>NC_139782.1:7110508-7415508 GCF_965231275.1 Zosterops lateralis | reverse complement strand
ATGAAAATTCACATTTCAGCTGATCCCTTCCTTTAATGCCAGGCTCTGATCTGCAAAGCAGTGATCTCCCCCTGCCTGCCACAGAAAGTGAATTTTAGAGTGAGTTTTTAGCATTTTTGGGCTGCCTTGGGGTGTTGGATCCTGCTGGAGTCTTTTATTTTAATAAGAATAAAGTGTCTTGAGGAAGGAGTGGCTTTGTGGGCTGTGAGGAGGTTTGTTCCCAGGGCTGAGCCTGCACAGGGAGATGCTCTCTGAAATCCTCTGGTTTCAGATGAGCCTGCACAGGGAGATCACTGGAAATGCCTCTTCCTCTGTGGGGAAGGGTCTTCTATAAAAAATGGGATTTAAGGATTGCCCCTGGAGCCCAGAGGGGGGTCAGTGCAATTCCTGTTCCTGAGCCCCACAACACTCTGCCCCACCACATGTTTAAGGAGTGGAACTTTAAAAAAAAAAATGTGTTTTGCTTGTTGCTACTTGATTTTCTGTCCTGTTTCCAGGGGCTGGGACAGAAAGGTTTCTGAGGGACTGGCTGGGGGTATTTTTGGAGAAGGTCATGGGCCCTGTGCCTGGTGCCCCAGTGCAAAGGGCACGGAGCCATTAAATGTCTGGGTGTCTTTGTTTTAACTCCCTGGTGCTGCTCAGGCAGAGGCAGGGCAGTGCAGGCTGTGCTGGCTGCAGGGATGGAGCTTTTGCTCAGGATCATTTCTGCTCCTGGTTCCCTCCCTCGATTCACAGCAGACTCTGTGGGTTCTGAGCAGCACTGCAGCAAACCCACGTGCGCCAAGTTTCTTCTCTTCCAAGAGCTCTGGTGGTGTTATCCTGAGTGAAGGAACAGAAGTGCTGGGAGGAAGGGTCTTCTATAAAAAATGGGATTTAAGGATTGCTCCTTGACGGTCAGTGCAATGCCTGTTCCTCTGTGGGGAAGGGTCTTCTATAAAAAATGGGATTTAAGGATTGCTCCTGGAGCCCAGAGGGTCACTGGAAATGCCTGTTCCTCTGTGAGGAAGGGTTTTCTATAAAAAAAAATAGGATTTAAGGATTGTCCCTGGAGCCCAGAGGGTCACTGCAATTCCTGTTCCTCTGAGGGATGGAGAAGATGCACTTTCCCCTCCCTGACTGATGATGGAAAGCAGCTTTTCCCACTTCCCTGCAGCCCTGGAAAACTCTCAGGTTGGGGCAAGGAGAGAGGCAGCTCCTTGTTAAACCTCTGCAGGTTCTCCCAGTTGGCTTTTCCCTGCAGGATGGGAGTGATTGGGATCAGGGTCAGGACCAGGACCAGGACCAGGGTCAGGATGAGGATCAGAGTCAGGATCAGGATCAGGATCAGGGTCAGGGTCAGGGTCAGGATCAGGATCAGGATCAGGGTCAGGGTCAGGGTCAGGGTCAGGATCAGGATCAGGATCAGGGTCAGGGTCAGGGTCAGGATCAGGACCAGGGTCAGGACCAGGATCAGGACCAGGACCAGGGTCAGGACCAGGACCAGGACCAGGGTCAGGATCAGGACCAGGACCAGGACCAGGACCAGGACCAGGACCAGGGTCAGGATCAGGACCAGGACCAGGGTCAGGATCAGGACCAGGACCAGGACCAGGACCAGGACCAGGACCAGGGTCAGGACCAGGACCAGGACCAGGACCAGGACCAGGACCAGGACCAGGATCAGGACCAGGACCAGGACCAGGACCAGGATCAGGGTCAGGATCAGGATCAGGGTCAGGATCAGGACCAGGGTCAGGGTCAGGATCAGGATCAGGACCAGGACCAGGATCAGGGTGGGGGTTTTCTGCCTCACTCCTGTTCTGTGATGCACCAATGGATTAACAAACCCCTCAGCAGCCTCTGTAAATTGCTTTCTGCCCATCCCTGCCTGACTGGTGAACACGAGAATTCCCATGTGCTGGGAATCTTAATGTTCCCTCTCCCTACCTCTGTGCCTGGGTATAAATGTCCTTTAAGATGTAATTTTTCCAGCTCAGCCTCCAGAATTTCTAATTATGCCAGGAGAGCTGAGCTGCAGAGGGGCTGCCCTTGTGCCTTTCCCCTGCTTCCCAGACAACTGAGCTTTTGAGCAGGGACAGCCCCTGCTGCTGAGGGGAGGGAGAGCTCAAATTTGGCAAATCCAAGTTTTCATTTGAGTCCAATATCCCCCAGCAAATAACTTTGCAGTTTGTAAACAGAGGGCAAAACTGAGCACATTTAAAGAGCTTTTCTGGGATGAATTGGAAGTGCTCTGCTCTTGTCTGGGAGAGGAAAATTTGCTTGTTAAAGCCGCCCTTCACTTGGCTCAGCAGCAGAAGTTGTGTTGAACCCTGTGGAAACAGAATAAGGTCCCTGGCCTGGAGAGCTCAGGGACAAGAGCTTGTTCAAGGGAAGAGTGGCAATGGCCTTGAGCTGGGTGTTGACCTTGGGTTGTTGGTGACAGTTTTGGTTGTAAAGCACTGGTGGGTTGTCAGAGAGCAGCTCTGCTCAGCCCTGGGCCAGCCCTGTGCCTCAGAAAGGCTGGGCACCATCTGATCCCAGAGGGGAGTGCTGGGCACAGCCCCGTCCCACCCCAAAGGTCACCCTGGGCAGGGCAGGGCTGGGGGCTGAGGGCACCCCAAAGGTGCTCCCGAGGCTCTGGGATGTGTCCCCACTCTCCCAGGGGACACTGGAGTGTTGCCTTTGCACGGTGAGGAACACAACTCTCTCTTCTCTCTTTTCTCTCCTCTCCTGGCAGCAGTGACTGTCCCAATGCAGTGGCACTGCCCTGTCACCTCACCTGTGTCCCTTGGAGGGTGTATGGAAGGGTGGCACAGGGAGGTGGCACAGGGAGGTGACACAGGGAGATGGCACAGGAGAGTGGCACAGGGAGGGGTGGCACAGGCAGGGTGGCACAAGAAGGTGGCATAGGGAGGTAACAGAGAGAGGTGGCACAGGGAGAATGGCACATGAGCGTGGCACAGGGATGTGGCACAGGAAGGTGGCACAGGGAGAGTGGCACAGGGAGAGTGGCACAGGGAGGTGACACAGGGAGGGTGGCACATGGAGGTGACACAAGAAGATGGCACAGGGAGGTGACAGAGGCAGGTGCCACAGGGAAGGTGATATAGGGATGGTGACACAGGGATGTGGCACAGGGACAGTGGCACAGGGACAGTGCCACAAGGAGAATGGCACAGGCAGGGTGTCACAGGAGTGTGGCACGGTATCAGAACCCTGGCGCAGAGCAGCGCCGCTCCTCCCGCGGGCTCCCGGCTCTGCCCGGCCCGGGCTCGGCTCTGGCTCTGCCCGGCCCGGGCTCGGCTCTGGGCTCTGCCCAGCCCCAGCTCAGGCTCTCGGTGTCCGGTTACCGGCCCCGCTCCGGGGCAGCGCCGGGAACGCTCCCTGGGCTTTGCTGGCACGGCCCCGCGGTGATGCACTGCAGCAAATCCCTGCCCGGGAACCGCTCCGCTAAAAGGACATTGCAGGGGAGGGGAGGGGGACAGGGACGCCTAAAAGGACATTGCAGGGGAGGGGAGGGGGACAGGGACGCCCGGGACGCGAAGATGCTGCTGCAGGTGCTGTGACAGCCAAGGCTGGCCCGGGCTGCTTCCCCTGCACACATTTACTGATTGACTTGGCCGAGCCCATCGCCCGTGCCTGGGGGTGGATGCGGTGTCCTCTGCCTGGTGTCCTTCCCTGATGTCCTTTCCCTGGATCCTTCCCTGGATGTCCTTTCCCTGGATCTTTCCCTGATGTCCCTTCTCTGAATGTCCCTTCCTTGATGTCCTTTCCCTGATGTCCCTTCCCTGATGTCCTTTCCCCTGGATTTTTCCCTGATGTCCTTTCCCTGATGTCCCTTCCCTGGTGTCCCTTCCCTAATCTCTTCCCTGATGTCCTTTCCCCTGGATTTTTCCCTGGATGTCCCTTCCCTGGACATCTTTTCTCTGATGTCCCTTCCCTGAATGTCCCTCCCTTGATGACCTTTCCCCTGGATCCTTCCCTGATGTCCCTTCCCTGATGTCCTTCCCCTGATGTCCCTTTCCTGATGTCCCTTCCCTGATGTCCCTTCCCTGGACGTCTTTTCTCTAATGTCCCTTCCCTGAATGTCCCTTCCCTGATGACCTTTCCCCTGGATTTTTCCCCAATGTCCCTTCCCTGGACATCCTTTCCCTGATGTCCCCCCGTGGTGTCCTCCAGGCCCAGGAGGGACAGGGCTGTGTCTCTGTGTCCCCAGGGGCTCAGGGACCTGCAGCTCCAGGAGGAGAAGTGAACTCGGGTTCAGAGAAGCCACCACTGCAGCAGCAGCTCTGCAGCCTCCTCAGCCGGGCTGCCCCAGCCCTGTGGGGACAGAGGGGACATGGCAGAGCCCTGTGGGGACAGGGGGGACAGTGGCAGAGCCCTGTGGGGACAGGGAGGACACTGGTAGAGCCCTGTGGGGACACAGGGGACAGTGGCAGAGCCCTGTGGGGACAGGGGGGACACTGGCAGAGCCCTGTGGGGACAGGGAGGACACTGGTAGAGCCCTGTGGGGACACAGGGGACATGGCAGAGCCCTGTGGGGACACAGGGGACAGTGGCAGAGCCCTGTGGGGACACAGGGGACATGGCAGAGCCCTGTGGGGACACAGGGGACAGTGGCAGAGCCCTGTGGGGACACAGGGGACATGGCAGAGCCCTGTGGGGACACAGGGGACAGTGGCAGAGCCCTGTGGAGCAGCAGGGCTGGCAGGAGGCACCAAGGAGAGGCTCCTGCTGGTGCAGTGCAGGTGATGCTTGGCTTGGATCACCCTGCCTTGTCCTGCAGGAGAAGGGCTGGTCCTGCATTGATCTGCTGGGCTTGGGAAAGATGGGACAGGAAGGGCTGGTGGATATGATTGTATGGTAAGAAATATTAGAGATGTAAAAGCTGTGAGTGAAATAGAAATGAAATCCAGCTCTGAGATGTGATCATGGCAGGGAGGAAGACGGGGATGAGCTGGAGATGGGTGGAAGGACAGAAAACAAAAGGCCCCAAGGGTGCAGCCCCTCTCCACCCTGCCAAGGCATCAGGGAAAAGGGGGAGAAGAAAAGTCTCTTTAGAGTTTAGAATACAGGATGATGTGGTGATAGAGCAGTTCTCATGGGCTGCAGGCAAAGTCTGTAGGGTTTGTATCTGGCGCCGGTTGGTCACTGTAAATCAGAATATTCAACACAAAAGGAGATGGAATGGATTGGAACAAGGTCTTCACTCTCTTATCTCACTTCCACCCCTGAGCTCTCCCAAGGGTGGCCATCCAGGCTGCACCTCCTGGCTCCACAACACAGCAGAGTCTGTTTGGCCACTGGCTCTGGGAGGAGCTGCAGGGGAGCTGAGCAGAGCTGGACCCGCACCTGAGTTTTGGAGCTGTTCCTGACAGCCCCTGTGCCTCCAGCAGCCCCAGGGGCCCGTGCTGTGGCAGGAATCCTGTGCCATGGCAGGAATAAATCCTGAGCTGTGGCAGGAATCAACCAGGAGCAATGGCAGGAATCCTGTGCTGTGGCAGGAATCAGTCCAGAGCTGTGACAGAAGTCTGGGGCTGTGGCAGCAATCCCGTGCTGTGCCCGTGTCCCTGTCCCTGTCCCATCCCTGTCCCGTCCCCGTCCCTATCCCTGTCCTGTCCCTGTCCCTGTCCCTGTCCCATCCCTGTCCTGTCCCTGTCCTGTCCCTGTCCCTGTCCCATCCCTGTCCTGTCCCTGTCCCTGTCCCATCCCCATCCCTGTCCCTGTCCCCTGTCCCCTGTCCCCTGTCCCTGTCCCCTGTCCCATCCCCGTCCCTGTCCCTGTCCTGTCCCTGTCCCCGCTGTCCCCTCGCGGTGTCCCCTCGGGGCTGGCGCTGTCCCCGGCTCAGGAAGAGCCTTTCCTGGGGCTTGTCCGGGCTTGTTCAGGGCTGAGCCCGCCCCTGCCCGGGCAGGGCTCCGGCTGCGGCCCCGGCCCCGGCCCCGGCTCCAGCTCCAGCTCCAGCTCCAGCCCCGGGCTGTGCGGCCGCGCTCGGGCCCGGGAGGGGAGCGGGGACCGCCCCGGGCCCAGGTGAGCGCTACCCTCAGGTAAGAGCTGCTCCTTCTCCTTCTCTGCCCTGTGCCCAGGTGAGCTCTGCCCCAGGTGAGTTCTGCTCCTTCTACTGCCCCGTTCCCCGTGCCCAGGTGAGGCTGCCCCAGGTGAGGCTGCTCCTGCCCCGTGGCCGATTGAGACAAGGGATTGGTGTGGAATTGGGCTGTGTGAGATAAGGAATTGTTGTGGAGTTGAGCTGTGACAAGGGACTGATGTGACTTTGGGCTCTCTCTGATCCATGGCCATGTCAGGCACTCACACGGGGAACACCAGGCTGGCTGCTGAATCCTCTGTGAGGGGCTGGCAGCTGCTCCCCTCTGCTGCCACACTGGGCACAGGCTCCTCTCCATCCTCCCCATCCTCTCCATCCTCCCCATCCCCTCCATCCCCTCCCTCCCCTCCATCCTCCCCATCCCCTCCATCCCCTCCATCCTCTCCATCCCCTCCATCCCCTCCCTCCCCATCCCCTCCATCCCCTCCATCCTCTCCATCCCCTCCATCCTCTCCATCCTCCCCATCCCCTCCATCCCCTCCATCCTCCCCATCCTCTCCATCCTCCCCATCCCCTCCATCCCCTCCATCCTCTCCATCCTCCCCATCCCCTCCCTCCCCTCCATCCTCCCCATCCTCCCCCAGAGCTCTCACCTGGCCCAGTGTGTTTTCTCCTCATTCTCTCTGTGATGGAGAACACAATTAACATCCCAAGTGCTCACAGGGGGAGAGGAGAGCTCTGGTTTGCCTTAACTCTGAGCACAGACCCACCCGTGCTCTGTGTCTCTGATATAAAATGAATTAATTTGTGATCTCCCCTGCACAGTCAGTGGGATATTTCATTAGCTCAGGCCAGGGTATTTTGATATTTCATTACCAGGGTGTTTTGGGGTTCCAAAACCAGTCAGTTTTATAGTCAAGCCTGTTTTTCCCTGAATTTTGAAGGTGAACCACCAATAATCTTCTAGTGACTGGTACAGATCATTTCTTAATGCAAATGGAGAGAAGTTAATAACACACAGGCCATTGTTTTCCTTCCAAAGGGAGGCTCAGCTGAAGGGGCTTATACAGGAGTGAGGATCTAAATTCAAACCCTCAAGTTTTATATATTTATTTTTGTTTTCATTTGAATACATTGTAGGAGAAGTGACCAGGCATTCAACTTCTTCCCAGCCTGTCTGGAGCAGCCCTGGATAAAGATTCCTGCACCCAGGGGACCAGAGAAGGCTTTGGGAAGAGGAATTGGAGTTAAAGGAATTGCATTTTACTGGAAATGGAGCTGGAACCTTCCCCTGGTGATGTAAGTCTGCCCTGGCCCCTCTGCAGGGGAGGTGCAGGACTCTCTGCAGGTCTGGGATGTTGCAGTTCCCTCCTGGGGATCTGGAAAATGCATCTTGCAGGGGAGATGGTCCTTTCTGCAAGGCTGGGGAGAATCTGAGGGTAACAAATGTAAAATTGGGTGGGTCTGGCCTTGGGGGAAAGGAGGGAGGCATGTCCAGGGGGCTCTCAAAGTCCTGATAAAGGAGGAGGAGGAGTTTAACAAGTTAAAAAGGTGCTGTGACATAAAATCTCTGCAGTGGATCAGCCTGGCAGCATCTTCTGTCCTGTGTCCCAGCAGAGTGACCTGGGGCCAGGTCAGGAGCATCCTGGGTTGGATAAACTTGTTTTACCTGGACCAGCTCAGCTGTGACCCCCAGATTCCTGTTTGGGCTGAGAAGTGAGAGCAGTGCTGAGATCCCATCCTGGCCCCTGATCCCAGCCTGGCCCTGAGATCCCAGCCTGATCCCTGGTCCCAGCCTGATCCCTGAGATTCCCACCCTAATCCCTGATCCCATCCTGGCCCTGATCCCAGCCTGGTCCCTTATCCCACCCTAATCCCTGATCCCAGCCTGATCCCTGATCCCAGCCTGATCCCAGCCTGGCCCTGAGATCCCATCCTGGCCCCTGATCCCAGCCTGGCCCCTGAGATCCCAGCCTGGCCCTGAGATCCCATCCTGATCCCTGATCCCACCCTAATCCCTGATCCCATCCTGGCCCTGAGATCCCATCCTGATCCCAGCCTGATCTCTGAGATCCCAGCCTGGCCCCTGATCCCATCCTGGCCCCTGATCCATCCTGGCCCTGCTCTCTGCAGTGGTTAATGACTCACAGCTCCTCCTGGCGCAGTCTGGACTCTGCCCAGGCTGTTCCCCAGCTCCTGAATCAGCAGAATCATCCCCCAGGCCGGTGTCCTCAGGCTGTCCTGGCTCTGCAGAGTGAGGCTGCCAGGGAGCAGGAGCATCCTCTGCTGCAGCCTGCTGTGTCTGGGCCCTGTCTGCACCACAATTAACAGCTCTGGCAATTCACAGCTCTGACTCAGCTGCTGGTGGAGCTGATGGACTGAACCCCAGAACCCCTCCAAGTCCTTCTCTGGAGGCAAACTGGGCAGAACTGGTGTTTATTTTACCTGATAAGATTTTTTTTTTTTGTTGGTGGTATCTGCCAAAGGGCAGCTTTAAAAGGACATTTTGGTTCAGTCTGTGTGTTTTAGCTGAGTTGGGTGAGGTGCAGGAATGGTGTCACACTGAACATCCCGGGGTAGTTCTGAAGTCAGCCTGGTTTAAAACAGGCACTGGAAATTCGGGGTTTCCACCCAAATCTTTCTGAGGTGTGAAAACTTGTCACTTGGTCTTTTTCACTCCAACTTCCTCCTCTTGCTGGGTTTCACCCAAACATTTCACAGACAAAAATTCAGCTTTAGTTTTGCCTTTACAACAGGAAATACCTGAAGCTTCCAGAGGCAGAGGATCTGTTTACATCAGGTTTTTCAGTGGGAATTGCTCAGGTTTTTAGTGCAATTCTTCACCTCCCAGCTCAGGGCCCGACTGGGCTGCTCAGAATGTAAAAATTCCACTTGCTGACAGCAGGAGGAAGGCACAATGCAGGGAGTGAAGTGAAACAAATGTGCTGGGGCGAAATAAAGCCCATTGAACGTGGCATCACATATTTCTGTGCTGACAAAGTGATCTCTGCACATCTCACCTGGCAGGACCTTTTTACCTCTCTTGGAATGCAGAATTTCTGTAACTGGAGAGGTTTTTTGTTTTTCACCTCCCACACCCCTCAGCTTGTTGTTGTTTTATGCTGATGGTTTTTTTTTTCATTGGTAATTCAGTGTTATGTGATCCACCAAAGAGCTTTTCCCTGCTGTTTTGTCACCCCTGCAGTGAGGTTTAGCAGGAGTTGGGATCCAGGCACCCACCCCAGCACACAGGGGGGATTTTCTGGGTTTTTTTTTCAGGCTCCTCAGGTTCTTCTCTCCAGGCAAAGCACCCCAAAAAAATCAATGTGAAGGGAAGCAGCTCCTGTGTTATTTTTTCTCTAAAGAGAAAAATTGCAATTTTGGAGCCCTTAAATGGCAAATCTGACCACACGAACTTTGAGTGGCACCTCTTTAAGTTCTACTTGTGGATTTATTTGTTTTCCCCAGGGTGAGAGCCAGAAAGGACCGAGAGTCTCAGCTCAGCCCGTCCTGCTGTCTGAACACAAACCAGACCCTGGAGCTTTGGGAATGTGAGATTTGGGGATGGGGCTGGAGGTTGGGGGGTCTGGGCACCCCAGGGGTGGCAGGAGCAGAGCAGCACCTTTGCTCTCAGGTGTGGCACAGGAGCCCCTTGGGCTGAGATCACCTGAAGGGACGAGTTCCTTTGTCCTGCAGGTTGTTTTCCCACCTGTCCCTGTGTGTTTCCAGGAGCTGAGGGTGCAGGAATGGTGGATAATCCTGGATCCTGAGTACCCCAGGATGCTGCAGGGTGTAACAGCAGAGTGATCAGTGCAGGTGGGTATTGGTGACTTTTCTCCCTTTGTGTTCTCTGTGAATTCTCTTCTTGTCCATTCTCTGTGCCCCCTGAGCAGGGCAGTGAAAACACCAACAGGTTTATATTTATATTTATATTTATATTTATATTTATATTTATATTTATATTTATATTTATATTTACATTTATATTTATATTTTCTTATATTTATATTTTCTTATATTTTTATATTATATTGTATTTATTTATATATAATATATAAATATTTGTAGATATTATATATTATATAATAATATATAACATATATTAATATCTCTATAATATATATAATATATAGTATGTAATATATATAATATATATAATATATATAATGTATAATATATATAATATTATATATAATATATTAAAATATTTTAATATATTGTTGTATATTTTATATAAAATATATCGATATATTATATATAATGATATAAATAAATATAATATAAAATATATGTTATATGCATAATATATAATATATGTTATACACATAATATAGAATATATACTATATACATAATATATGTTATATACATAATATATAATGTATATTATATATTATACATACATATTTCCATATGTAAATATTGTATATATAAGTATTATAGTTATATATAATCTATTATATATATTAAAATATATATAATATATATTAAAATATCGATACATAAGTATTATATTTAAACAAGTTTTGCATCTCAAACCCTTCACCATTTGAAAACACTTTATTTTCCCACTGCCTTGCCCGAATGATGATGTGGGAGACTTGAGATAAATACAGATCCCAGACAAATCAGCTCTGTTTGCCTCGTTAACATTGGTGATTTTTACATCCCCTAAGCAGGATCTGGGGGTAAAGGACAGAATAACTCTGCATTTATCAGCTTGACCCTCTTCACCCTTAAAACCTTTTCTCCAGCCCTGCTGCAGCCCCTTCCCTGACTGTGTTTGTCCCCAGGCCGTGACCCCGAGCGGAGCAGAGAGAGGAGAGGGGGACCCCAGCCCCGGCCCCAGCTGTGAGTGTTTCTTTGGCAGTGTCTTAGCTGGTTGTTGTGAGCAGTAGTGAGGAAGCAATCAGCAAGTATACTGCCCTAGAAGTGCTGCACATTTTTGGGCTTCCCCCAGCCCGGGGGGGTATGGCACTGATGGCACTGATGTCACTGATGTCACTGATGTCACTGATGGCACCGATGGCACTGATGGCACTGATGGCACTGACGGCACTGATGGCACCAATGGCACTGATGGCACTGATGGCACTGATGGCACTGATGGCACTGACAACACTGACGGCACTGATGTCACTGATGGCACTGATGGCACCGATGGCACTGATGGCACTGACAACACTGATGGCACTGATGGCACTGATGGCACTGATGGCACCGATGGCACTGATGGCACTGATGGCACTGACAACACTGACGACACTGATGTCACTGATGGCACCGATGGCACTGATGGCACCGATGGCACTGATGGCACTGAGGCACTGATGGCACTGACAACACTGACGGCACTGATGGCACTGACGGCACTGATGGCACTGATGGCCCCAATGGCACTGATGGCACTGACGGCACTGATGGCACTGATGGCCCCAATGGCACTGATGGCACTGAGGCACTGATGGCACTGATGGCGCTGATGGCACTGACGGCACCGATGGCACTGACGGCACTGATGGCACTGATGGCCCCAATGGCACTGATGGCGCTGATGGCGCTGATGGCACTGATGGCACTGACGTCACTGATGTCACTGACGTCACTGATGGCACCGATGGCACCAATGGCACTGATGTCACTGACGGCACTGATGTCACCGATGGCACTGATGGCACCGATGTCACCACACCACAGAGGAGGAAGAAGAGGAAAAGAAGATTTAATTCAGCACTGCAGGTTTTGCTATTTCTTTATTCCCCCCTAAATACCTCTGGAGGGTTCTACACCTTTTCTATCCCTGTGGCAAAATCTTCCTTTTTCTGCTTTGCATTTTTTTTGTTCCAAATCACTCATGTTTAACCATTAATGAGATTTCAAGGATGTGCCTTGTGGCTTTTTTTTCCAGTTTGGGGCTCTCACCATCATTTCTGTCTCACCTGTGCTAAACCCCAGCCCTTCCCCACGTTTGGTTTGCAGTAAAAGCTAAAAATTCTCCCCAAAATTCCTCCAATCTGGCCTATTTTCCAACTGCTAAATATAAGAGGTGCACTCCACACTTTGCTATTATGGGTAATGAGAATATCACAAAAACATCAGTGAATAATTCCAGGGGGATCAGGGCAGAGTCAGCCCGTTTGCATTGGGTGTAAATGCCCTTTGCAAAGGGCCTTTCCCTGCCTCCCCTGCAGCCTCAGCTGCTGGGTCTCCCATCAGGGCCTTAAATGTCATTTTTTTGCTGTTTGTTGGTGGCATTCTCTGTTTTCATTAGGGAATGTACAACATTAATAACTTTATTTTTTTTTTTCCTCCACGCGGCCACGGCGTGAAGGAACATCCCACGTTAATCCCCCCTCATTTGAATTCGAAATTAATTAATAACCAGCACAAAACACTTCGGAGCATCTTTTAAACCCATTGATTTGCTGCTGGCTGGGTTCCAGCAGTGTCACTAATTACATTCTGCCTGCAAAAAAAAATTAAAAAAAAAAAAAAATTCTTATTGCTCTCTGTGAGTTTTTTTTTTTTTTTTTTTTAAATATATTTTGAGAGCTGCTGGCTGGAATCCTTGTGCCATCTCTGCAGCCTGACGACACTTTTTTATGCTAATGGGGCTGTTTGAAATGACTGAGCAATTTCTGCTGCCTGGAAGAAAAACCTCTGGATTTGTGTGTGGGGTACAAACCCTGCTCTGGGCTCAGTCCCCACCCAGCAGCTTTTTCCTGGGATATAGTTCCTCTATTCCCACCCTGAGCTGCCAAAACTCAGGATTTGTTACTCCAGGAGCTGCCTCTTGTGTTGGGATGTCTCAAGGGGATTTCCAGAGGGCTGGGAATAAATCAAAACTGGCTTTAATTCGGTTTATTTTCAGTCAGTGCATCCAGAGGAGGTGGAATTAACCAAAAGTAGCTTTAATTCTCTTATTTTCAGTCACCGTGTCTGCCTTCCTTGGTTGGAATTGGCTGCGTGGTGGTTTGAGATCTCAAATGTTAAAGTGTTCTGGTTATTGCAGTGCTCATCTGCTTTTTAAATAATTTTTTATGGGTTCAATGGAATTGGACTCAGCTTTTTCTCCGGGCTGGAAGTGTGAAAGTGTGAGCTGTGGGAGTGATGGAGGGACAGGGAAAGGTGGCCCAGGTCCCTTTGCTGCTGTCCAGGGCTCCTCCTGCAGAGGGGCTGCTTGGGGCAGGACAGCGGGGATGGGAGAGCTGGGACTGCTGGGGACACCAGGGACCTCTGCTGGGGACACTGGGGACACTGGGACTGCTGGGCCACCAGGGACCTCTGCTGGGGACACTGGGACTGCTGGGGACACCAGGGACCTCTGCTGGGGACACTGGGAGTGCTGTGCTGGGGGCCCGTGAGTGCTGGGGACACTGTCTGTGCTGGGGACAGTGGCTGTGCTGTGCTGGGGTCACTGGGCTGTGCATGCTGGGGACAGTGTGCTGAGACACTGTCTGGCTGTGCTGGGGACAGTGGCAGTGCTGGGGACAGTATCTGTGAGTGCTGGGGACACTGGGAGCGCTGGGCCACCAGTGACCTCTGCTGGGGACACTGGGACTGCTGGGGACACTGTACTGGGGGCAGTATCTGTGTGTGCTGGGGACACTGAGTGCTAGGGACAGTGGCAGTGGTGGAGACACTGTGCTGGGGACACTGGGACTGTAGGGCCACCAGCGACCTCTGCTGGGGACACTGGGAGTGCTGGGGACACTGTGCTGGGGACAGTATCTGTGCTGTGCTGGGGACACTGGGAGTGCTGTGCTGGGGACACTGGCTGGCCATTCTGGGGACACTGGGAGTGCTGTGCTGGGGACACTGACTGGGAGTGCTGGGGACACTGGCTGTCTGTGCTGTGCTGGGGACAGTGGGAGTCAGAGCTGTCACTCCATCCATCGCCTTAAAGTGGGAGAGCTAAAGGCAACTCCTTTAAAAGTTTCTAATTTAAAAAAAACCCAAACAAACCTATAAAGGAGGCAGAGGATTTCCTTCCTCACCCACCCCTGCCCTGAGCTGGGGTGAGAGGCAGGCTCTGGATGGTTCAGGGGCAGCCCAGAGCTTGGAGCATTTCAGGGGAGTGAAACAAAACCAGAGCAGAATTTCTGTCCTGTGCTGTCCCATGGAGTGTCTTCACCTCTGATAAAGTGTCCCACTGAGTCCAGGGGAGCAGCACAGGGTGAGGGCACTGCCTGTGGCACCAGAGGGGCTCTCAGCTCCTCAGCAGCACTAAAAACCCCAAGGATTAAATGTTTAAATGCCAAAACCCCCCTGTGGGCAGGTTCCCAGTAAATGGAGAACTGTGCCCCAGCCCAGCTTCCTCCCCAGCTGCAAAAGGCAAAGTCAAAACTGTTCAAATGAAAATTAAAATGTTGTGTCGGTGCATTCTGTCTCACAGTGGAGGTAAATTCCTGTAGTTACAGCTCACCCAGTGAGACGCAGAGTGCAGCCTGTGTGTCACAAAGCTCTTTTAGGAGCTGGTGGGGTGAATTCCAGTCATTAAAGGAGATTTTCTGTGTCTGTCCCTGTCCCATCCCTGTCCCATCCCTGTCCCCTGTCCCTGTCCCATCCCTGTCCCATCCCTGTCCCTGTCCCCTGTCCCCTGTCCCATCCCTGTCCCATCCCTGTCCTGTCCCTGTCCCATCCCTGTCCCATCCCTGTCCCCTGTCCCTGTCCCATCCCTGTCCCATCCCTATCCCTGTCCCTGTCCCCTGTCCCTGTCCCATCCCTGTCCCATCCCTATCCCTGTCCCTGTCCCCTGTCCCTGTCCCATCCCTGTCCCATCCCTATCCCTGTCCCTGTCCCCTGTCCCTGTCCCATCCCTGTCCCATCCCTATCCCTGTCCCTGTCCCATCCCTGTCCCATCCCTGTCCTGTCCCGGCTGTTCCCGGGGCGGGGCCGCTCTCACATGACGGGGCGGGTCGGGCCGGCGCTCCCGGGGCTGGGCCGGGCTGGGTGTGCTGTGCGGGCACCGCGGGCACTCCGGACACTCCAGTCAGTGCGGCCACTCCGGACACTGCGGCCACTCCGAGCCGGTCACTGCGGGCAGAGCGCGCCCGTCCCGCGGGGCCGCATCGCGCTGTCCCCTCGCTTCTCTCTGCTGTCCCCTCCTGTCCCCTCGCTTCCCTCCGCTGTCCCCTCCTGTCCCCTCGCTTCTCTCTGCTGTCCCCTCCTGTCCCCTCGCTTCCCTCCGCTGTCCCCTCCTGTCCCCTCGCTTCCCTCCGCTGTCCCCTCCTGTCCCCTCGCTCCGCTCCGCTGTCCTGTCGCTCCATCCCGCTGTCCCCTCACTCCTCTCTGTCTTCTCGCTTCATCTCGCTGTCCTCCACTGTCCCCTCGCTCCATCCCGCTGTTCCGTGCTTTCTCCCAGCTCTGTCCCCTCTGTCCCCGCTCTGTCCCCGCTGTCCCACGCTGTCTCCCCGTTCTCCCCTTGCTCCATCCCGCTCTGTCCCCTGTGTCCCCTGTGTTCCCTCTCTCTGTCCCCTCTGTCCCCTCTCTCCCCGCTCTGTCCCCTGTGTCCCCTCTATCCCCTGTGTCCCCTCTCTCCCCTCTCTTCCCTCTCTGTCCCCTGTCCCCTCTCCCCCCTCTCTGTCCCCTGTGTCCCCTCTATCCCCTGTGTCCCCTGTGTTCCCTCTCTCTGTCCTTTCTGTGCCAGCTCTGTCCCCCCTTTCCCCTCTCCCCCCCTGTGTCCCCTGTGTCCCCTCTCTCTCCCCACTCTGTCCCCGCCCTGTCCCTCACTGTTCCCTGCTGTCCTTTCGCTCCATCCCACTGTTTCCCACTCTCCCCCAGCTCTGTCCCCTCTGTCCCCTCTCTGTCCCCTCTCCCCCCTCTCTGTCCCCTCTGTCCCCTGTCCCCTGTCCCCTGTGTCCCCTGTCCCCTGTGTCCCCTGTCCCCTATCCCCTGTGTCCCCTGTCCCCTGTGTCCCCTGTCCCCTGTCCCCTGTCCCCTGTCCCCTCTGTCCCCTCTCTGTCCCCTCTGTCCCCTGTCCTGTCCCCTGTCCCGCCCATGTCGGCCGCGCTGCCCCCGGCCCGTGTCCCTGTCCCGGAGCGAGTGGCGGTCCTGCTGTCGTGCGCGGTGTCCTGCCTGGGCTCGGTGCTCCTGCTGCTGTCCCAGGCGCGCTGGGCCGAGCTGCGGACGGGCCCCCGGCAGCTGCTGCTCTACCTGTCCCTGGCCGACCTGCTCTCCGCCCTCTCCTACTTCTACGGGGTCCTGCGGGACTTCCAGAGCTCCTCGTGGGACTGTGTCCTGCAGGGAGCCGTGTCCACCTTCGCCAACACCAGCTCCTTCTTCTGGACCATGGCCGTGGCGCTGTACCTGTACCTGAGCCTGGTCAGGGGCTGCCCCGCGGGCCCGGCCCTGCTCTGGGCTTTCCACGCCGTCAGGTGGGTGCTGGGAGCTCCAGGACCTGTCCTGTTCCCTCCTCAGGGAGCCTTGGGGTCATTTGTGTTCTTCTGCTCCTTGTCTTCTTCTCCTCCTTCTCCTTCTCCTTCACCTTCACCTTCTTCTCCTTCTTGTCTTCTTCTTCTCCTCCTTCTCCTCCTCCTCCTTCTTCTCCTCCTTCTCCTTCTTCTCCTTCTTCACCTTCTCCTTTTCCTTCTTCTCCTTCTCCTTCACCTTCTCCTTCATCTCCTTTCTTCTCCTTCTCCTTCTTCTTCTCCTTCTCCTTCTCATCTTTTTCTCCTCCTTCTCCTTCTCCTTCTCCTCCTTCTTCTCCTTCTTCTTCTCCTTCTTCTCCTTCTTCTTCTCCTTCTCCTTCTCATCTTTTCTCCTCCTTCTCCTTCTCCTTCTCCTTCTCCTTCTTCTCCTTCTTCTTCTCCTTCTTCTCCTTCTTTTCCTCCTTCTCCTTCTCCTTCTCCTCCTCATCTTCTCCTCCTTCTCCTTCTCCTTCTTCTACTTCTTCTCCTTCTCCTTCTTCACCTTCTCCTTCTCCTTCTCCTCCTCTTCTTCCCCTCTCATTCCTTTTGCTGTGTTTTAACTCTGTTTCAACCCACTTCTTCTCCCTTTCCCTTTCCCAAGTGAGGAGTTGGAGACGTGGAGAAGTTTAAGCTTTTTTTTAGTTCAAGGTCACTTGGGAAAAAATCTCTGACAGGTTCTGATGGCTGAGAATCCTTTTGCTTTCCCTCCAGTTCTGCTTTGATGTTGCAGGAGTGATATAACAAACCTGGTGTGTGTGTGATGTGATGTCCAGGGATTTGGGGTCTGCTCCCACAGGTCCCCAATTTCCCCCGTCAGTCTGGTCTGCTCTGGGATCCTCCCCCAGCCCAGGCAGGTCACTGTGACCCCACACTCACAGGGGAACGTTGTCCACAGGTGATCAACCTGCCGCAGAAACACTCTGGAGGTTGTTTTGGCGTGTTTGATTGAAAACCAGACCACAGAGCAGCTCCGTGTCTCACTTTCTGCTATTTGGGGCACTGATTTTCCACGTCACGTTCAGTAAAAAGCTTTCATTATGCAATTGGAGCTTGTGGAATCATGTGCTGTGTCCACGCTGGGCAAAAACACTGATCCTTTAGTCCCCTTGTGTTGACAAGCTTTTGCAATAAATTATAAGAGGCGTGATCTGGTTTAAAAGGGGAAAAAAAAAAAAACCCCACACAAAAAAACCCACAAAAAAAAAAAAAAAAAAAAAAAAAAACCGCCCCCAAAAAAAAACCAAACAAAAAAAAGAAAAAAAGAAAAAAAAAATAAAAAAAAAAAGAAAAAAAGAAAAAAAAAAAAAAAAGAAAAAAAAAGCCCTGAGGACAAGCAGAGAATTTTCTTTGGTTTCTCAGTCAAATATTTGTCACCTTTTAGTTTCAGGCAGCATCTGAAACGGATTGCAGCAGAATCCAGGTGAGGATGGGCCAGAGAGAGACTTTGAGGCTGAACCAGGGAGGAATTCCTGCTGGAATTTCTGCTCCCACAAGGGCTGTGAGGAGCTGAGGGGATGCACTGGAGACGTGCATATTATTATTATTATTATTATTATTATTATTATTATTAAATAATAATTTATGTTATTTCATCTGCAGTAAATAGGCAGTTGCACTCCGAGCTGTGCTGAGGACAGGCTGCTGGGAGAGAGCCACATGTTGCTTAATGGATATGAAAAAAAAAAAACAAGTCTGACTCCTCCGTGGGCATTTGTGGCTCCACCAGGCACATCAAAGAGCTCGGGCAGATCTGGCCTATTTGTAATTTTCCCTGTCTGCTAATTGCTGCTGTGGCTTTTGTGCTTCAGCCTCTCCTGCTGGGTTAGTGCTGCCAAGTGTGGAGAGCCACTGGAGCAGCTCTGGCTCCAGAATCTGTAAAAATCCTGGGAGAGTTCTCTAACCCCATGACACACAGGGAGAGATGCTCAGACAGAGCTGCTTCTGGCTGAATTAATTCGATTTTTTGGTTCTTTACAGTAAAAAATGAGATGCCATTTCAGTGCTTGGTGCTGATTTAGAAAAAGAACAACAACATTTGCTCTTTTTAAAGGCTGTGGTCAGGTTCTGCTCTGTAAAAGCCTCCTGGTCTGTGCAGGGCCAGTGTTTAAAGCTTTATGAGCTGCCTGAAGAGGCAGAGAAAACAAGTGAGGACGTGTTCTGTGCCCATCCCCTGCTGACACATCCCTGCTCTAATTCCCTGCCCTTCTGTACTTACCTGAGAAATGAAACTCTGAGAAATGAAACTCTGAGAAATCAAACTCTGGACACGATGCTGGGAGATGGAGCTGACTAAACACGGGTTGGAAGTTGGAATTTTAGTTGGAATTTATTTTCCTGAGGGAAATCAGGATGTGCCCAGTGGGTCAAACCTGTCAGGCAGGTTGGTACCACCATTCCTGTGGTAAAACATCCACCAATTCTGGGCTGGGGAGCTGCAGCCTCTGCTTTGCTTTTGGAGCTTGTTGGGCTCGAGATGAGCTTTGAAAACAAGGCTGGAGTCAGCTTTGGGGACACTTGGGTGGCTGTAAAATGTGAGTTCTGGCATGCGGCAAATGGGCAGGCTGCTCTCTGCCCCTGGATTCCCCAGGGTTGGTGTCAGCAGCTTGGGAAAAAAACATCACCTTTGTTGTGGGAGAAGGTGATATCACCTCAGCTTGGGGTGGGGAAAGGACCAGACAGACAGAACCCACCTTGGGGTTGTTTCCTGCTTTTGGTACCAATTCCTGACAACGTTTGATTTCCTGATGACAATATTTCATTTCCTGATCAGGCTGTGCAGATCATTATAATCATAAATATTCTTATTTTAAAGAAATCTATAATGTGTGCATGGCTATATATAAAAATATATATTTTTTTTATATATATATATATGTACACACACATTTATAACAATGTGTATCTATTCATGTCAGGCTGTACAGATCATTATAACCATAAATATCCTTATTTTAAAAAAATCTGTAACATATGCATGCATATGCATATACATATATATCAATATATATATGTTATATATATATACACACACACTTTTATAACAATGTGTATCTATTCATGTCAGGCTGTGCAGATCATTATAACCATAAATATCCTTATTTTAAAGAAATCTATAGCATGCATGCCTATATATATAAAAAAATATATATATACACACACATTTATAACAATGTGTATCTATTCATGTCAGGCTGTACAGATCATTATAACCATAAATATTCTTATTTTAAAGAAATCTATAATGTGCATGGCTATATATCAAAATATATATGTTTTATATATATATATGTACACACACATTTATAACAATGTGTATCTATTCATGTCAGGCTGTGCAGATCATTATAACCATAAATATCTTTATTTTAAAGAAATCTATAACATGTGCATGCCTATATATCAAAATACATGTTTTATATATATATGTATATGTATGTATGTATATATGTATATATATACACACATTTATAAAAATGCGTATAAATTCATGTCAATGGAGTTCCTGAGCCCTATATATATATATATATATACACACATTTGTAACAATGTGTGTATATATATATATATATATATATATATACATGGTGTATGTGTATATATATATATATATATATATATATATATATACACACACACATTGAATATATATATTCATGTCCATGGAGTGCCTGAGTCCTTTCAGGACCCCTTCCTGGGCTGCCTCCTGCAGGGTTGAACTGGGGCACATTTGGATTTCTGGCCCCAAAATGTGCTCAGAGCTCCATCCTGGCCCTGCCTGGGATATCCTGATTTTTCCCCTCCTCCCAGAGTGGAAATTCCTGTCCCC
Organism: Zosterops lateralis; assembly: GCF_965231275.1. Taxonomy (NCBI): domain Eukaryota; kingdom Metazoa; phylum Chordata; class Aves; order Passeriformes; family Zosteropidae; genus Zosterops; species Zosterops lateralis. The sequence continues at coordinate 7,395,255 of NC_139782.1, read as the reverse complement.
AGCAGGGAGTTCCTGCAGGTCTGCCTGGGATGGCTCCTTGTCTAACCTGTGCAGGCAGGTGTCAGCAAATCTCCTGCTGTGGGAGCCCCCAGGGGGGAAATAAAACAGCTGTGCAGCATAAATCAAAATGTGCTTATTGAGAAATCTGACCCCAGAAAACCCAGGGCAAGGCGAGCTGGGCACTGCTGGGGCTGGAGGAAACTCACCTTGTTTTGGTGTGAATTGTGCAAAGACCTGCTGGCTTGGATGATTTTTTTATTATTATTATTATTATTTCATAGATGACCAGGAGCTGTGCTGGAGGAGTAAATCCTGTTGTGTCTGTCCCACAGGCTGGATTTCCAGCCTTTTTAAAGGGAGGAGGAGTTATTTTCCTTTTTCTCCCACATTATTTGCATCCAGGTGTGCTTTGGAGAGGCTCAGCCCACACAATTTCTCCCTGGGGCTCAGAGGGATATTTCTGCTTCTCTTGGGTCCTTTTTTCTCCAGTCCTTGCACACACCTGGGCTGAGGAGTCCCTGTTCCTCATTCTCCCAGCTCAGTAAAAGCTCTGACATTTGGCAGCTCTCCCCAGTCTGTCATTTAGGGGCTCTCAAGACCAACTGAATCACCAGTCTCAGTTCTCCTTCCCAGCCTGAAATGGAGCTGGAGTTCATGGAAATGTCTGATTCCTTCCTGATTTCGCTTTATTGGTGATCCTCCTGCTTGGTGTGAGTGGTGAATATCCCTCTGATTCCAGCATGGAGCTCCAGGGAGAATTAACCTCCTGTTTGCAGCAGTTTTTATTTTTTATTTCCCCAGTTTTCTCCTGGAGGTTTTTAAATCCTTTTCTCAGTGGTGAATTAATTCTCTCCTGCTGTGGCCTCTCTGTGTCTGTGCTGACACTGCCCTGTCTTCCCTCCCCACACCTTAATTCCACCTGTTTTTATCTAAATTCTCTTTCAGTTTCAGCTCAATGATGAGATCATCATTTGGACAAATTAATTTCTTAATTCACTTCCTTTTTGTCAGTGCCCCTTGGTTTCTCTGAGGAAGTGCCATTTCTCTTGAATTCTTTACCCCAGTTCAGCTCAGCTCTTCCAGGAGCTCTGAGAGTGGAATTTCTTTGCATTTACAGTTTATTTCCTGAGAAAAAAAAAAAAAAAAATCTCTGGTTTTACCAAAGCAACTCCTGAGTTGTGTGGAAACTCTGTGATGGTGCTGGTGACGTTTGGGATGTTTTTAGAAGTCTGCTCTGATAACAGAGTGGGGAGGGTTTCCTGCAGCACCACTGGCCTTAAATAACAGCCCTGGCTGGGATTAGCACTGCCTGTTCCCAGCTGAACCCTGAAACAAAATGTTCCCAACGGGGCCCAAGGGTTGACTCTGAATTTTTTTTTTTTACAGCCTCATTTTATTTTTATTTGTTTCTTTCATGGGTAGGTGAAACCCACAGAAGAAACAAAATTTGTTTATTTTATTCGATGTTTTCGATTTGATATAAACCCACAGACGTTATTTAAATGGGGTATTTTTTGAGATCTGATATCGTTGGGATGATCTCTGATTCCACAGTTGGGATGTGGAATTTCAGATAATCTGGTCAAGGCAGCTGCTCTTTGCCTCCCTGGTCTGGTGTGTCTGATTTTTTTGGGGGGCAGGATCCTTTCCAGGCTCCCTGCAGCTGCTCCAGGCTGTCAGGGGAAGATTTAGCAGAGCAGGGCAGTGGTGGATTTGTTTTCTCTGCACCAGGAGGGTTGTGGAGGCTCACCCTGAGCCTGTCCCCCTCTCCAGGGACAGGTGACACATCCTGGCACTGCTGTGGTGTCATTTTTGTCTGGGCTGGTGGGATTTTTCTCTTCCTCCTCATGGTTTGTTGTGGGCAGCCCAGGCTGCTGAGTGACTTAACTGGAGTGTGTCACCACAGTTATTTTTCTTCTAAATGCTTCCCTGTGTTTGCCTCTGCTGTCCAGGGAGAAACCAAAGTCACAGCTCCAAGTGAAGTCAATGTGGCTCTTTTTTTGATTTCTTGGCTTTTTGCTGTTACCACCAGGACTTTCCCCTCCCTCTTTGCCCTTCAGAAATTACATTTTTTCTCCCAAAACACTGACTACACCTCCACTGAAAAGCCAAGCAAACAAACCACTGACAGAACAGAGTTGTGGATTTTTTGTGTTTCACTTTGGAATCGGCTGGGACTTGGCTGACTGTGCTCCCAAAGCTCGGGATCAGCTGGCTGGGCCCTGCAGGAAAATCACATTTTACAGGGATTTCCCTGGTTTTGGCAAATCCTCAACCTCCCTGTGCCCGGGAGGGAAGGGGAGGAGGGCAGGGATGGCTCCTGGCTGTGCAGGGCAGCTCAGAGAGCAGCACATCTGCCCTTGTAGGACACAAAATAAAGATGACAGACTACAAAGAGCATTAAAAAAAAAAAGGTTTTTATTGTCTAAATCTTATTATTTTTTATAAGGTGTTCCCATACAGAGTTAACATGATTGGGGTGAATAGGAACGACACCTCTCTAATTCTCTAATTAACCAGAGAAACAGCAAAACACCACCTGGACAAAGATTGTTCTGAGAAAGGAAGAGTTGTTTACTGAGATTTTTTTTTGAGAAGAAGCTTTCTTGAGAAATTTTTCCTTGGGTAAAAATCAGCAGCTGCCAGCAGGCTGAAACCTCTCAGACACAGAAAAATCAGTCCCACACACATCACTGCCCCTCTGTCATTAGACAGACACCAAAGAACAATCACAGGGTCAAGCTGTAAGGGCAAAAACAGAGGTGGTTTAGTTTTCCTTTGGGTTTATACAGACTCTGGGATTGGAGAATGAAGGTTGACACCTCTCTGACCCCACTGGTCAAACCTGAAGTCCATCAGTTGTCCCTCCTCTAGAGAAAAATGCGAAAACATCAATAACAATTTCCCAAAACCAAGAAAGGCAGTTGCCGTAACATCCATTGAAAATCTGTGAGAAAAAAAAAAATTAAAAATCTGATGCAAACATCAGAAAGCTGAAAAAGACTAGAGTGACTCCTCTGTGCCCCTCATTCCCCCAGGGGGTCCATTTGCAGTCCTGGTTCATTCCCTGCCCACCTCCCCTGGGTGGGTACAGCAGCGCTGGGATGAGCCCTGGGATGAGTCTGGGGGAGGATCCCCTTGTTTTCCCAAGGCGTGGGGGGCTCATCTGGGATTTCTCTTGCCTGACCCTGGTTCTCTGTGCTCTCCCCTCAGCTGGGGGGTCCCCCTGGCCATCACGGTGGCCGCGGTGGCCCTGAGGAAGATCGGCTACGACGCCTCCAAGGTCTCTGTGGGCTGGTGCTGGGTGGACCTGGACGCCGAGGATCGCCTGCTGTGGATGCTGCTGGCAGGGAAAGCCTGGGAGATCCTGGCCTACGTCACCCTGCCCGTGCTCTACATCCTCATCAGGAAGCACATCAACAGAGCGGTGAGTGCCCTGCTGGGTGGTTCCATCCCTGCTGCGTATTCTGAATTTCTGGCTCCTTGTGCAGCCTCAGGACCCCTGAGATGTGCCCAGCCCTGGGGGAAGCAGTGCCCTGATGCAGCAGCACCATCACACAGGGATTTGGCACAAAAAGGATGTAAAAGCCCCTTTGAAAAGGAGCAGGGGTTGTGGGGTGCTCGTGAGGGAAACGCTGCAGTAAGAATTGAAACGGAATGTGAAGGACAAATTCAGCTTTAATCAGTTTTCTGCTGTTCCACTTGTACCGAGATTGGAATCCTCAGTTCGTCCTTTTAGTGTCTGCAAGGAGAGTTTGTGTTGATCAGTGTTATTGCGTGCTGGCAGCTCAAAGCTCCACCTGGGAGCCCAGGAAGGCTTTGGACAGTCCCTGTCCTGGCAGGGGTTGGGAGCTCGGAGCCCCAGTTGTTGCTGTTCCTCGTGAACACACAGAATGAGGATCCAGGGCAGCATTTGCATAACAGACAGATCCAGATGCTGCAGAAGGAGCAGCATCCAGAGGTTCCTTTTTTCTCTCTGAGTTGTTTTAGGGGAAAAACAGCCCCACGTGTGGGTAGATGGAAATTTCTCCTTCTGGAAATTTCTGCCTCTGCTTGTGGTGGGGATAAACACAGCCCTGGTCAGGGCAGGGGCCTGCAGATGGTTTGGGGGAATGAGAGGGAAGGGAAGGGAAGGGAAAAGGAAAAGGAAAAGGAAAAGGAAAAGGAAAAGGAAAAGGAAAAGGAAAAGGAAAAGGAAAAGGAAAAGGAAAAGGAAAAGGAAAAGGAAAAGGAAAGGAAGTTTGCTGGTGCCTGTCAGCATCCCCTGCGTGCAGCAGGCAGGACACGCTGTCCTGGCCGTGCTCAGGGACAGCAGCGTGACCTGCTGGAAATCTGAGCCGGGCTGTGCCTGTGCCGGGCCCTGCTGTCCCTGCTGTCCCTGCTGTCCCTGCTGGCCCTGCTGGCCCTGCTGTCCCTGCTGGCCCTGCTGGCCCTGCTGTCCCTGCCCGCCCCGGGAGCTGCGGGCGCCTGTCCTGGGGTCACCCTGGGGCAGCGCACAGAGCCCCCGCAGTGTCCCCCCAGTGTCCCCCCTGTGTCCCTGCAGTGTCCCCCCAGTGTCCCCGCACTGTCCCCGCCTGGTCCATCGGGAATTCCACCGTTCCCAAGGGCGGTGGGTGCTGCTCTCTGTGCCCGTCACCGCCCGCAGGACACGGGGCTCTGATTGCTCCAGGGAGAGCCCCTGGGGCTGGCCCGTGTTGGGTTGTGCGGATGTCCATGTGTCCATCTGTCCCTCCCCAGCACCTGTCCCAGGTGTCAGTTTTGCTTATGTCCATCTGTCCCTCCCATCACGGCTGTGCTGTCCTGATGTCCATCTGTCTGTCTGTCCCCCCCAGCACACCTGTGCTGTGCTCATGTCCATCTGTCCATCTGTCCCTCCCATCACACCTGTACTGTCCTGTCTGTCCATCTGTCCCCCCAGCACGCCCATGCTGTCCTGATGTCTGTCCATCTGTCTGTCCCCCAGCACGCCGCCCTCTCCGAGTACCGTCCCCTGCTGCCGTCCCCGTCCCCCCGGCCCCGTTCTGGCGTGGCGGACAAGAAGCTGATCCTCATCCCCATCATCTTCATCTTCCTGCGCGTCTGGAGCACCGTGCGCTTCGTGCTGACCCTCTGCGACTCCCCGGCCGTGCAGAACCCGCTGCTGGTGGTGCTGCACGTGAGTGTCTGCAGGGAATGCACCACAGGGGGGGACACACGGCTTTGGGGGTCCCTGTCACCCCTGCACTGTGAGGTGTGGAGCCTCTCAGAGGGCAGCAGGCAGCAGCAGGGTCAGACATGGGAGATTTTTTTATTATTTGACTCTAATCTACTTATATACACTTTTTACAGAAGGCCCAGATTGGCCCCAAGGAGGTCACAACCTCCTGACTCACTATGGTCACTATGGTCACTGTGGTCACCATGGTCACTGTGGTCACTATGGTCACTGTGGTCACCATGGTCACTGTGGTCACTATGGTCACTGTGGTCACTGTGGTCACCATGGTCACTATGGTCACCATGGTCACTGTGGTCACTGTGGTCACTATGGTCACTATGGTCACCATGGTCACTGTGGTCACTGTGGTCACTATGGTCATTATGGTCACTATGGTCACTATGGGTCACTATGGTTGCTATGGCCACTAAGGTCACTATGGTCACTATGGTCACTATGGTCACTATGGTCACTGTGGTCACTCTGGTCACTATGGTCACTATGGTCACTATGGTCACTGTGGTCACTCTGGTCACTATGGTCACTATGGTCACTATGGTCACTGTGGTCACCATGGTCACTATGGTCACTATGGTCACTATGGTTGCTATGGTCACTATGGTCACCATGGTCACTATGGTCACTGTGGTCACTGTGGTCACTATGGTCACTATGGTCACTATGGTCACTATGGGTCACTATGGTTGCTATGGCCACTAAGGTCACTATGGTCACTATGGTCACTATGGTCACTATGGTTGCTATGGTCACTGTGGTCACTGTGGTCACTATGGTCACTATGGTCACTATGGTCACTATGGTTGCTATGGTCACTGTGGTCACTGTGGTCACTATGGTCACTATGGTCACTATGGTCACTATGGTTGCTATGGTCACTGTGGTCACTGTGGTCACTATGGTCACTATGGTCACTATGGTCACTATGGTTGCTATGGTCACTGTGGTCACTATGGTCACTATGGTCACTGTGGTCACCATGACCATCAGTCCAATTCTCTCTCAGAGAACAAGAATGCAAAACACACAGATCAATTCTAAGATACAATATTGTTTATGTGAAGCAGCGTGAGAACGGCGCTGCAAAGGTTCAAACACTTGAAAGGAAGAAAATCAGGGGTGACAGGTCCCCATAAATAGAGATTTTTTGAGGTGTTGCAAGAGCAGCTGCGCCCTGAGGTGAGCCCTGCACGGGGATGCAGCAGCAATGCAGCAGCAGTGATGCAGCAGGAGCTGCTCCAGCAGCATCTAGTGGCTGCAGGGGAAAGCTGCACTCGCAGGGTGAGTTTTGCTGGAGGGAGAACAGGTCGCATGGGAGTGTTGGGTGTGTGTGTCCTCCAGGGCTCAGCCTGATCCTGCCTGACAGCAAGGCCCTGCTCTGCTTTTGGGAAAAACAAACAAACAAACAAACAAACAAACAAACAAACTGAAACCCAAAACCAACCAACAAAAAAAACAACAAAAAACCCCCAAATAAACCTAATAAAACCCCTAAAAAACCACAAAAAACCAATCAACCAACAAGCTAAAAAAACCCAAAAAAACCCCACCCCAAAACCAACCAAACAAAAAAACCCCAAAATAAAACCACGACAAAAAAAACCCAACCCAAACAAACAAAAAAAAAACACCTCAAAAAAACCCCCAAAACAAAACAAACCCAAAAAACCACCAAGCTCATATTTTGGAATCCCTTATTCTCAGAACTGGTGACTGTCAGTGCTGCAGCTGCTTTGGTGTCGTGTTTTCTCTCTGGGGGTGCCCTGGGTTAATTCCTTTCCTGCCCTTGCAGGGAATTGGGAACACGTTCCAAGGAGGAGCCAACTGCATCCTGTTCGTGCTGTGCACTCGGGTGGTCCGGGAGAAGCTGCTCTCCCTCCTCTGCTGCGGCCACTGTGACCCCCTGGACTGGCCCAGGCAGGGCCCCCAGAGCTCCTGGCAGCCCCCACAGCCCCACAGAGACAAGGACAGGGACAAGGACGTGCCCGGCCCTGGGCAGACGAAGCCGCTGCTCTCCAGCACCTGAGCTGGGCCCTGGCTGCTGCTGATTCCTTCTCTCGTGGTAAAACTGCAGAGGGAACCTTCCCTGATGGGCCTGGGCACGGGAGGGAGGGCTGGGACAGGGGACAGGGAGCAGGGACAGGGGACAGGGGACAGGGAGCAGGGACAGGGGACAGGGAGCAGGGGACAGGGGACAGGGGACAGGACAAGGAGCAGGGGACAGGGAGCAGGGAACAGGACAGGGACAGGGGACAGGACAGGGGACAGGGGACAGGACAAGGAGCAGGGAACAAGGGACAGGGGACAGAGAGCAGTGACAGGGAGCAGGGACAGGGAGAAGTGACAGGGGACAAGGAGCAGGGGGCAGGGACAGGGGATCAGGACAGGAGACAGGGACAGGAGACAGGACAGGACAGGACAGGACAGGACAGGACAGGACAGGACAGGACAGGACAGGGAGAAGTGACAGGGGACAGGGAGCAGGACAAGGAGAAGTGACAGGGGACAGGGAGCAGGACAAGGAGAAGGGGACAGGAACAGGGAGCAGGACAGGGACAGGGGATGGAGCAGGGACAAGGAGCAGGGAGCAGGGACACGGAGCAAGGACAGGGAGCAGGACAGGGACAGGGAGCAGGGACACAGAGCAGAGACCAGGAACAGGGACAGTGAGTAACACAAGGAGCAGTGACAAGGAGCAGGGACAGGGAGCAGGAACAGGGGACAGGGAGCAGGGACACGGAGCAAAGACGAGGAGCAGGACAGGGACAAGGAGCAGTGACACAGAGCAATGACACAGAGCAGAGACACAGAGCAGTGACACAGAGCAGGGACAGGGCGGGTTCTGCTGCTGCCCTGGGGGTTCCCTGTCTACTCAGGGCCAGTCCCTGTCTGCAGCCCCATCACACCCCCAAACCATTTCCAGAACTGCTCTGCTCCCTTCCCCCTGAGCTGCTCCTCCTGTAGAAGCAGGAACTGAGTTGTCTGGCCCACAAAAACAGGCCACAGTCAGAGCTGGAGGGGAATTGTAGCTGGGTTTGGTGTGAGGTGCCACCTGCACACACATTTTGTCAGGACTGCACAGATGAGATGTTTGGTGCCCTGGGTGTTCCCCACAAGGGGATGCAGCCCCTGCTGCCCATCAGCAGGGGTGTCACTGTCACTGTCCCTGCAGGTCGGGGATGTGGCCCAGCCCTGGGGTGTCACTGTCACTGTCACTGTCACTGTCACTGTCCCTGTCCCTGTCCCTGTCCCTGCAGGTCAGAGATGTGGCACAGTCCCACAGAGGGAGCTGCAGCCCGGGGAAAGCAGCGCTGGAGAGGCTCAGCCCTGGAGAGCTCCCTCAGCTCCCTCAGCTCCTGGGCCGTGTCAGGATCCTCTGGACCAGCCTCATCTCCCTCCTCACCCTCCTCTGCACAGCTGAAAACTCCTCTGGGGTCTTGCCTTTCTGCCTGGCCAGGCTGATGTGTGGGGGAGTTCTGAGATGAACAAACTCTTGTGAGGACAGGAAACTTCAGGAGCTGCTGTAGGGACTGTCCTGGGCAGGGATTTCAGTCCCTGCTGTGGAAGGGGGTCTGGGAGCCTTCCCGGGAGCTCCAGCCTGGGACAGGGGTAGCAATGTCTGTTTGGTGCTGGTGATGGGTGTTTGTCCCTCCTGGGTGCTCAGGGGTGTCACTGTTGGGGTTTTCCCCAAGGGATCAGAGCCCTGCAGGCTCCCCGAGGGTTTTCCCAAGGAATCAGAGCCCTGGAGGGGTTTTCCCAAAGGAATCAGAGCCCTGCAGGTTCCTTGAGGCTTTTCCCCAAGGAATCAGAGCCCTGCAGGGTCCCCGAGGGTTTTCCCAAGGAATCAGAGCCCTGGAGGGTTTTCCCAAGGGAATCAGAGCCCTGCAGGTTCTCCAGGGTTTTCCCCAGGGAATCAGAGTCCTGCAGGCTCCCCGGGGGTTTCCCCAAGGAATCAGAGCCCTGCAGGCTCCCCATGCTCAGGGACATCAGGATTTGCCCCCAGGCTGCAGCAGGACCTGCCTAGCTCTGGCTGGGGAGGGGATGGGGCTTCTTGTGCCATTTGGAGATAATCTTTTAACCTCATTCACACTCCTCACTTGCTTTTTTTTTTTTTTAAGTATTTTCTCCAATTTTTTACAAAATAAAGTTCATTTTCTTTACCAGGAGCCTGCCCAGCGTTGGATTTTTAAAGGAAAACCCCAGGATCTGCTGTGGGTGTTGTTTGCAGAGCCCAAGGTGGATCCAGCCCTTTGCTATTGCTGGGGATCAGTGCCCAACCCACCCCTCCCTGCCTGACGGGGAGCCAATCAATCAAATCAATTTGTGTGCAGAGCTGATAAAGCAGAGTCACTGTGTGCCTGATTTCCAGGCAGATCATTTATTTCTTAAATCCTCGTTGTAGCTCAGGGGCCCAGAATATTGAATTAGCTTTGTCTGAATGTGAAATTCCTTCCCAAAGTGCAGGTTGAGGAGGTGTCACTTGTGGGTGTGTTCTGTGGGATGTCTCACAGAATAAATATTTATTATATATTTGTGTTTATATATAAAATATACCCAAGGGGTGGGCATTGCAATGAGCTGGGCAATACATATATATATAATATATCTATAATATATATTATATATATATTATAGATATTTGGGTATATATATAAAATATTCCCAAGGGGTGGACATTGCAGTGAGCTGGGCAATACATATATATATAAAATATATATATATTAGATCTATAATATATATTATAGTTATATACATTATAGATATAGGCAATATTTATATATAATATATATATTATATATTTAAGTGTATATATATAAAGTATACCCAGAGAATGGGCATTGCAGTGAGCTGGGCAATATATATATTATATATATATATATATATATATATATATATATATATATATATATATATATGAGTATATATATATATAAAACATACCCAAAGGGTGGACATTGCAGTGAGCTGGGCAATATATTTTATATATATAAATAAATAAATAAATAAATATATATATATAAAAATATATATATATATAATATTTGTGTATATATATAAAATATACCCAAAGTGTGGGCACTGCAGCGAGCACTCCCAGGGCTGCCAGCTCCTGCTCACCCATCACCTCCTAGATCTCACCACTGACATTCCCCAGCAGATTTACTTTCCAGGAAACTTAAGTTTGCCCTCTTAATAATTTTTTTTTTTTTTGTCCCCTAAAGATATCAGGGGTTCAGAGGCTCCAGCCCTGAGCACAGTTCATTGGGCTGAGGGTAAATAAATCCCTGCACACGTGCAGGGGAACTCTCAGCATGAGCTGGCCCAGGGCAGAGGAGACACGAGGGCAGGAGAAGTCTCCAGGCACAACCATGTGAGGAGCAGATGTGAAACCCCGGGACGTGCTGGGGCTGAAATGGAAAATGTGTTATAAAGTGCCTGTAAAACCAGCTCTGGGCTCGTTCCTGCCTCTGTCCTTTGCCCAAGTCCAACGGGATCCCAGCTGAGGATGTCACACCCCTGCAGTCCCTTGGGAAGCCCAAGGAGTTGATTTGTTGTCCCTCCACCAGCCTCATTTCCAGGATCATCCCAGAGCCAACAACAACCTCGGGGATGTTTTCACCACATTCTTGTTGTGTTTGGAAAATATTCAAGTCCTTCTCCTGCCATGAGCCAATATTTACTCTGGTGAAGGGGGTTTTGATGACAAACATATGTATTCTTTTTGACCCCTGTGCGTTTCAAGATTGTTCCTTCAAGTTCAGAGTTTAAAGACAGAGAATTCTCCCTCCCTGCATTTCCTGTGGCACAGCAAGTTGTCACTGTGCCAAAGAGCTCCCGGAGGGTGACACTGCCTTTAAAGGCCTGGAATTCCAGGGTGGAAATCTGTCCTCTTTGCAGTTTCCCCCATCTCTGGGGCAGGATTTATTTTCTCCCCTCTTGGCTGAGGATGTGTAAAGGTGAGGAGAGAGCACGAGGTGCAGACACACAAAACTCTGACACAGCAGAGAGATCACACAGCGTGATCCCCATCCCCAGGTCCTGCTCACTGAAAAAGAAAAGCAATAAAAGAGAAACGCCAAGGAATCTGGGGACTAAATTCCACCACACACACACACACACACCAAGAACAGCAGCAAAGGCTCTGCTCTTCCTCCTACCTTGGGGCATGCTGCTCCCACGTGGAGCCACGCCACTCCAGCGTGCAGGACACGTGGAAAAAGAGGTGTTGCTCAATCAAGAGATGCTTTTTTTTTTTTTTTTCTTTCCCTCTGAGCTGCCTGATAAAAATAGACAGACCAATAAACAGCAGGTTTGGTTCTGGTTCCTCTGGCTGCCAGGGTGGGGGGGGGGGGAGGACGCCTGTAAACTTTGCATTTCTCTGATAAACTCGACAGTTGTAGTGGATGATTAACCAAGCCCTGGGCTCTTAAAGCAACCCCATAACACAGGAGGGTTAACAGGGAGCCAGCAGCACGTGGGGCTCCACTTGCATGGGGAGGGACAGCAACTCCAGGACTCTGGAGAAGACACAGTGCCAGGCACAGCTGTGGGAGGAGGATGAGCTCTGAGGGCTGCAGGAGTGCCTGAGCCAGCTGCTCCCTGCAAGGTAAGAACACACCACCAGCTCCACCAGCAGCAGCATTTTGGGCCCAGGGGGGAGGTGTGTGGCTCCAGGGGGGTTAATGGGGTTCCATGCTCGGGGCAGGTTCTCTCTCTGTTGCCAGGGTTGCTCCCCATGTTCCCTGATGCTGCAGTTGCTGGGCAACATCTCCAGCTGTCCCACCCACAGCTGCCCAGGAGCCTCAGCCCTGTGGGCTCTCCTTGCTTGTGCACAGATTTCAGGGGGAGGAATTGGCTCGTTTTAGCAGCTTTTGGTGAAAGGTTTGCCCCTTTTCACTGGGGAGATGAGCCTGTGCCTGCTGTCCCTGGGCAGCTCCTCGGTTTGAGACAGCATCTGGTGAAAAAAAAACTCTGAGACTGGGATCAGAGCAGAAAGGAAAATAAACTGAAGCCATGGGAGAGGCAGGCACAGGAAGGGGATGAGCAGCCAGGGTGCCCTGCCCGCCTGCCAGAGCCTGACAACCACTGCATGTGTCTGGAAAAGTCATAGAGAGGATTTTTCTGTGCAGGACCTTCCCACCCCCCGTGGCCGCCTGGAGTGGAAGAAGCTGTGCTGAGCATCAGTGACTCCCCCGGAGAGATGAAGCTGAAAGGGAGGGGGCAGGAGAGCTCCGAGGGCAGTGAAGGGGCCAAGGGGGTGAGTATGGGGGAGTTTGGGGGAACAGAACGAGCCCTGGGGTTCTCTGAGTGCCTGGGAGGAAAACACACCACGATCCTTTGGGCTGAGATATTCCTGTCCCTGTGCCCAGTTTGTGTCTGTGTGCAGGGCTGTGTTGTGAGAGTCTTGTGATTGTCTGCAGCTCTCCCAGCCTGGAACTCCTGTGGGACTGTCCCCTTCTGTGGCACTTTCCCCTTTCTGGGAGATTTTCCCTTTCTGTGACACTTTCCCTCTCTGTGAGACTTTTCCCTTCTGTGAGACTTTCCTCTTCTTTGAGACTTTCTGTGAGACTTTCCCCTTTCTGTGAGATTTTCCTTTTCTGTGAGAATTTTCCCTTCTCTGTGACTTTCTCTTTCTGCGACACTTTCCCCTCTCTGTGAAATTTTCCCTTTCTGTGACACTTTCCCCTTCTTTGAGACTTTCCCCTTTCTCTGAGATTTTTCCCTTTCTGTGACACTTTTCCCTTCCTGTAAGATTTTCCCTTTCTTTGAGACTTTCCCCTTCTGTGACACTTTCCCCTTTCTGGGAGATTCTCCCTTTCTGTGACACTTTCCCTCTCTGTGAGACTTTTCTCTTCTTTGAGACTTTCCCCTTCTTTGAGACTTTCTGTGAGATTTTCCCCTTTCTGTGACACTTTCCCCTTCTCTGTGACACTTTTCCCTTTCTGTGACGCTTTCCCCTTCTCTGTGACACTTTCCCCTTCTCTGTGACACTTTCCCTCTCTGTAACTGAATTTTCTTTCCCCCTTTCTTATCAGTTTTAAGCAGTTTTATGCTTTGGGGACGGGGCTGCCTTTCCCAGCCGCCTTTGGGGAGCCTTGCCCAAGGCACAGAGAACACCAGAGGTTTATTCCTGACAGTGCTGGACGTCAATAATTAACACCAGCACCTCCTCTGAGCCCTGGGGGGTTTGGTTAATGAGAGCCAGGCGGCTGCTCTCCATCCCCAACGAGGGAATGTCAGCGGAATCCTCCTAGAAAACAAACCTGGAAGCCTCAGCTTCCTCCTGATCCTTGGGCTGGGCTTGAATTTCCATCTGCTGTGAACTCCAAAGCCCTGGAGATGAGCTGAGAGGCTCTGAGAAATGACAGATCCCTGCTGTGGGACCAGGGCTGGGTGCTGGGGATGGAAAACCTCGCAGACATTAAGGCCATTAAGGGCCGGTGACGGTGTTGGCAGCAAACGAGATGAAAAATGAGCAATGGCTTTATTGATGGAGCAGCAGGGAGATGCATTAGGGAGCTATAAAAGCCAGCCAAACGCAGCCCCAACAACGCAGCTCTGTCAACACAGCCCCAAAAGCTGCTTTGGGTTGTTGGTGAGGCTGGGGAATGTGTGCCCACACACTGGTCCCTCTCCAGATGGCAATTCCCCTCCTCTGCTCCAGTGCAAAGTGCAGCTCCTGCAGCCCTCAGCCAAAGCCTCCATTGGGATAAATTCTGATTGGCCTCGGTGGAAAATCAGTTGGATCCAGAAATAGCTCTGTCCCAAAATTCAGAGGAAGAAAAAAAAACCAAAAAAAAACAACAAAAACAACAGGAAAAGAATTTTGCCACCTGATGCAAAACAAAATAATTTCTTTTTCAATCTCTCCTGGGCCAATATCCTGTGTTATTCCACTGCCCAATTTGCACCTTGGAGGAGAATAATTGCACACAACCTTTTCCCTGCAGGGCGGTGTTTTAAGAACGGGAACTTGAAAAAAAAATAAAATAATAATAAATTAATCATCCAAATGATTCATCAATAGCAGCAAAGCACAGAGTGAATTACTCTAATGACTGTGGGCATATCAAGCTGAACAAAATGAGCTGTAATGGAAACAACCCAATTGGACTTTTACATGCAGCAAAATGAAGGGAAAAACCATATAAATCAGGATTTTTGGGTATTGCTTTGTTTTCACTAAATCTTATTAATGCCTAAAAGCCAGACTCACTTCCAAGCTGATGTTTATGGAGTTTTTTTCTTTCCCTCTGCAGAAAATGACCCTTCCCCTGGCCCTGGTGGCTCTGATCTCTGCCTTTGGATCCTCCTTCCAGTACGGCTACAACGTGTCTGTGATCAACTCCCCTGCCCCGGTGAGTGCCCCGGCCTGGGGGGGTTACAGCACCTGGAACACCCTGTAAATTGAATTTCTGTGCGTGTCTGTGGGCACAGCCTTGTCCTCTCTCTGTGCCCGGGACAAAGATGAGCTCAGGGAAACAGACACATCCTAAAGGAAGCTGCAGGAACAATTCCCCACCCCAGGCTTCTCCATCCCTCCCTTGCTTTCATTTTTCTCAGCTCCCCCAGACTGGTTTTTTTTATTTTATCAGGACAGTTATTTTATGGCAGAGCTTTATGGCATTTGTTGTTATCATCTGAGCTTTACAGCACGAAAATTGCTGAATCTGCTTTTTGTGCTTCATTCCAGTACATGCAAGACTTTTACAACAAAACCTACCTGGACAGGACTGGGACGCCCATGGATGGAAGTTTCCAGACCTTGCTCTGGTCCCTCACCGTGTCCATGTTCCCTCTGGGCGGCCTCTTTGGGTCACTCATGGTGTGGCCAATGGTCAACAACTGTGGCCGGTAGGTGCCAGCCCTGCCTGAGGTCCTGCCCTGGCTTTGGGAGCAGATAAAGGTTTATCTGGTGGTGACTCCACCTGGCCCAGCCCTGCAGGAGCCCAGAATTGCCCCCCACACCTTGATGCTGAAAGGGTGGGATGAGGGAGGGAGAGGAGCTGGGCTCAGCCAGGGGTGTTGTCTGCCCAGTGGGGAGGGATTTCTGGGGTTCTGGCTGGACACTGAGCCAGGCACAGCAATGAGCAAAGAAAATCCTCAAATCTCACATCAGGCTCACCCTCTGCTGCTCAGGTTTCCTGAGAATCTTCACTTCTTCTTGGAAACCTTCACTGCCTGCAGGAAAAAACGTGCTAAGTGCCATTTCCTCTTTGATCAGTGTTTGGGGTGATGGTTCATTGGAGTTTTGGACAGATTGGCACAGAGAGGATTTCAAGTCAGAAAAGCCCAGCTGAATTCTCTCTCTTTTCTTGTTATGAATTTCTCTTTCTCCTCCTGTCACTTTGCAGGAAGGGCACTTTGCTGATCAATAACCTCTTCTCCATCGCTGCTGCAATCCTGATGGGAACCTCCGAGCTGGCAAAAACCTTTGAAGTCATCATCCTTTCCCGAGTTGTCATGGGGATATTTGCCGGTAAGGGGATGGTAAAGTGAGAGCAATAAATATTTCCTTGGCTGTGTAAAGGGGTTTTGCTCTCCCCAACACGTAGCAGACTTTAGAATCTGCATGACAAGGCTGTGCTCCAGCCTGCTGAGAAGTGCTGAAGATTTTTGGGAGATAATGGCCCTGGGACTGGAATTTCAGGAGATGTGTGTCTGTAAATGCAGCAATAAACATCTGCTGGGCACAGCAAACCTGCCGAGGATAATCTGTTTCCCCAGATCAACTTCAAGCAGATATCCGCTTCTTTCCTTGTTAACATAACCAGAATAATCCACCAAAAGCCTTGCCAGGCCCAATAATCCAGTCCTGGAACTGACTGTTCTTCCTGCAGGAGAAAAGAAATGTTAAAAGGGAGAGAGAGCAAAGGGCTCAGAGCACAGGATTTCCTGCAGAGATTGAGGGAAGCCAAGGATATCTGTGTGTTCCTGGTGTGGGTGGCTTTATTGGGGCTGCAGGAACAGGGGACAAACAGACCCAGGCCGGGTACCCTGAGCACAGCCAGCTCCAGAAGGGTCCTAAGAGCATTTAGGCTCAATTAATTGGCTCTGGGCTGGTGAGGCTGGCACACTCTGTGGTTTCTTAATGAGCTGGGACAGCTTGTAAAGACAAATTTCCTGCCTTAGCTCACCAATTGTGATTGCTGCGTGTACAGATCAAGTTGCTTTCCCGAGCTGGTTTCTTGCTTTCCATTTATTTATTTTTTTATTTTTTTAGTGCAAAGGTTCTATTTTGGCTTTTGACTCCCCTCAAAGCTGGCAGCTGCTCTCAGCACTGGAGCTTGGAACAAATGCTAAGGGTCCTGTTAAATGTGATCCCTCCTGGCAGTTATTTATAACCAAAAACAAATCCAGCCTGGCTGCCCTGGCTTGTCCTCCTCAGGCTGATGTGGCCTGAGCTGAGGGAGCTGTGCCTGGGCAGGACCTGGGAGGATCCCAGTGTCACCCTCTGCCACTGGTGGCACTTTTTTTTGTGCCTTTTGGGCCTTTTTATCGTTCAAATATCAGCCCGATCACCTTTGTAATGCCGCTCCTGATGCCTGGGGACACAGAAATGTCAGATAAGAGTGGCCCCTGGTTATTTGATCCCGGGGGTTTGGGAGCTGCCAGGATTTACAGAGTAAGCACAGGAGCTGGCAGCTCGCTGGGGTCACTGTGGGGCAGCCCTGGAAAGTTCCTAAAAATAACCCAGTGGCCCTGGTGTCCTTATTAGAGCATAAATAGCAATTCCAGGCAGGCACCTGCAAGGCATCCCAGGGCAGCAGAGCTCCCAGCACAGCAGGGCTGAGCAGGGGGTTTTAAAAAGCCGACACAAAGTCATTTCCTTCCACTTTCACATCAGCGTGTCTGGGTGCTGATTTCCCTTCTTGTCTTAGGGGAAGCAAAAGTTCCTCTCTTGTGCTTGGAGTTTGTTTCCAAGTCTGGAGCAGCACAGTTTTTCTTGGGGTCTTGTGCTGTTCGTGGCAGAGGAGAAAGCTGCTTTTAGGGGGGTGAACACTGAGCGCTCAAACCAGGACATCCCCAAATCATCTTCTAGCTCTGCATCCATCTCATCCATCCCATCCCATCCATCCATCCCATCCCATCCATCTCATCCCATCCCATCCATCCCATCCATCCCATCCCATCCCATCCCATCCATCTCATCCCATCCCATCCATCCCATCCATCCCATCCCATCCCATCCCATCCCATCCCATCCCATCCCATCCCATCCATCCCATCCATCCCATCCCATCCCATCCCATCCCATCCCATCCCATCCATCCCATCCCATCCATCCCATCCCATCCCATCCCATCCCATCCATCCATCCCATCCCATCCATCTCATCCCATCTCATCCCATCCCATCCATCCCATCCATCCCATCCATCCCATCCATCCCATCCTATCCATCCATCCCAACCCATCCCATCCCAACCCATCCTGTTGTTTGATCCTGTCAGACTCCAGGATTGTTTTGCTCAAAGCAGAAGGATTTAAATGTGAAAATTCTGTGTATCCTGTGGTTCATCAGGAATCTCTTTTGTTCCCCCTGGGTATCAGCAGCTTGCTGGAGGTTGAGCTGTGTGCCCAACACTGTTCCCTCAACTTCCAGGTCTGGCTTCCAACGTGGTCCCCATGTTCCTTGGAGAAATGTCCCCCAAAAACCTGAGAGGAGCCATTGGGGTGGTGCCACAGCTCTTCATCACCATTGGCATCCTTTCAGCTCAGATCCTGGGTCTCAACAGCATCCTGGGCAACGCCAAAGGTAAAGCTCTGGCTCGGCACCTCCCGTGGGCTCCCCAGGGGCAGGATTTCCCCCAGCTGATGTTTGTGTCCTCACCGCAGGGTGGCCTGTGCTGCTGGGCCTCACTGGGATCCCGTCCCTCATCCAGCTCCTGACATTGCCCTTCTTCCCTGAGAGTCCCAGATACCTGCTCATCCAAAAGGGCAACGAGGAGCAGGCACGGAGAGGTACAGCCCTGGCCGGGCCTTTCATCTTCCTGTGCTGGGATGGTTTGGGATGGGATGGATGGGATGGGATGGATGGGATGGGATGGGATGGGATGGTTTGGGATGGGATGGATGGGATGGGATGGTTTGGGATGGGTTGGATCTGGCTGTGGGACACGGCTGGCAGCACAACGGTGTGAAATCCTCCCTGGGTGGGATTTGGGAGCCCTGCTCCTTTCCCTGCCTGTGTGTGCATCCCCAGCTGCCCACCACGGCACACCAGGGTCACTCACTGCTCTGTCCTGGCCTGAATCAGGAAACTCTCACTAAACCTGGGGCTCACAACCCCCCTGCTCTCCCCACCAGCTCTGCAGAGGCTGCGGGGCCGGGAGGACGTGGATGATGAGATCCAGGAGATGTACCAGGAGGACAGGTCAGAGAAGGAGGAAGGGCAGTTCTCCGTGCTCAGCCTCTTCACCTTCAAGGGCCTGAGGTGGCAGCTCATCTCCATCATCGTCATGATGGCAGGGCAGCAGCTCTCGGGGGTCAATGGGGTGAGTGGGGAGAGGCTGGGGCTTCAGGGGGGGTGGTGGGGACAGTGGTGACACAGAGGGGACAGCTGGCAGTGTCCCTTCACCCAGGACATGTCCAGTGCCACACAGGGGTGATGGGGACAGTGGTGACACAGAGGGGACAGCTGGCAGTGCCCCTGCAGCCAGGACATGCCCAATGTCACACGGGGGGTGATGGGGACAGTGGTGACACAGCTGGCAGTGTCCCTTCACCCAGGACATGCCCAGTGTCACACAGGGGTGATGGGGACAGTGGTGACACAGGGGACAGCTGGCAGTGCCCCTTCACCCAGGACACGCCCAGTGTCACACGGGGGGTGGGTCAGGCCTGGCCAGTTCCAAAGCCATGGACAAGGTACAGGGTCAGCTGCCCTGTTAATGATAATTGGAAAGTTTTTAGAGTGAAATGCCCAGACTCAAACACCGGCGTCTCCAGCAATGGACAAATTCCATCCTGAGCCTTCTGGGCACCAGTGCCAGGATTTAAATCCACCCCAGAGGGGGATTCCCACATTCTGCCTGGTGCTAACACAGCTGTGGTTCTGCTGCAGGTTTTCTACTACGCAGACAGGATCTTTGAGTCGGCAGGAGTGGCCAGCAGCAGCATCCAGTACGTCACCGTGTCCATCGGGGCCATCAACGTCGTCATGACTTTGCTGGCTGTGAGTCTGTGCTGGGGCTCTCGGGGTTCTCACTTTGCCCAGTCGCTCCTCCTCTCCCCCTGGTTAAATCAGGCTGTGCCCATGGAATCCTGCAGGCACAGAGTGGTTTGGGTTGGGAAGGGACCTGAAAGATCATCTCACCCCAAAAACCTTCTGCTAGAGCGTTGTTTGCACACGCTGGGAGATGCTTTTCCAAAATCCTCTGCAGGAATTGCTGAGCCCCTGGTGACTCCCCCTCCTTCTCTCTCTTCCAGGTTTTCATTGTGGAGTCCCTGGGGAGGAGGATCCTTCTCCTGGCTGGCTTTTTGCTGTGCTCTGCCTCCTGTGCAATCCTGACTCTGGCCCTCAATCTCCAGGTGGGTATGAATCGGGCTCAGGTGGTGGCACCCAGGATTTCTGGCCTTCACAGGGAACAGACCATTGTGAGGATGCTTTTCCACCCTGGGGAGGAGGGGACAGCATGAAAGGTCCCTCTCCTCACACATCTACCTCAGAGAAAGGCAGGAAAAGCTGTGATCCTGAATGCTCCTTGCAGGATGTTCATAATTCCTGCTGCATCCCTTTGGCAGCAGGATCACACCCAGGTGTGGTTTCTGTCCCTCATTATGGTCCTGTCTGTCACACTGAGGGTGACACTGCCTTTAAATGTCCCCAAATCTCACTGTGAACGGTGCCTTGACTGTGCTGCTGGTGCTCAGGCAGGACCCACAGCTAACCTGTGCCCCAATCCTCGCAGAACACTGTCTCCTGGATGTCCTACCTCAGCATCGTCTGTGTCATTGCCTACATCATCGGACACGCCATCGGACCCAGTAAGTGCCCACAAAGCTGGGTAAAGCCAGGAGCTGTGCCCCATTTCCAACCAAAACCTTTGTGGGGCTCATCCAGGGAGGCTGAGTTTCATCTCTGTGTGGCCATGCCCTGTGCAAGTCATTTAATTCTGGTGGGGTTTTTTTTTTTTTTTTTTTGTTTTGTTTTGTTTTGTTTGTTTGTTTGTTTGTTTGTTTGTTTTTTGGTTTTTTGGTTTTTGTTTTTGTTTTTTGTTTGTTTGTTTGTTTGTTTTCCTTTAAATTTGATTTGCTGGGTGCTTCTAAACGCTGCTGGTTAGAAACCACTGTCTGCCAGTGAAATGAGCAGTCTAATTAGGAATTCAGAGTGAGGGGGTTGCTTTTGGGGGTTTCCTCAAGCTGTGGCTGCCTTGCAGGTCCCATTCCAGCTGTGATGATCACGGAGATGTTCCTGCAGTCCTCCAGACCTGCAGCTTTCATGGTGGGGGGCTCCGTGCACTGGCTGAGCAACTTCACCGTGGGGCTGGTGTTCCTCTACATGGAGGTAAGGACCCAGCAGAGGGCAAACCTGGGCTGGAAAATCACCCCTCTGTTCCTACAGAGAGGATTTGAGGAGCTCTAAATGCACTTGTTGGTTCTCAAAATCTGTTTGTGGGGCTGTTAAAATCTGTTAAAATCTGTTTAGGGCAAGAGATTGATGTTGCTCAGCGTTTTCTCATCACACCTGGCTGTTGCACAGGCTTTCCAAGAAAGCAGTTTGATTGCCAGGCCTCATCCTGAGCTCAGGAGCTTGGATGAGATGGGAAATTCCCCACTTTCCACTGCAGGATGTGCCTCAGGGGGGGCAGTTTTAGCTTCTGAAATCTGGGTGCCTGTTCCTGGTGCCCCCAGCAGCAGCGACCCACAAACGGCTGCAGTCCTGCCTTTACCCTGTGCTGAGTTCAGTGTGAGTTGTGCAGCCTCACCCTCCTTTCCCAGTGTCCAATAAACCCCCGGAGGTGGTTGGAAAAGACAGAATCTAAAACCAGCCCAACTTAGGTTAAAATATGTGCACCTCTCTGTGGCTGCATTTTCCATGGCCAGGGGAGGGTGGAGCTCAGCCAGAGCAGGTAACTCCACCTGGAGCTGACCCTGCTCTCTCCTGTCCCTGCCCTAGGCTGGCCTGGGCCCCTACAGCTTCCTCATCTTCTGTGCCATCTGCGTGGCCACCATGCTCTACATCTTCTTCGTCGTTCCTGAGACCAAGAATAAAACCTTCATGGAAATCAACAGGATCATGGCCAAGAGGAACAAAGTGGAGATTCAGGAGAGCAAAGAGCTGAAAGATTCCTACCCCCTGGGCAAGCAGGAGGAGAAGAAAGCTCTCTCCAGCAGTGAGATGTGAAGCCAGCTGAGTTCAGACAGGATCTGGTCAGCAGGAAAACAAACACAGGGATTTCCTCCTTCCACGCTGACCTGACAATCACGGAGCTGTTAAGGCTGGAAAAAGACATTTAAGATCAAATCCAACTGCAAACCTAATGCTGCCAAGCCCTCCTCTTGTTGCAAAGGAAAGGGAAATGTCCTCAGCCAGCTCAGTTCTGTGACAAGGAGCCGATGGCACGAGGTGATGTGTGTCCCTGGAGTCCTGGTGACACGTCCCAGGGGACACAGGCCAGCCCTTGGGCTGGGTGTGTGTGGGGCACTCGTGTGCAAGGAGTGCATCAAACTCCTCTGAGGAGCTGCCACTTGTGTGTTTGAGGGCCCAGCAAGGGGAAATTAAATTTTATTTGGTATATCACTGTGCTGCCCTCTGTTTTGAGAGAGAGAAAAAAAAAAAAAAAAAAAAAAAAAAAAAAAAAAAAAAAAAAAAAAGCAGGATTGTTGAACAGCTTGGCATGGATTTTGTGTACTAGATGGAGAATCCTTCACACAATTTACTTTAACCTTAGAAAATTAGTTTCTAGATACAATATACCTGCTCTCAAGGCTGTGATCTGTTAAATGCTGAAAAAGGAGCTGTTTCTATGCTCTGTCTCTACATCCACCACAGAAAAGAAGGCAAAGCTGTGCCACTGGCCAAGGCACAGGGATTGCACAGGGATTGCACAGGACCTGCCCTGCCAGGGCTCTGCATCCCCTGGGACACAACTGCAAGGGCAGCACTGGTGAGTTGGTGGTGACACACAGGAGGAGGGACAAGAGGGAGAGAAACTGAAACTGGGTGAGAGATGGGAGAGAAATTTTATCTGAGAAAGCAGCTCCTTTGAGCAGAGAGCGGCTCTTTGGCATGAAAAAAAAATCTGTGTATAGGGGTCTAAAACAACCCCCTGGGAGGGATGTAACAACCCAGGCTGCTGGACTCTGCCTGATTCAGCAATTTATTGCTTTTATCTCACTGATGGAAGTTTTGGTCTCTTGGAAAGAGACTAGAGAGCAACTCTTCAGCATGAAAAAAATCTCTGTATGGGGGTCTAAAACAACCCCCTGGGAGGGATGTAACAACCCAGGCTGCTGGACGGTGCCAGATTCTGCAGTTTATTGCTTTTATCTCACTGATGGAGGTTTTGGTCTCTTGGAAAAAACACCCTGGAGCACCAGGAGTGACTTTATACAAAGCAGGAGGAGAAACAAGTGAACGATTTCAGTTTTTCTCACATTTCCCAACAAACATTTGGGATCCTCTTGCTGCCCTTCAGCAGCGGCAGAGGCTGAGCTCACTGGCAGCTGGTGTCAGGCTGCAGGAGGACCCCCCCGAGGAGGGCCATGGGGGTCTGTCCCCAGGCTATGACATCCCCCTGGGGCTGCCCTGCCCTGCACAGCGCCAGTGCCCTCACCTGGGCAGGGCTGAGCACTCTGCTCCACATCTGCACCTGGCTCAGCCACCCCGAAAACCCATCAGAGAACGTCCCGAGCAGGGTGTCCCTGTGCTTGCCGAGCACCAGAGTGCCCCCAGCCCTGCTGACATACCCCTTCTGGATGCTCTGTGCTCTGCCAGCTGCCCCGTTGAGCCAGAGCTTGGCTGTTCCCTCCTGGGAGGCCCAGGTGATGCAGTGGTGCAGCCAGCCCTGCTCCTGCTGCTGCAGGGGGAAGCTGAGGAAGTGCCCCCCTACCCACAGCCCCAGCTCTGAGCCCACTGTCACCCTCAGCTCGTGCTCGCTCTCCCCAGTGGAGTAGGACAGGATGGTCTGGGTGCCCTCGGGCTGGGCTCTGCTCCAGAAGCACAGGGTGAAGGCTTGGAGAGACACAGCACGCAGGGGATGAACCTCCACAAAGCTCTCAATGTTCTCCACGGGGAAGTAGAAAGCTGGAAAAGTGCTGGGCTTTGTACCTGAAATAACCAAAAAAAGGTAGCAGTTACATTTCCTGTAAATAAACACAAATTCTGGAGAATAACACCCACAGGACTGGTAGGGCTGAGTTTCCAGTCACTGGTGTGTGTTGTGCCAGCAGGGAAGGGGCTTGAAATGATGAAAAACTGAGCTGAGCTCCCCCACCCAAATGGTTTTCCCTCCTTCCTCCTCTTTTCTCATGCTGTATAAAATAGAGGTGATGCTTATTTATCCTAGGGGAACTGAAATTCTGAGCTGAAATTTTTCACTGTCTGTAAAGATGTGCTCCCATGTGGCAGGAGAGAGCTGCAGCTGCTGTGGGAGTAGGTTGGCCTTGATGGTGGTGAAGGATTTCCATCACAGGCCCAGGTATGGGACCAAATTCTGAGTGTGTCAATGGTTTGGGCCACCAAGGCCAGCAGGGCAGGGGCTCCCCACCCTCACAAGGTGAGCTGCACTCAGCCTGTGTTTCTCACCTGTGTGGCTCAGAGCATTCAGCAGCTCTGTCTTCATGTCCTGCAGCTGCTCCTGGATTTGGTCCAGCCTGAGGGTGAACTCCTCTGGGTGACACTGTGCTGGAGCAATCAGACAGCTGAATTGACACAAGGCTGGGACCTACGCGTGGCTCATTTCCTAGTTTGGGCAAACTCTGTGTTTGAACAGGCAGCTCCTCTCCTCTGTGCTGTGCCTGGCTGCCCAGCCAGAGCTGTTCCCACACGCTCCAGGTACAAACACACCTGAGCTGAGGGTCCTGACGTGGTGCCAGGTGGCACCAGCTGCCCTGGAGGTGTGTGACACTCCAAAGGCAGGGCTGGCACACACCTTAAACAAGGGCTGCCAGTGGGGGGACACCTCCACCTGAGCAGGGACACCTCCACCTGTGCAGGGACACCTCCCCTTATGCAAGGATACTTCTACCTGAGCAGGGACACCTCTACCTGTGCAGGGACATCTCCACCTGAGCAGGGACACCTCCACCTGTGCAGGGACACCTCCCCTTATGCAAGGATACTTCTACCTGAGCAGGGACACCTCTACCTGTGCAGAGACACCTCCACCCCAGCAGGGACAGCTCCACCTGAGCAGAGACATCTCTACCTGTGCAGGGACACCTCCACCTGAGCAGGGACAACTCCCCTGTGCAGGGACACCACCACTTGAGCAGGGACACTGCTACTCCAGACAGGGATTCCAGCCCATGAACACAAAGGATTCACAGTCTCACACCTTCCCCGGGGGTGTTGGTGCCCCCCAGGTGTGCAGGCTCCCCCGGGGCTCACCCTGGGCTGGCTGGGGAGGGAAGGAGGCCTCCACCACTCGGCCGTGCAGCGCCTGGACGTGCCGGTAGTCGTTGCGCAGGGTGCGGTTGTGCCAGTCCAGCAGAGTGCCCTCCAGGAGCTGGATCTGGGACAGGGACAGGGACAGCACTCAGGGCATGGGACAGGGACAGGGACAGCACACAGGGACAGGGACAGGGACAGCACACAGGGACAGGGACAGGGACAGGGACAGCACTCAGGGCACGGGACAGGGACAGGGACAGCATACAGGGCATGGGACAGGGGCAGCACACAGGGCATGGGACAGGGACAGGGACAGCACACAGGGCATGGGACAGCACACAGGGACAGGGACAGGGACAGGAACAGGGACAGGGACAGGGACAGGGATAGCACCCAGGGCATGGGACAGCACACAAGGACAGGGACAGGGACAGGGACAGCACTCAGGGCACGAGACAGCACACAGGGACAGGGACATCATACAGGGACATCACACAGGGCATGGGACAGCACTCAGGGCATGGGACAGCACACAGAGACAAGGACATCATACAGGGACAGGGGGCATCACACAGGGACAGGGGGCATCACACAGGGACAGCACACAGGGACAGGAACATCACACAGGGGAGGGGACAGCACTCAGCAAGGGGACAGCACACAGAGACAGGGGGACAGCACACAGGGACAGGGACAGGGACAGCACACAGGGCAGGGAGACATCACACAGGAACACAGGGCACAGGAACAGCAACTCTGCCTGGAGCTGCAGTGCAGAATGGGACAGAGACATCACACAGGGACAGGGACAGCACACAGGGCACAGGGACATCACACATGGCACAGGGACATCACACAGGGACAGCACACAGGGCACAGGGACATCACACAGAGCACAGGGACATCACACAGGGACAGGGGGACAGCAGCTCTGCCCAGAACTGCAGCTCACATCCCTCAGCTCAGGGCTGGACTGAGGAACTGTCAGACAGGAACCCTCAGGGTCTCCTGCTGAGCAGCAGGAGGGGAAGGAACAGAACTCAGGGCTCTTATCAGATAATTCCCGATAAAGGCTTTTGGCCTGGGGGAGTTCTGAACACCTGCCTGATGCTGTGCATTCTGCTGCTATTCTGTGCCTTTCTCACTAGTGCCTTCCAGCCTTCTCTGCCAAAAAGAGTATTTCTATTTCAAAGAACCCCCACTACTGTGGTTTCAGCTTAATCTTGTTCTTCTCCTGGAAGAAAATGTTTCTGCTGCTCCTTTATTATTTATTAACTTGAAAGCATTACTTTCAGTGTAAGTCTAGACAAGGAAAAAACCCT
This sequence comes from Zosterops lateralis, assembly GCF_965231275.1. Taxonomy (NCBI): domain Eukaryota; kingdom Metazoa; phylum Chordata; class Aves; order Passeriformes; family Zosteropidae; genus Zosterops; species Zosterops lateralis. The sequence continues at coordinate 7,369,158 of NC_139782.1, read as the reverse complement.
GAAATGCCTTCTAAAATCTGCCACTTATCCTGTAATTATTTTAATGTTATGAATGGCTCTTTTTTTTTTTTTTTTTTTTTTTTTTTTTCAGGGGGACTCTGTTTTTGCCTCATTAATTCTCTCTGGTCTCTTCCTTTTCATCCTGCTTCAGGGTGGCTGAGCCCAACAGAGCAGAGAGTTTTGTTATCAGTCACTCACCAGCCCTGGGGCCACCTGCAACACAGCCTGACCCTGCTGTGACTCTGAGCCACCTGTAATTCCAGTTTTACTCAGGAATCCACCCCAAAGGCTCATTGTGAGAGAAGCCCAGAGAGATTCTCTATTCCCGAAATCCCTGCAGGGCACAAAGGGAAATGCTGGGAGGGAAGAGGAGCTGGTGAGGGCCAGCACTGACCTGTGTGTGTGACAGGACGATGGGGGAGTTGAAGATGGTCCAGATGACGCTCTCGGAGCAGGGAGGGGTGGTCAGGGAGCCCTGGTACCTGTAGAAGTGGGAGAGGTTTTCTGGCAGCATGGCTTGGACGTCCAGAGAGCTCAGCATGGTTGATTGACCTCCAAAGGAAGCAGAGATGATATCAGGAGCTCAGGGGAGGGAAGGGAGAGGTGAGAGTGCTCTCCTGCTGGATGTTTGGTGCTGCACAGACCTCCAGGAGTGAATTTATTGCTGCCCTGGAGCTGTGCAGGGCTGAGGATGCTCTGACAGCACAAACACACAGAAAACATCTGTCCCCAGAGGCAGTGTGGGCACACACAGGGACAGGAGGATGCCAGGGACAGGAAATGGCACTGCCAGCCCTTACCTGCAAACCTGATCCTGGCCAGTTTGGAAATGAACTCGCTGTAGTAGGTGTTCTCAAAGTGCCCCTCCTAAAAACAGCACAGACATTTGATCAAAAGGTGTCCCCTGCCTGTCCTCCTCACTGCTAATCACTTGTGAGGGGCTAATTCATCAGCTGGGAGACAAAGACAGCAAAGGTCTGATGGGCTGGACAATGGTCAGGTTTGTGCAGCTTGGGTGGAATGGTGAACAGGATTCATTTTTACTGCTTTTAAATTCACACTGAATCAAACGTTTTCACTGGGAAAGCAGAGCAAGGCTTGGAGGCACAGCAGGGAAAACCCAGGTGCCACACCTGATATTCTTATATATGGGATATCTATATATATATATATATATACACACACATATATATATATGTGGGATATATATATATATATGGGAGATATATATATGAGATTTACATATATATATGTGGGAGATTTATATATATGTATGGATAGACATTTATATATATATGTGGGAAATATATATATATGGGAGATATATATATATATGGGATATACATATATATATGGGAGATTTATATATATATATGGATATATATTTATATATGTATGTGGGAAATATATATATATGGGAGATAGATATAGATATAGATATAGATATAGATATAGATATATAAATACCACTTATGGGACATCTGGGAGATATATATATATGGATATACATTTTTATATATATGTGGGAGATATATATATATGGGAGATATAGATATATATATATGGAAGATACATATATATATAAATATATAGAGAAATAGATATATAAATGCCACTTATGGGGCAGTTTTCTGGGGCTGCCAAGTGCTATTTGCTGGTGTTGTGTGAAGCCCAAGGGAAGCAGCACAACCTCCCAAAGAGGTGCCAGACCCCATCTCCTGGCACAGCTGTACAAACCTGGCCCGGGCTGTGTCTGGGGGAGGTTTTAGCTCAGGCAGTGCCCCCTGTCCCCAGCCTGGGTGACACTTACCGTGTACAGGAAGGCCAGCACTGCCAGCCCCTGGGGCTTGTCTTTGGCTTCCTCAAAGCTGGAGTAGTTGGCAGAGTTGTAGTGGACAATGTGCAGCTGCAGAGAGAGGTGGGCTGGTTTAGCAGAAGTGATGAATGGCTGAAGGGACAGTCACCACCCCAATTCCTGCTCTTTGTGCCTCGTGCCAGGCCAAAGGGATTTTTGGTTTAACACCTTTCTGTGACTGTGGAGGAACAGCTCCACATCTGAAGGACAGAGTGTTCTTGTCATGGCTTTTCTTGGAGCCTTCTGTGCTCAGCTCAGCCCTCCCACTGCACCAACCAAAGCCCTGGTTCCCCCCCTGGCCCTGCAGGTTCTGTGGGATGCAGCTCCAATTCTGGAGGGTCCAGAGCCCCTCCCTGGAGCTCTGGTTCTGTGCCTGAAGGGTTTTGGTTTTCTGAAATTCCTTTCCCGGAGAATTTTTTGCAAACAGGAGAAATGTTTTTGTAAACTGTACTATATTATTAATTTCTTTTCCTAGGAGGGACTTCTCCTTGCTGTCCCTCTGCTTTGACCAATGTGAGTGAAGAGGTTTTGCCTTTGTGTCACCAATCAGATTGGTCTGTGTGAAATGGGATAAAAGGGAGACACAGCCCAAAAATAAAGAAGTCAAACACTGGTACAGTTACAAAAACATTTTGTCCCAAGAGGACACGAAAGAGCTACACACTCACCATCAGGTTGAAGTGAGGAAAAGAAGGGACAGTTTATTATGATTTGGTGTTTAAATAGGATTTGGAATTTGATCAAGAAGTGGGAGATGAGACCAGTGGTCAAACCAGCAGTCCATCACAGAGAGTGATGAGAAAACAACCTACTTATTTATATTATACGCCTGAGAATCTCCAGTAGAAAAACGCAAACAACAACATTCAACAGAAGGCTAAAAAATCGAGGACAACAAACACTCCTCCCGTTTGCAGGAGCAATCCCCTGGAAATTCAGAATTTCAGGAAAACCAAAACACCAAGGCAAGGCAGGGAAGCAGAACCCCAGCTCCCTGCAGCCCCTGGCTCACCGACCTCGGCGAAGTAGCGCATCCCGTCCATGGTGTGCTCTGAGCCACTGCTCTCCAGCTCCAGCCCTCCCCAGTGCAGGTGCATCTGCACGGCCGTGTAGAGACCTGGCAGCCCTCTGGAGATCTTCATGCTGGGGGGCAGGTCGATCTGAACTGGAAAAGGACAGGATTGGAGGTGGCAGTGGGATTGCAGCCTGGCCCGTCCCTGCGGTGCCCAAGTGTTGGCAAAGGTGGGACAGGAAGGATTTATGGATATGGTTGTATGGTAAGAAATGCTGGAGATGTAAAAGCTGTGAGTGAAATAGAAATGAAAGCTGAGCTTTGAGATGTGATCATGGCGGGCAGGAAAACGGCAATGAGCTGGAGATGGGTTGAAGGACAGGAAAACAAAAAGAGTCAGGAATGTTGCCCTTCCACCCTGCCAAAGGCATCAGGGAGAAAACAGATAAGAAAAGTGTCTTCAGAGTTTAGAATACAGGATGATGTGGTGATAGAGCAGTTCTCATGGGCTGCAGGCAAAGTCTGTAGGGTTTGTATCTGGCGCTGGTTGGTCACTGTAAATTAGAATATTCAACACAAAAGGAGATGGAATGGATTGGAACAAGGCGCTCACTCTCTTGCTCTTCCCCTTTTTCCCGCTCTTGCTCTTGCCTCTCTTCTCCATTCTTCCCTTTGCCCTCTTGCCCTCTCTTGCTTCTCCCCTCTCTTCCCCTCTCTCTCTTGCTCCTGCTTTTTCCACCCTCTTTCCCCCTACTCTTACCTCATTTCTACCCCTTAAATCTACCCTCTCTCTCTCTCCCTCTCTCTTTGGGGTTCCCTCCAGCCCAGGCTGGTGGCTGAAGGCAAAGCCCTTTTTACCCATCAGCCTTGCAATAAACCCCATGTTTTTAGAATATCTCAGCTCTGCAGAGTTCCTTGTCCCCACTGTCCACAGATGTTTCTACACCCAGACACGGTCACGACCCCAAAGTGGAAGGGAAAACTGTGAAAATTAAAATTTAAAACCTTTCACTGGGCTCAGGCTGGTGCAGCACAGCAGGCACAGACAGGACTGGGCACTGCCCAGCTGTGCTTGCCCTTCTCCCCCCCTGAGCAGCTCAGTTTGGCACTAATTAGGCACTAATGAAAGTTTTAATGCTCAGCACAGCACAACCTCTTCCTTCCCAAGGCACAAAAGGGGAATAGGAACCAACACAGTGCCTGGCCCTGTGTGTTAACACAGCTCCCAGTGAGGCCCAGCCATCCTGGGAATGCCCTGCAGGTTCAAAAAGGTTGTCATTGCTGAAGGATTTGTGGCCACAAACCTCTTTTCTTCTCCTTGCCAAGAAAAAGTCACAAACTCTTTGTCTTCCTGCTAATTCCCTGCCAGAAATCCTAGGTTATGTTAATAAATCCAGGAGTGAAAGTGGAGAATTGCCTCATCTAAATGAAAGCCCCCAGCATGTTATAAAAACTAGCAACTCTCCTTGCAAAACGCTGTACAACATAGTATTAATTAGTCATAGTTTGGGTTTCTGAGGAGTTTCTTTTGTTTGTGAGCTGTTTATAGACAGACCAAGATGAAAGCATGTTGCCTTTTAATATCCCAAAGGCTCTAGAGTGGGAGGGATGAAATAATCTACCTTTTTCACAAGTTCCCTGCTGACTGCCTTCCATAATGAGGGTTATTTACTTCAAGTGCTTCACCAGGGTTTCCACTTTGGACAAAACACAGCCGGGGAATTGTGCTGTGAGCCTGTAACAGGCCTAAGGCCCCTCTAAGATATTTTAGGCAAATATTTGCTGCGAGCACGAGGAAGGGAGTAGCCTGGTTTGGCTTCCACTCTTCAGCCATGTGCAGTGAGAGTGGGGAGAGTGGCTGCTCTGAGCTGGCACTGCCTCACCCCTGTTTGCCCTGGCTCTGCCAGGAGGTGGAGAATCAGCTGGGGAAGTGCAGAGTGAGGATACTGAGCCTTCCCAGCACTTCTGATCTGCAGATTGCCTGTCCTGGCTCTGCCAGGAGGTGGAGAATCAGCTGGGGCAGTGCAGGGTGAGTGAATCTGAGCCTTCCCAGCATTTCTGATCTGCAGATTTTTTGCCCTGGCTCTGCCAGGAGGTGGAGAATCAGCTGGGGAAGTGCAGGGTGAGTGTAGTTGAGCCTTCCCAACACTCCTGATCTGCAGATTGTTTGCCCTGGCTCTGCCAGGAGGTGGAGAATCAGCCAGGGCTGACCAGGGTTAGTGCATCTGACCCTTCCCAGCACTTCTGATCTGCACATTGCTTGCCCTGGCTCTGCCAGGGAGAATCAGTCAGGGCAGTGCAGGGTGAGTGTAGCTGAGCCTTCCCAAAACTCCTGATCTGCACATTGTCTTCCTCACTCTTCCAAGAGGTGGAGAATCAGCTGGGGAAGTGCAGGGTGAGTGTAGCTGAGCCTTCCCAGCACTCCTGATCTGCAGATTGCTTGCCCTGGCTCTGCCAGACAGTGGAGAATCAGCTGGGGAAGTGCAGGGTGAGTGTAGTTGAGCCTTCCCAGCACTCCTGCTCTGCAGATTGGCCCCTGTCCATCCCTGCCCTGCAGGGCCAGCCCAGCACAGCCAGCCCAGCTCAGCCCCTGAGGAGATCACTTAATGAGGGGCACACTCAAGGTCCCACTTAAATCTACTCCTGGGGAAGATGCACATGTAGGTGACATTTTAATTTTTCAGAGCTGTGCTGCCAGCTGCAGGAACAGCCCTCTTTAAAACAAAAAGAAAGATGTAAATACAAAAGGCTTTGTTAACCCAAAACTCTCTGTTAACCACAGCAAAAAAAAAAAAAAAAAAAAAAAGAAAAAAGAAAAAAAAAAAAAAAAAAAAAAAAAAAAGAAGGAAAAAAAAAAAAAAGGCATTTTCAGGTGGGATTTAGCCTGGTGCTAACACAGCTACAGAAAAAAAAAAAAAGAACCTGGTTTCCTGGGTGAGACATTTGGCTCTGAGAGACTGTAAGGAGAATCCTGCTGATAAATCCCGCTCCTGTCCCTTTCAGATGTGCTGAGTGTTTTCCCCGAGAGATTCTGCTGCCCTGTCCCATCTCACTGAAGCCAGTAGAAAAACCCAGCCTGACTCACAGGAGCTGTGAATAGGGGGCCACTCGTTTGTCTTTGTGCTTTAGGAAACTGCCCCACACCAGAAAATCATTGTTGGGAATTTAACAAAAGAACGGACAAACACACACACGCGGCCAGAAAAGCTAAACCTGCAAGAATTAATCTCTAGGCAGGCAGGGCAGTAGTGCTGACAGAGAGCTGAACGCTGAGTTTGTGTGGGCCCACACAAAAGGAGACACAATTTTCAGGAGCACAAAAAATCACAACAATCTTCCTCTGCTGGCACTTTGTCTCATCATTCCCTGCCCTCACACTGTATTTCTCTGTGTTGTAGGCAGGAAGAAAAAGCAGCTGGGCAGGACTCAAGAGCTTTTATGTTCCCAACACCTTCCCCAAACCACTCATCCTCTCTCCTCTACAACAGCCAGCAGAAAATTCTCTCCTTGCTCATCTGTAGTCCAAAGGCATTATCCCAACAGTGGCAGCTGATGAATTATTTAGGCCATGAATTACAGATTGCAGCTGGGGAATCTGGGATCTCCTCAATTACAAGCGTTGCCCTGAAACTGTGCAGCCAAAAACTGGGCTTTCAATGTGTGCTGTGGTTCAGTTTCCTTTCCTTGAGCCCCAAATTCCCAATCCTCTGGCTGGGAGGGAGGGAGGGATCCTCCAGTGCTGGACTGGGTGACCTACATCCAACCAAACCTGGCACGCAAAGGTTTCCATTCCTGTCACTTCTGATTAATGCACAGGCCAAAAGATGCATTTTTTCTGAATTCAGAGGAGTCAGTGAGCCCCAAACACCTCTCACTGCTGCAGCACATTAAAGGAAAGGGTCGATCTGGAATTCTCCAGCTGCATTTTACCCCCTTTTTCACGTCCAACAGAGAAAATACCTTGCAGAAACCCATCTGCCTTTTATTTGGTTAAATTTTTTGTATTTCTGGAGAGCTTTCCTGGGTGATGGAGGAAAAACAGCAAAACTAAGAGGGGCAGGATGAAGCCAGATGGCAAAACTGAGTTTAAAACCAGGGCATTTTCTGTGAATGCTTTTCCACAGCTGGAACAAAGGATGTTTTCCTGGCCTGAGCCTTACCAGAGTGGCCGTTGTTGGTCATCCTGAGCTGCCCCTGCAGGGGCCCGTCGTACCCGCTGAGCTCCAGCTGCAGCCTGGGGTTGTACCTCACTTTTCTCCTCTGGATGTCGATGGGGGATTGCTGCTGGCCTGCACAGTCCGGGAAATGCTGTCCCCAGTGCTCCTCATCCAGCTCTCCATCTCCTGGAGGGGGGACAGGGATGTGCTGTTATCCAGGTGGGAAATGCCAATCTAATCACTGAAACGCCAGGAGCTGAAGCCATAAAATGTTGTTTTGCCTTTTCCCAAAGTGAAAATACGCATTTATTGTGTCTGCAGGACAACTGTGCTGCAAAGGGAGAAACCTGCATTGCAGGGGATGGCTGGAGGCTGGACCTGCACAGAAACGGGGTTTTGCATGGAAATGGGGATTTAAATGGGGCCAGAGGTGGGGAATTGGCTTCTTAACCAGTGCCAGTGAATGGGATCAAGGCAAGAGGCAGGAAGGCTCAGCCTGGGATCAGGAACTGACAGCAATTAGCTGGTTTTAACTAGGGAGAGAGCAATGGCAATATTGCAGCTCTTCAAGCATATCCTTTGTTTTTAACTTAGCCCACTGAAGATCGTAAAAGGATTAATGTTTACTTTGGTGAGCTTTGCAAACAACCCCCTGACACAAATGCAATTTAAATTAAATTTAACAAAAAAAAAACAAAACAAAACAAAAAAAAAACAAAAACAAAAACAAAAAAAACCACCAAAAAAACCCCACAAAAAACCCACAAAAAACCACACAAAAAAACCAAAAAACACAAACAAACAAACAAACAAAAAACCCCCAAAAAACCAAAAAACCCAAAAAAACCCCACCCCAAAACAAAACAACCCCACCAAACAAAAAAATAAAAATAAAAAAATAAATAAATTTTAAAAACAAACAAACAAACAAACAAACAACCAAAACTAAATAAATACTCCTTAGAGCTCTGTACTGCCTGGGATATGACAATAAAACCAGAAGCAGGCAGTATTTAAAGCTTTTCCTTGCAGGATCACCCAAAGGGCAGCTTTTCTCCCAACACATTCTAAAGATTTCCCCCATTGTCTGAACCTCCTTGTGCTGCCAATTGTGTCCTGACCCTACAAAGGAGTAAAAAAGAGGTGACATTGAGGAGAATCACTGTCCAGACACGGAGGCATCAATAAAGTGGAATAAATGAGCTGCTCTGTGATGTCTCACTGAGGGAGGGAAAGGAGCCTCTCCAGCAGCAGCAGCCCCAAAACAGCCCAAGGATTTTACCTTGGTATGTCCAGGACAGCTGGTGGCAGTGGCTGAGGGGAGCCAGGAGCAGGGACAGCAGGAGGAGGAGAGATGCCATCGGCCTGTGGGACCTGCAGCCAAGGGGAGAGAGTGCCTTAAAACCCTCTGCAGACCCAGATGGGGAGAGGGTGCTTTAAAAACCCCCAGCAAATCCAAATGAGGAGAGAGTGCCTTAAAACCCTCTGCAGACCCAGATGGGGAGAGAGTGCCTTAAAACCCTCTGCAGACCCAGATGGGGAGAGGGTGCTTTAAAACCCCTCTGCAAACCCAAATGAGGAGAGAGTGTTTTAAAACCCCTCAGCAAACCCAAGTGATTTCCAAGAGGAGAGAGTGGTTTAAAACCCCTCTGCAGACCCAAATGAGGAGACAATGCTTAAAAACCCCTCTGCAAACCCAAATGCTGATTTCCAAGGAGGGAGAATGCTTTAAAAACCCTCAGCACACTCAAATGCTGATTTCCAATGGGGAACAATGCTTTAAAACCCCTCAGCAAACCCAAATGCTGATTTCCAAAGGGGGAGAATGCTTAAAAACCCCTCAGCAAACCCAAGTGCTGATTTCCAGGGAGAGAGGACTTTAAAAACCCCTCAGCAAACCCAAATGCTGATTTCCAAGAGGAACCCAAATACTGATTTCCAAGGGGGGAAAGTGCTTTAAAAACCCCTCTGCAAACCCAAATGCTGATTTCCAAAGGGGGAGAGTCCTTTAAAACCCCTCTGCAAACCCAAATAAGGAGAGAATGCTTTAAAACCCCTCAGCAAACCCAAATGCTGATTTCCAAGGGGAGAAAAAGTGCTTTAAAACCCCATAGCAAACCCAAATGCTGATTTCCTCCATCTCTGGCCATTCCAACCCCCCTCCTGCCCTCCCCACCCTCCCCAAGCCGTGACAGCAGCACAGATAATCTCTTTGGCCAGTCAGCTCCATTGTCCCCCTTTGGGGACAGGTTTCCCCCGATGGCCAGAGCTGATGCCCTCGGGTCTCTGTCTGACCCCTGCACAGCTCTGCCCCCTTTTCCTGTCCATTCATTCCTGATGAATGGGCTGAACTGAGCTTTGTAAGAAAAAAAAAAAAAAAAAAAAAAAAAACCACCAACAAAAAAAACCCCAAATCACTCAGACCTGCTTCCCTTCACACAGAGCAAGGAGTCAAAGGCAGGAGGCATTTACAGGGCTGGATTTCAGAAGTGCAGAGCATTCACAATCTTGCCAGAAATCAAAACTGCAGGCACTTAGCTCCTCTGAAAATCAGACTCCTGAAACTGGGTTTAAAAGCATTCCACACCCCTGAGCCTCAGCAGTCAAAGCATTTTGCTTTCAGCACTTTCCCTCATCACTGAAAAAAAAAAAAAAAAATCTAGTTTTGAATGGGAGAGATTTGCAACCTTTGAAAAAATCAGAGCTCTCAAAAACTATTTAGACTTGAAATATACAGGTACCATATAAGAGACTGAAACCCTGGATGGTTTTTCAAAAAACAGACAGGAATTTAAATAAAAACTAACAAGTGACAGGTGTCTAAATGCTCCTGTGGACTTCTGCATCTCTTCAGACACCTGATTGCCTTAAAAATGTGTCCCAGGCAAATTCTTGTCTATGGTCCAGTAAAAGTCATTTGGCAGAAGAGGGAACAGACTGTGGATTCTCTCTCTGCCTTTTTGTGTCCTGTCACCAGGCAAATGCCATTTCCCTTTGAAAAAACCTCCTCCTCCCCCAGGAATGACACAGCTGGCAGCCCTTTCTTCCCAGCCCTGGCCCCCAGCTCCTAAATTCATGGATTCAAAACAAAAAGAGAGCAGAAGTCTCCCCAGGAATGGAATTTTTTTACCTTGTCTGGAAAAGAAACAGAGATTCCAACCAAAGCAGCATAGCTGGGTTCAGGTGACAGGCAGCAATATCAGACACGAGGCGAGGAAGCTCAGATCAGTGAAATCATCTCAGCACTTCTGTCCCTGCCCCTGGTGATAAAATTGGTGATTATTTTCAGGAACGAGGTGGTTTTCAGCCACTCAGCCAGGTGGGAGCAGCTGAGTGAGGCTGGGGTGAGGGTCAGGCTGGGCTGCACAGGAGGCAAGACCCGGGGTGGCACTTTGGGGCACTTGGGGTGACAGTTTGAGTGGCAGTTTGGGTGACAGTTTGGGTGGCATTTTGGGTGACAGTTAGGAGCACTTTGGGTGGCAGTTTGGGGCACTTTGGATGGCACTTTGGATGGCAGTTTGGGCGGCACTTTGAGTGGCAGTTTGGGGGGCACTTTGGATGGCACTTTGGGGCACTTTGGATGGCAGTTTGGGTGGCACTTTGGGTGGCACTTTGGATGGCACTTTGAGTGGCACTTTGGGTGGCACTTTGAATGGCAGTTTGGATGGCACTTTGGATGGCAGTTTGGGTGGCACTTTGAGTGGCACTTTGAGTGGCAGTTTGGGTGGCACTTCGGGTGGCACTTTGGGTGGCACTTTGGATGGCACTTTGGGACACTTTGGGTGGCACTTTGGATGGCACTTTGGGCAGGACAGGCCCCAAGATGCTGCAGCACAGGCAGTCTGCTCATTCTGTGATTTTATGAATAATGACAGCAATTGAACAGTGAGAGGCACAGGTGAGCTACAGGTGCCTCAGGAGCTCAGCTTTCTGTGTGTGTGAAGAACACAAGCAGGAATTTTACCCAAAATCTTAATCTTTGCAGGTGAATTGTTAACACAAAAAGGCCTTTCTTGGGTTGCTGCTTTGTGCAGTGCACATTTAGTCTTTGGGAACTGCTGATTAATACTGAGCTGATTAACCAAACGTGTTTTTTCCCCCTCTCTCCTCTGAAGAAATCATTTATTCTGACGGTTGCACTGAACTGTGCAAGGACCAAACTAAGCAAACCTGCCCTGCGATGCACTCCTTAATCCTTGTGTATCCACTTGTGTAAATAAGGCTTTGAAATTAGCTGAGGGTGAGATTTTGGGGGTTTTATACCTCTTTGCACTGCAGGATTGCACACAGGAGGTCACCTCTCCTGTCACCTGTCCCTGAGTGCAGCAGGGGAGGAGACATGGCTGTCACACAGTCCCTTGCCTGGCTTTTAGTGATCAGCCAGCCCAGTCTGCACAAAGGATTTGAAATAAAGCCCATTCCAGAATGTACCAGTGCCAGGGAACTGGAGATGACAAGTGAATTAATTCTTAATGGAGCTTTTGCGACATTTGTGACATTTCACTCGACATCAGCAGGAGCTGTGGGTGCTCAGCACATCCCAAACCCACATCTCTATTAGCTGCAATTATTGTCTTTAAGGTCCCTCCTAACCCAAAGCATTCTGTGATTCTATGAAGACACAGCAATCCATAGAATGGATTTACTAAGGGCAGAAAACACAAATTTGTTTTGGGGTCAGGACAGAACAATAATTTTAATTAAGTCCTTTAAATGAATTTGGTTATTGAGCTTTCAACTTTGAGCTGAGTGTTATGGAAGTCTTCCTGTACAAAGTATTGCTCACTTCAGCCACTGGTCACTGGTTCTTGGAGCTTTTTCAATGTCTGTGGTATCAAACCTGGCTGGCCTGAGGCTTGCCTTGCTCAGCTCTTTTGGTACCTGGACGTAATTGCTGGAGAGAAGAATGGCATGAATTTGTTTTGGGGTCAGGACAGAACAATAATTTTAATTAAGTTCTTTAAATGCATTTGGTTATTGAGCTTTCAACTTTGAGCTGAGTGTTATGGAAGTCCTTCTGTACAAAGTATTGCCCATTTCAGCCACTGGTTAGTGGTTCTTGGAAGCTTTTTTAATGTCTGTGGTATCAAACCTGGCTGGCCTGAGGCTTGCCTTGCTCAGCTCTTTTGGCAGCTGGACATAACTGCTGGAGAATAGAATGGCCACAGTGCCTGGGAACTCCAGGTGACACAGCAGCACCTGTGCCTGAGGTGAGCTGGGGGCTCACAGGTGAAGAAACAGGACTCGTCTCTGCATTGAGATTTACAGTGAGAAAATCTGTGTCAGCTGTGAATATCCTTGCCATGATTTCTTCCCAGAGGCAGGGAACTTTCACACAGACCTCAGCCTTCCCCCTCCCTGCCCGGACTGCAGTAGGAAATAAGCCTTTTATCCCACATCGTTGGCTTCCATGCACTTCACTTTTATCTCTGCAGCTCCCCCTGACTCTTTGCCATCTTTTTTAAACCCTGCTTCTCCCGGGCTATTCTCTGTGTCCTCGCTGGCCCCAAAGCTCAGCTCCAGTCTGACATTCTGAGCATTGGTGGCCACATTAAAACCTTGATGTGGCATTGAAGTGGCTGGCTCAAACCCCAGCGCTCCTTTGACCCAGAATTTGAAAGGGTTAACTCGTCTGCCTCTGAACCAGCAGGAATTCCATCAGGGCTGGCAGGGAGAGCTGCACCACTGGCCAGCCCAGCAAACATTTGACCAGGAACAGGATGTTTGAAGTGAGATGGACACAGTGCCTTCAATCAGGCCCATCCAGGCTGTTCTGAGTCAGTGTAAAAACCTCTTCAAACAGAGCTCTCTCTCTCTCTGCTGAGGCTGTGCTGGGTGAGTGAAGGCATCCAGAGCCTACAGGAGTTTTATAAAAGGCAAAGATCAGCCAGTGCTGGCAGGCCCAGACCCATGAGGAAAGCTGACAATAGCTGTGCGGACTGAAACACGAGATTCTTTTATTCAACAATCCCTGTAATGTTTCTACATCTTATTTCCAAAACTGGCCCTCTTTTCTTTGATATTTTGCCCGTGCTCCTTTTTTATTTTTTTTTTCTTCCCTTTTTGCCCCCGGTTTTCAAGTACATACAGAGATCACAGAGGTAGGAAAGCACTGGAATTCATTTCTCCAGTTCACACAATCCCTTTAGACCTCCTTCATCTGATACAATATTTTGATGTATTTGACTAAATTTAATCACAGAATCACAGAATGGTTTGGAAGGGACCTTAAAGAATATCTCATCCAACCCTCTGCCACGGGCAGGGACACCTTCTTACCTTCTTCTGATATAAATTCAGACACCTTTATGATTCTGCCGAAGCTTTGTGGAAGAAAATGGGCTTTGAGGCAGTCAGAGACAGACACCAGAGATCTACACCAGTGCTCCTAAAGGCAGGATTTTCCCATTTGAAAGCAGAGAGGTTTCCTCTGTGAATTCCATTTCACGGTCTAACAGATCTCAGCATTAGCTACCTGCAGTTCATTGTCAACCTAAATTGTCTTTTGCTCAGTTTCAGCCAATTACTCTTAGTTATCGCTGTAACCCTTGGATTAGCTTAAAATAGTTTTCCCTTTTTAATGTTTCACATCACTTCTGGGGTGGTTATCACCTCGCTGCACCACGGGCAGGAGCAGCCTTTCACTGCCATTTCCCCAAGGTGGAGAAAAGGACAATGTGGTGCTATAAAAAGGAGAGAACACGGTCAAATAATCCCTCTTCATTTTCATTTCCAGGAAATGTCATTACAGCCCTTGTAATGTCTCTTTAGGGCTGCTCTGCAGACTTTGCTGAAAGGGGATTTCACGTTCTGGATCTCTGCTTGAGACTTTTGGGAGAGAGCAAAGCGTGAGGGCAGGATTAGGAAGGGACAGGATTAGGAAGGGGGAGGCCAAACTTGCCCTTGCATTGAGAGTGAGGAGCACTGGAACATGGTTTGAGTGTGGGGATTGAAAGAACTGTGTCCAGAGAGAGCCCTGGAAAGCTGTTTCCATCACCTCAGGGCTCTGTGCTGAGCACTGGATGGGACAGAGAAGGAATAACTCAGTGATGAGGCAGCCTGTTCCAATACCTGTTCAGGGTGTAATCAGTGCTTGGTACATACCTGCACTGCTCCCCTTAAAAATATTCAGTTTGCTCCTCATCTCCCAGTGTTAGGGCAGGCAGGGGAATATTAAGCTGCTCCCCTTAAAAATATTCAGTTTGCTCCTCATCTCCCAGTGTTAGGGCAGGCAGGGAAAGCACAACTGCTGCTCTGAAAAATCAACATTAGCAATACAGAAATAGAGGAGAAGACCCCCAAGCCCCTTAAAAAAAAATAAAAAACAAACAAACACAGTGCAGAGAACAAGTAAAGGCTCTGGAAAGTGCTGCTGCCCAGTGCTGGCTAAGCACTTTTCCTTTCTGCTTTCAGCTGCAATTGTGTGTTGAGCAGCTGTGACATCCAGTGGCCAAACACAATACGGTTGGGTCTGGTGCAGACCTCTTCATATGTTCTAACAATAACAGAGCCTTTCCACGGCACTTTTCATCTTCAAAAAAGCTGCATAAGCAGGAATCCATTAACCCCTGCAGAGCTCGGCAGGGGCAGGGCAATGCAGGGATCCCAAAAGCACCCAGAGGAAGGACAGCACTCTCCAAAGTCGTGGCCATCAACACTCCAGGCACGTGGAGAAGCTGCTGCAGGACCAGAGTGCAGGACCTTCAGCCCCAAGGCAAGGAGCAGTCCCTGGAGTGATAAGGGGGTCACAAAGGTGCAGCTCCTGATGGAGAGGACACACCTGAGGGATGGGAAGTGCTTGTTTTCCCAAGAGAAAAAAAAAAAAAAAAAAAAAAAAGTCCATGGTAAAAGAGGGGGGAAAGATGAGAGATCCCAGCAGGATCCTGCAGAGCTGCTTTGGAAGAGATCCTTTGTCACAGGATTCCTGGCCTGAGGAAAAAGCTTCTGCAGAGATTTTCTGAGAACATCAGAGGACTTTGCTGATAGAAGGTGGGAAGGCAGCACAGATGTGGATTTGGATTAATAAATGACGTGATGGAATTGAAGAAATGTGACTACAAGGAGATGCCACCTTAACCTTCCTTTCTAACCCACACAGCAGACCACGACAGAGATGCTGTTTTACATGGGTGTCTCTGGTGCCAACCCAGACATGCCCCTTCCTTTTGTGGATAAAAGCAAACTTCATTGAGATGATGCACTGAGATCCAAACTGGGGACAGATACACCCAGTTTCAGTGACCAAGGAACCAGTCCCTGCTTTCCCCAGGCCATCACTGTCCCAGGGTTTGCTTGCTCAGCTCTGCTGTGGTTTATTTTCTCTGCAGGCAAGGTCACTGCAGGGATTTCAGAAGGAGCAAAGTGCCCACAGTCCCTCCTGTGCAGCAGCTCATCATCACTGCCCTCTGAGGAGGTAAATGTGATGATGGGAGTTGAAAGCGTTTCCCATGAGAACGAGGTTGATCTTTAGGGCAGGAAGACAACATGAAGGAAATTTAAATCCTGCTGTCTGTGCTGTACCTGTTCTGTGACAGGAGAATCCTGCTTGATAACTCCTGTGCTTTACATAAGTATTTTGAACTTTTTAAGGAAACAAATGAGTTCTTATTGGACTACTCTATTTTTTTTCTTTCAGGTTATCATTCCAAAAAATAAAAAAAACCCCTAACCCTAAACATCAAATACAATTTCTAAATGGCTAATCAATTCCTAGCTTGCTTTCCCCTTTATATTTCAAAGAGAGGGGAAAAGCCCTGCTCATCAAGGAGCCTCAGACACCCTGTGAGAGGCAGTGCAGGACTTGCACTCTGGCCCCTGCAGAGAGGATTATTTCATGGTTTCAGCACGGTTGCAACCAGCAGCTACGGCCTTTGGAGCCACAATGCCTGGCAATTAATATCCAGCTGGTCCAGAAGCTTTCAGTCTCTGTACAAATCACAATATCAGTTCATCAGCTCCTGGGAAATGTACCCTGGTATCAGCACCCTGATTCGTGCTTTGGTTCCCTTCCAAATAACCTGGAAATGGATGTGGTAGTTGTAAAGGTAAATTAGCACTTAGAGTAGTAAAGAATATCCTGTGAGAACAAGATATTCTCACAGAGCCCCCAGGGAGGATCAGGGAGGCTGGTGATGGACCCACACCGCACACAGACTGTGCCCACACCAGCCAGAATGGAATAACCAGCCCTTCCCTGAAGCCCCAAGAGAAGACAGGATAGTGAAGACCTGGTGGAAGTTTAAGAGCATTAAGAAAGTCACCACGTCTGTCACCTCCAGCCATTTCATTATTCATGTGCCCAAAGGTGCAGGGCAAAGCTGTGAGACAAAGGCAGAAAACGGGATGAAAAGTGAGGGGGAAGGATGTAAAGTCAGAGGAGGTTCTGAATGCCTGGAAGAAAACACCTTAAACAATCATCCCACAATTTAACAGATTCCCAGAGAGAAAGAACATCAGTCAGACTCTGCCAGTACCTTTACAACAGATGTTACTTCAAACCACGAGGATCTGCAGGGTCAAGGAAGAGCAGAAATCTGAGTGATGGAGAGGATGTGATAGAGGCTTCCCTCTGGAGATCCCACCCGGGCTGGAGTGAGGTGCTGGGCTGGCTCCCTGAGGTGCACAGCTCCCAAAGGAACCTGCTCACAACAACAACAGGCTGGCACTTGCTGAGGTGTTGGACAGAGCAGGTGAGGGAGGTGCTCGAGGAGCCACCCAGACACATCTTCAGGTGTTCTGGGAGGCACTGGGGGGGAGAGGAGAAGTCCCTGAGCATGCAGGAAATGCTTTCAAGGTGCTCACGCCCTGGAATGTGCCCTGCACTGCTCTGGATGGTTATTAGCACTTGAATGCATCGAGAACAAGTCCTGATCTGTGGTGGTTCTGCTCCTGAGCTGCCTGAACCAGCGATTTCACACTCTGCAGAGCTCAGGAGCTCCTGCCCAGCTGTTCCAAACAGGGCAGGGAAAGGCTGGCCTGCTTGGCTTCTGTGCTCACCAGCGTGTCAAAAAAAATTGTATTTATCACACTTCCAATTTTACCTGGAAAGCACGAGGAATGTGAGGCCCTGCAGTAGAAGGATTTTGCTCCTGAGAGTCGTTCCCCATTTCTGGCTGGTGGATGCCTGTGAGCCAAGTCTGTGCCGGTGGTTTTTCCCCATCTGCTCCATCAGCAGTTCCTCTGCTGTGTGAGTGGTCCTGTGTGGGCTGTCGAATGGGAGCACTGGCTTTATGTGTCCCCAAAGTCTCTGTCCCCACTGTCCACTCCACTGGCCATACAGGCCCCTTCCAAACCCTGAAATATTTTACGAGTGTACTGAGTATTTGATAAATTGGTAACGAGCTCAGATTCCCAAAGGAACTCTCGCTTCCTAGAGCTCTCATAGCCTTGGGGATGCTCTTTGAAGGAAGACAAAAAGGAAAATCAGGCAGGATACACGACTGAGCACCAGCGCTTTTAACATCAGCCCCGAGTTTAATTTTAACACGTGTGGCACAGTGCAATTTTAAATCTGCTGATCCAGGAGAAAAAAAATTATCCCAACACCTGAGCAGTGCCAGGCTTGTGCTCAGGGATGCCTGACTGCTGCTGCCTGCAGTGTCCCCAGTGTCCCCAGCTGTGTCTCCTTGGGGACAAAGGGCCACCAGAGCAGAGATGGCTCCTCTTATGGTGTCCATGGCCAGGGGTGGGATGGGAAATCCAGGTCTCCCAGTCCTCGGCTCACTGCTCACTCTCCAACCCAAAAAATCTGCTCTGTGCTTCCTCTGTGCCCAAAAGGGAAGGACACTGAGGCAGGGGACAAGTCCTAAACTCCTCCTCACAAGTTCCGAGCTCTTTCTCACAAAGGAGGGGTTTAGGCTGGTCTCCCACAGCCAGTTCTGCTCCACTGCTTTGGTTTGGTTGAATGGGAATAGAGCTCAGTGCTCCAGGCAGGGGGTTTGCTTTAAACCCCACTTCTGCCCCCCACCAGGCTAATTATGACCTTTCAGAGCAGGTTTTGTCCCCAAAGAGCACCCTGCTGTACTTCAGCATCAGCCTTTCCTCGGCTACTACAATGTTTAATTTCCCTCAGCCTCAGGCTTTCTTGTGCTCCATTTTCTTTAGCTCATTATAAGAGTTGACACCTCTGTGTGATTTTCCTGCAAGGCAATAAAGGCACTTTTACGAAGTGCAAAGATAGGGAAGCATCTCTCAGCCAGCAGTTAACCAGCATTAAAAATCCAGCTTTACGGTTTCCAGCATCTGGAACGTGTTTTTACAGGGAATGTTCTCCTCTGGAATGTGTTTTTACAGGGAATGTTCCCCTCTCACACCAGGAAGGGTAAAGCTGCAAGGGACAGCCATAAGGGGGACAATGTGCAGTTTTGGGGAGGGCTGGCACTTCAAAGAATTATCTACCTGTGACAGTTTAATTCCAAGGGTTTTTCCTGCCCAGTGGTGCCTTATCCCAGTTGGGTACAACCCAGCAGGATTCTGATCTGTGGCTCTGCAGGCACAGGGATGTGCAGGGAAAGCACAAACCCCACACACAGTGGGGACATGGGGACACAGGGCACTGTCCCCAAGCAGCCTGGCTGGCACAGGGTTTCTCCCTGCTGGGGAGGCTGCTGTCCCAGCCTGGGGGGGCACAGGGCACTGTGGAATGCCTCAGTCCAGCAGACTTCCTTTGCTCTTTATTAGAGTTTAAGCTCGCCCCGAGGGGATGTTCTCAGGAAGGAGAGAAAAATGTGCCCAGAAGGTACATCAGGCACAGGCTGGCAGGGCAAGGCAGGAGCACAAACTTCAGTGATCTGTGAGCAATAAAACGGCTTTGTTGGTGCAGTCAGGGTGAGCTGGGCACTGCCACATCCTCACAGACTGAGCACAAAATGGTTTGGGTTGGTGGGACCTTAAAGCTCAGCCTGACCCCTGACATGGGCAGGGACACCTTCCACTATCCCAGGTGCACATCCACCTGGAAAAAATTGTGTTCCTCATTGGTATGAGGTGTCACAGCCCATAACGTCAGTGTTAGTGCTCCTTCTGCCCCAGGAAGTGATGGTTATTCTCTTCAAAATCAGAGTGAATATTTATTGTGTTTGTAATTAGCCTTTCCCTGGAACTATTACAAATGCACACACCTATTGCTGTCAGGGACATGAAAGAACCACACACTCACCATCAGGTTGAAGTGGGGAAAAGAAGGGGCAGTTTATTATGATTTAGGGTTTAAATAGGATTAGGAATTTGGTCAAGGATTGGTAAATGAGAGGAACACCTCTCTGACCCCAATGGTTGAATCAGAAGTCCATCACAGAGAAATATGAAAAACTACATTGTTTTGAGAGACTCCAGAAGAAATATGTAAAGAATCATCAGAAGGCTAAAGATCAGGGTGACACACACCCATTCCAGCCTTTCTCTTTCCAGGTTTATTTATTATTCCCATATCCCCTCAGTCTCCCAGCCCAGCTCCTGCTGTCTCTGCTCATCAGGGAGATGCTCCAGACCTCCCCGGACTCCTCTTGGGTCTTTCTTGTACTGAAGAGCCCAGAATTGGACACGGTGTCCTGATGGACACAATTGTGAGGGAAGGCTGAGGGAACTGGGATTGTTCTGCACAGAGAGAAGCTTTGGGAGAGCCTCACTGTGACCTTCCAGTGCCTGAAGGGAACTTAGAGATGGGGAGAGACTGGAGAGACTGTTTACAAGGGCAAAGGGGAATGGGCTCAGACTGAAGGAGGGCAGGTTTAGATCGCAAATCAGGAAGAAATTCCCTGTGAGGGTGGTGACGCTCTGTCACAGGATGCCCAGAGAACTTTGGATGGAGGATAACCCTGCAAGCGTCTAAGGACACAACAGAGGGGACTTTGAGCAAGCTGGGAAGGTTTGGGAGGTGTGTCTGCCCAGGGCCGGCTTTTGTAAGCGGCTGTTGTCCCTCCGGAGCCGGGCCGTTCCCTCACACCACGCCGGTCCCTCAGGCCTCCCTCAGGGCTCCCTCATGTCTCCCTCACGGCGCCCCCCGCGCTCCGCTCCCAATGGTCCCGCCCGCTCCCCCCCCCAGCCCTCCTTGGACCGCGCCGGCCCCGCCCCCTTCGCCGGGGATTTTCCACGAGGCCCCGGCCCGGCCGCACGTAGCGCACGCACGCGGGCCCGCCGCTGGCGCGAGGCGACGGCGGCCAATCGGAGCGCGGCGGGTGCCGGCACAGACCAATGGGCGCGGCCGGGGGGCGGGCCCTGAGCGCGAGGGCGGCTATAGGCGGGCGGGCGCCGGGCCGTTGGGTCTCAGTTAGAGCCGGGGCGGCGGAGAGAGCGGTGCGCTTGCGGAGCGAGGCAACAGCGGTGAGTGAGGCGGCCGTGCTGCCTCTGGCTCGGCCCTCCGTCCTCGGGGGCCGAGAGGCAGCGATTCCCTTCTCCGGATAGCCGAGAGGCCGCGGATTCCCTTCTCCGGGTAGCCGTCCCTGTGGGAAAGGGCCGCGCCGAGGCTCGGTGGTCCCCTCAGGGGGTGAAGGCCCGGCACCGGAGGGGAAGGGGGAACCTGCGGCGGTTTGAGCCCCGGCAATGTGCAAGGATAGGATTGAAAACCCGGGGGGGAATGGTTGGTCAAGGCAGGGCCAGAATCAGGGGGATATGGTGGGTCAAAGCGGGGGCAAAATCAGGGGGGATATGATGGGTCAAGGCATCCTCAAAGGCAGAGTTTAACCTCTTTCTTTCAATCATTAACAGTCTCTCTCGGATTGCGTGCGGCGATTTGGACCTTCCCCTCTTTAGCGGATGTCCTTCAGCTCCCCATCTCAAATATTTAACACTTACTGGCACCCCCGGCTGTACCCGAGCTCTCTTAGCGGGTAATTAAGCGCCGGTTGAGCCGAGGCAGGAGAAACACCTGGATGTGCGGGTGTGGATAAAGATTTATCCGCCCCTGAACCATCTTTACCTCGTGCTGGAGAGGCTCCTGGTCTCTCTCCTGCTCCGTTACTCGCCTTGCTGAGTCACAGGGTAGGGCCGTGGCAGGAAGTCGTGAATTTTGTCATCCAAACCCACGGGCTGAGCCATCTCACTAAACGCTAAAGGGAGAAAGCGGTCAGACGTGTCTGTGATCTGCTCTCCCTGCCAGGCATCCTTTAGAACCCGTCGGGTCATGTTGTGGAGGTGAATTAATACCCCCGTGGAGCGCAAAGGAGAGGGGTTGGAATGTGCACGTTTGTTCCAATTTCTAGGAGTGCTCTGGCAGGGGAATTAATACTCTGGGATCTGATAGAGTGCACTGAAAGGTCTCATCTTTTTTCGGAGCGCTGGTGGTATGAGAGTTGGGGTCATAAGGACCTTTTAAGTGTCAAGAGAGGCTTCCACTGATAAATGTGGCAGGCCTGTAATAGGACACTCATTAGGGCAGTTGTTTCTATGGCTAAACTTTAGCGTTGCTTTTTTAAATCTCCATTCAGGTGCTTGCAGTGCTCAGCCTTAACCCTGTATTGATTTTAAGAGAAGTGTGGCTGCAAAATAACTCACAGGGATGGGTTTTGGTGGTAGGGTTGGCTATAAAAAAAGAATCTTTGGGAATAATTTTCAGTTGGAGCAATCTCCAGTTGAGATTATTGCATTCCCTGTGCAAGGCACGGGGTCAGATGAGGAATAAATGGTGAATTTTTAGATTTGAGCTGGTAGTGAAGATCCTCAGAGCTGGCAGGGGGTTGTAACTTACTCCTGGAGTAAAGTACTCCTGTGCAGGCCAGGAGAGTGCAGTGTGTGGCTTCCCCTGAGGGGAGACAGTGACCTTGTCAGCAGATTATGCTGCAGGAAAAGCTTTAAGGCAGCGTGGTGCTCGTTAAAGAGCCCCGTGGTGTTTGCGTGTTTGGCAGGGGACAAAGGTCTGGGCAGGCAGTGCTGCTGTGACCTCTCCTCCCCTCAGTCAGCATTGCCATGGTTAAACCTGCCCACGGGCTGACCCTTGTCTTCTGGATGGGTTAACTGAGGCAGAATACATCGTGCTGAGCTAAACAGCTTCAGTTTTACCCTACAGCTCCAAGGGAAAAGTGTTTCTGCAACACAGGAGTGCCAAAGGAGCATCGAGAATTCCTGGGGTGAGGCAGTGCTGTGAAATGCCTCTTCCTGCAGAAAAGGGAGGGACTGGTGGTCCCTTTGTCAGGGATGCTGGAGCGGTGTCTGAGCTGGCAGACATTCCCAGTGGAGAATGCAGTTTGTATTCCTGAAGTGCCTGTTTGTGAAGGTCAGCAAACAGCTCTAGCATTGGGAGAGTTCCTGGGAGCTGCCCGTGCTTTCAAAGAATGGGACTGCTCAGGTTTTGTGGCAAAGCCAAGATTCTGAAAATGAAAGTAAGGTTTAGCAGGTGCCAGCCCGATAAACCCTGGAAGCCCTTTTTGGATAAGTGGCCATTCTTCCTCTTAGTGCATCTGCAGGGTGTGGGTGTGATTGATAAGCAGAGACTTGCAGGGATTTATTTCTAGCTGGTGTGTTCACTGATTGAAGCTAAGCAGTGGCAGCATGAAGGTCAGCTCGAAGAAGTTGTCTTGTTTGATATTTTAGTGGTGTCGTGTGTCAGTGTGGGGGTCTGGCTGAAATCTTAGACAACCTGCAGGGGCAGGACAGCTGGAAAGGGACATCTGAAAGCCAAGGGGGAAAAAGCAAAGGTTGCCTGTGCCTTTGACCTGTGGAGGGCAGAGTTTGCTGTGGGGGAGGAAGGAGTGAGTGCAGCTGCCCCCTCACAGGCTGTGAACCAGCAGCAGCATTTCTAAGGTCATGTTTTTTTAACTTTGCAGTAACTGTGGAAGGATTCGTGACCATTTCTGTAAACAGGGTTGCCACCCACTTTGGCTTGCCAAAAAAGCAGCTTCCAGATAGTTCTGTCTGTGAGGCTGAGCTGCCTTCAGTGCAGATGGGCTGGCTTTGGTGCCAGTCAGTGCCTTACAGGCATGTCTAGGACTTGGTTTTTAAAATGTAGCTGAGCTTACATAAGGATTCCCCTCCTGCACTTTTCTGAAGTGGATAAACGTGAGAAGGGAAAAAGGAAGTATTCAAAAGATTGGGGGAGATCTTTATTTTAAGAGGAAAAGCTATTCCTGTAAATGCTCAACAGGGTGTAACTATTAATGCAAGCTTTTAATGAGAGCTGTGACTGCTCCTCTTTCCTCACTGGTTCCGTTTGGCTCTGAGCAGCTGCTGTGCATACTAAGAGCTCTCTGTGCACACTGAGGGCTGCTGCACTCTGCTCTCTTATCAAAGACAACTCTTAACTGATAGCAGAGGGGTTGCTGGTTTGGGATCTCTTGGCTGCTCTCCTGTGGTGAGGTGACATTCCTTAAGATTTGTCATCTGTTCCTGCTGTTCTGTCTGGGGTCTCATGACACTGCAGTCATTTGGAGACATCAAAAGATTGTCCCTTGCACATAAGGAAGTGATTTTTTTTTTATATATATATAACAAAAGTCATGGCACTGGAGGAGCTGTGGCTGCCCCATCCCTGAGAATATTCCAAGCCAAGCTGGATGAGGCTTGTCCAGCAACCTGCTCTCCTGGCAGGGTGTGGGATGGCTTGAGTTTATGGTCCCTTCCAACCCCAAACCATTCAGTGAGTAATTCTAAACTCCTCTTTTCAGGTACTAAAGATGTCTATCACCAAGATCCACGCCCGTGAAATCTTTGACTCCCGTGGGAATCCCACTGTTGAGGTCGACCTCTACACCAACAAAGGTGAGTCCTCAGCTGCAGGTGTTCGTCCCTGGCAGTCAGAATTCTGCAGCCTGTCCTCTTCCAGCAGTGGAACTGTGCTGGCTTTTATCCTCCACACATAAAACTTGTTGGAACTTGCTGTGAGACCTGCAGGAAAAGCCTCTGCCTCATTCTGAGCTCCAGTTCCTGGCCTGGGCAGTGCAGGATTTTTGCTGCTTCTTACAGCCTAAACTGTGAGAGCTGTTCCAGACCTGCCCTCCTCCCCTTGGCCCAGCACAAACTGGGATAACACCTGGAAATTCTGAGTTAAGGCCTTTGTTCCTGTTCTCCAGCAGCTGCTCATGGCCCTGGTTGTCAGTGCTCCCCACACTCTGTATGATGAGTACATTTGAAATTTAATTCTTAATTTATTTCTGTAATGACTCATCTTCTGCTGCCCTGATGGATTTTGGGTAATGGTTTCTTCTCTGCCTGAGTACTCGGGCATGACTAAAGAACTTGTCTAATTGGGCTTTCACATGTAACATCTTATATTTTTTAATTATTGCAGGACTTTCCCTTGGTTTGTTAGTCCTTCATCCCACATCTGATAGGATCTGACAAAAGCATTGTGCAGACTCATACCAGCGTGGTTTGGTGCAGTGAGCAAACACAATGGCTGTAATACACTGACTAAAGAGCTGATCTTTCTGCCTCAAAAGATTAATGCAGCCATTTAATGAGGCTGCCCCCACTAAGCTCTTTGATTTAGTGGGATAAGGGAGGGACTGGAGTTGGCATCTTGAACCCCAGGCAGAGCAGGCTCCAGGTTTGCTCCAAATTCAGCATCTTTGGCTGAAGGAATGGCCTGTCTGGGTGGCTCTGCTGTTGTCAGGAGAGCTCAGAACTCCTGGTGATAAAACAGAGCTCCCAATTGTTCCTTTTATGCCCTATCCTAGGAGAATTTAAGGGCTTGCCTTGCCTGAGCTCAAAAGCAGATCCAGTGAACAAAGCTGGTTTTTTGGAAGGGGAATGGATGCCTTCCTTAACTCTTGAAATGCACAGGGGAAGAGGAGGAGTCAGTTGATACTGATGAATTGGTGGTGCTGTAAATGAGCAGAAAACCTTTGTAGGATCACTGTGTGTGTGTGAGCAGAGGTGTGGTTTAGAGTTTCCCTCTCCCAGCTCCAGGGCTGGGGGGTTGTTTTGTGTGTCTGAGTGTGCCAAGGTGTTGTTTTTGTGTATCTGAGTGTGCCAATGTGGTTTTTTTTCTCCCTGTTGTGCCCAGGTCTGTTCAGAGCTGCCGTTCCCAGCGGTGCCTCCACTGGAATCTACGAGGCTCTGGAGCTCCGTGACAATGACAAGACACGCTACATGGGCAAAGGTAAACCTGGGGCTGTCCCTGCACCTGCTGGGCTCCTGTCACACCCTCTGTGTCCTGCACAGGGCCTGGAGCTGAGCAGGGACACAGGGGAGCACAGGGGACAGGTGGGGTGACAACAGCTCCTGTCAGGTGTGAGCAGGGACAGGTGAGGTGACAGCAGCTCCTGTCAGGTGTGAGCAGGGACA
This sequence comes from Zosterops lateralis, assembly GCF_965231275.1. Lineage (NCBI taxonomy): Eukaryota > Metazoa > Chordata > Aves > Passeriformes > Zosteropidae > Zosterops > Zosterops lateralis. The sequence goes on along the minus strand of NC_139782.1, from coordinate 7,343,918 downwards.
GAGGGGACAGGTGAGGTGACAGCAGCCCCTGTCAGGTGTGAGCAGGGACAGAGGGGACAGGTGGGGTGACAGCAGCTCCTGTCAGGTGTGGGCTGGGAGCAGGGGGCAGGTGAGGTGACAGCAGTGCCTGTCAGGTGTGGGCTGTGAGCAGGGACACAGGGGACTGGTGAGGTGACAGCAGCTCCTGTCAGGTGTGATGCCTGTGCTGCAGGCCAGGGTTACCTGCCCAGGTGAGTGTGGGCACACCCAGCCAGGTGACAATGTCTCTGGTACAGTGTGTCCAGGTGTACTCTGTTACCCTGCTCCTCTGGCACTGTGTTGGTGCTTTCCCAGTGTTGTAAGGACATCTTTAGTGCCATCTCCAAAATCCCTGGTCATCCTGCATTTAGTCATAAGGTCTTTTCATAAACCAAATTTTCCCAGAACCCTTAAATCTGTCAGCTCTGACACTGCAGACTCCTTATATCCCAGCATGTTAAAACCTGAACCTTGTATGGTTTTATGGCAGCTGCTCTCCCCAGTGCAGCTCTGTCCTGGGAGGTGCCTCTATTTCAAACCCCACAACAGCCCCAGCCACTCTTTGTCTGCCATTACAGGTAGCCAGGATACTTCAGTCAGTGTTAGTGGTGTAATATTTGACTTGTCTGGGCACTGGTTGTGTGCTCTGAAAAGGAGCTGAACCCAGCAGTGACCAGGCTGGCTTGGGGACAAGTATGGGGGAGAATGAATAGCTGCAAACAAGATGTCATTGCCTAATAAACATCCCAGTGGTGCTTCTTGTGATTATTCTGAGGGATTGGACAGTCAAAGCTCCTTTTTAACTTGCTGCTCCAAAAGCATTGGTGAGGCCTTTGAAGTGTGAGCAATCATCTTGACTTTTGGCTGGAAGGGAGAATTATTTTCAAACTTTCCTGCCAGTCAGGTGAAAAGAAGCTGAAATATATATATATATTTTTTTTTTTTTTTTTGCCTATTGAGAGAGCAATTAAAGTGGAGAGCTACTGAATTGAACTTGGAGAGCCTTGTCTAGAAGATTCATGGCTGTTAATACCTTAACAGGGAATAAATGCCTGGATGACTGAATGTCCCAAAAACCTGGGGCTCTTTGGCTGTTTACCCAGGGCACTTTTTCTTGCAAAGAATAAATGTGTATTTACCTCACTGTGCTGAATGTGTGTGTGCTCAGACCTGTTAAATCTGATCCAGTGGGCAGTTCTTAATGGCATTTAATTAGACTGCAGTTAACAGGCTGTAGCTGAAGGGCTTTGTCAGCTGGGAAATAACAGGAGTTATGAAAAAATAATCATCAGTTGGGATGAGCTGCAGATAGCTGGTAGGCCTTTTGTAATGGAGGTCTGCATACTTGGACCATTTGAAAAAGCAATTAATATTGTTTGGGATGCAGTCAATTAGGATTCATCATTCTGAAGCTTGGATTTTTGGAAGTCTTTAAACACTGCACAGTAAATAAGGTGATGCTGTGGCAGTGTTACAGAATAATGCCAGGTACTGAAGTGCCTGAGCTGCTGTTGTGTAACTTCTGGGGAAACCTTTTCCCTGCCCTTACTCCTGGACTCTGTGAGTTGATGGGAGAGCCCATCCTAAAACCTTCTGTAAATGCTGGGGCCCCCAGTGGTGATGGCAGAGTTAGAGAGACCTGCTGGAAAGCCCAAACAGAGCCTTGCACAGCTTCCTCTGCTCTTTGAGCCTCTTGTCTGCAGTCCAGTGCTCAGTGCCAGACTGAGCTGCCTCTTTGTGTCCTCTCTGGACTCTTGTGGGGCTGCCTGTGAGTCCTGCTCCTGTTTGTGTCCTCTCTGGACTCTTGTGGGGCTGCCTGTGAGTCCTGCTCCTGTTTGTGTTCTCTCTGGACTCCTCTGGGGCTGTGCCTTGACTCTGGTGTCCCATTTCGCTTCTGTCAGGTGTCTCCAGAGCTGTAAAATATGTAAATGAGTTCCTGGCCACAGCACTGTGCACACAGGTAATGGATGTGCTCCCAGTGCAGCCCTGGCACTCGGATGGGTCTCCTGGCATGGCCTGGCAGACTAACCTGGCACTCCTGGACAGTTCCCAGCCACTGCATCCTTCATTCATGCACCTCCCAGTCCAGCCAGGGGCCTCTCAGTGTTCACACCTGGCCTCAAGCTCAGTTTGGACTGGGGTAGCATGAGGTGGTTTTCCTGGATGTCCCTGAGATTCCCCTACTAATCCCTGCATTATAACCCGTGTGTTGACCAGTGTCTGATCTGCTTGTTCCTTCCAGGTGTCTCAAAAGCTGTTGAGCACGTCAATAAAACGATTGCCCCTGCACTGATTAGCAAGGTAGGAGCAATCTGTGTTCTCTTAACATCTCCTGCAGCCAAGGCAGTGTCCAAACCCTCCTCTGGTGGTGTGAGGTGTCAGCCTGTGTGTTGGGAGTGCATGTGAGCAAACTGACTACAGCAAATGGTTTTACTTAATTTACTTAATGAGTGCATATCTAACACGTAATGAAACGTTCTCCGGGTGTTGTGGTGTGCACAAACAGCCCCTGGGAGCTGCAGTGGGGGATACAAGCTGATTTCTGCTTCAGAGAGGGGCTGGGTTTTATCCAAGCAGGGGAATTTGGGAGGGAATCTGAGGGGATCTAGCGAAATCTGCTTGAATGAGATTCCTTTGTGGGCACTAAGCCCTGCCTCTGGTCGGAGCTGGGTGATAATTGGTAGAGTGATGGTACATCCAGCTCTGTTGCAGAGCAGGAATTGATGTGCTCAGCTCTTGGTGGGTGTCCCTGAGCAGTGCTGGTGCCTGCCAGGGCTGTGGTGAGGGTTTGTGGACCTGTGTTTGGTGTGTCACACAATGTTTGTGTTGCTTCTCTGCAGAATGTGAACGTTGTGGAGCAAGAAAAGATTGACAAGCTGATGCTGGAAATGGATGGCACAGAGAACAAATGTGAGTGGGCTTTGTCTTGCTCTGGGGTGGAAAGATGAAGATGGGTCAATAGGATTCTATTTACCAGAACCCACAGCCAGTGTATGGCAATAATTCAAACCATGGGCTGGCATTGCTCTCTTTTTATAAGGACACTTCTTTAATCAATTTCTTCCTGTTTCAGCCAAATTTGGTGCTAATGCCATCCTGGGCGTGTCCCTGGCTGTGTGCAAAGCTGGTGCTGCTGAGAAGGGAGTCCCCCTGTACAGGCACATCGCTGACCTGGCTGGAAACCCAGAAGTCATTCTCCCTGTTCCTGTAAGTGCCTGGGTGGGGCAGGACAAGGCCTTGGTGCTCTTGGATCAAACTCTAAAGGATGTGAATGTAAAAGCTGTTACACGTTCCAAACCTGGTTTTTTTCCTGCTTCCTCCAAGGCTTTCAACGTGATCAACGGTGGCTCCCACGCCGGTAACAAACTGGCCATGCAGGAGTTCATGATCCTGCCCGTGGGGGCTGACAGCTTCAAGGATGCCATGCGTGTGGGGGCTGAGGTCTACCACAACCTCAAGAATGTCATCAAGGAGAAGTATGGCAAGGATGCCACCAACGTGGGGGATGAGGGTGGCTTTGCCCCCAACATCCTGGAAAACAAAGAAGGTGAGGATGGAGCTGATAGCTGGGGGATGAACTGATAGCCTGGCCAATATCAATGACAAGCAGGATCAAAGCTGTAGAACTTCCTGCTGTGTCTTTGCTCTGTTTGTTACTCTGACAGGCATCCTAAGATGCTCTGCTGATGTGCTCAGGTGTTGGACATCAGCTTCTGCTTTGTTTTTACTTCAGTGCCTCATCACTCTCATTCCTGCAGCAGCTTAAGGGAATCTTGTGCCCTTCCAGCTGAAAAGTGATGTGGGAACATCTGTGCACTGCAGGTGTTGCAGAAGTCAACAGGCAGAGATCAGGGGAGTTGTTTTCCTGCAGACAAAGAGGGAAAACAGTTTGTGCTCTGCCTGATCCTGTGTGGGAGGGCACAAAGGCTTGCCTGGGAAGCTGAGGCAGTTGCTGCTTCCATGGCCAAACAGTTCTGCTCAGAGCCTGTGGGAGAGGCAGTTTGTCTGTGGGAAGCAAAATATCTGTAGCTACAAAAACTGTACCAGAGGAGCTTTCTCTGCCTCTCCAGGAATGGAGCTGCTAATGAGGCAGTGGAACACCAGCTCAGCTCAGTTGCTTTTTACTTTACAGCTGTTTGTTTTATTACTGGGGAGGGGAGGAGTGAACTGCACTGCCTTTTTTGAAGATTCTGAGGTAGCACCAGCAAATGTGTCAAGTATTTGAGTGCCAGTGTCACATGCAGCTTTGCTGGGTCTCTGCCCTTGCAGACATCGCTGAGGATGACCTTGAATGACAATTACATTCCAAGGAGTTTTTGTGGCTGGCAGCAGCTGCTTTTGCAGTTTGTGCTACATTAGCATCTTACAAAACACAACCAAACCCACACACAAAAAAAGAACCCAAATAAAAAACTGACCCAACACCAAAGGAAAACACTTGATCTGAGCTTCCTGCTGCAAACAGCCTGGCTGATCCCAGCTGCTCTTCTGCAACTCAGGGCTGGTGGGGACTCTGCCAAACAGCAGCACAGTGGGCAGTGTCCAGAGATTTGAGTGGTTCTGTCCCCTCTGGTGCAGGTAAATGCCAGGAGGGGTCTCCTGTGCAGGGACAGGCTCTGTCTCCTTGCTGCCAGGGTTTGGCTTCCATGGCCAGCACCTGCTCTGGCGCTAAAAGGGATTAGAGTGCAGGCACTGCTTCCTGCCCACATGCATAAAGTTGAAAGAGGATGTGAAATCTGGTATTAAGCTTTCTGGGCTGACATGTAGCCCTGCCTGAAGAGATTAGGAATCCCATAATGGTGTCTCAAGGGTATTACAAGCTAAAAGCAGTATTAAAGTAATATCTTGTTCCAGTCAGTTCAGAAGTGGGAGAATTTAAGAACCTTTTCCTTTGGGTTTTCCAAAGGGGTAAGGGAGATTGTGTGTGCCAAGTCAGCGTGGTGCTGTGGGGGAATGAAGAGCTTTGGGGTTGGGATGGCTGGCAGAGCCCTGTCTGTTTGTTTAGAGCCCTGTCTGTCTGTGTTTCAGCCCTGGAGCTGCTGAAGACAGCCATAGCCAAGGCTGGCTACACTGACAAGGTGGTCATTGGCATGGATGTGGCGGCCTCCGAGTTCTTCCGCGACGGCAAATACGACCTGGACTTCAAATCCCCCGACGACCCCAGCAGATACATCTCCCCTGACCAGCTGGCTGACCTCTACAAGGGCTTTGTCAAGAACTACCCTGGTAAGCTGCTCTTCAGTGAGGAGCACAGCAGCAGTGGTGGGTGGGGGGTTGATTGCTGGAGGAGGGAGAGACTGAGAGCTGCCTTACTCAGTCTCTGGGGGTCTGACACTGCTCTGGGCAGTGGGTAGCACTTGTCTGCACTCCACTCATCCAAACAAGACCTTTGTGTGTCCTAAAGCCTCTGTGTGTCCCCTCTGCAGTGGTGTCCATTGAAGACCCCTTTGACCAGGATGACTGGCAAGCCTGGAAGAAGTTCACTGGCAGCGTCAACATCCAGGTGGTTGGTGATGATCTGACTGTGACCAACCCCAAGAGAATTGCCAAGGCTGTGGAAGAGAAGGCCTGCAACTGCCTCCTCCTCAAGGTCAACCAGATTGGCTCTGTGACAGAGTCCCTGCAGGCGTAAGTTCTGCCCTCTGGGCCAGGCCGGGGTGAGGCTGGGTTTAACTGGGGGAGATGAAGGTACTGAGCAGATTTAGGGGAAATCTGATGGGGTATCTGTGAAGGGGGAAAACAATTATGTTAATTTATTATTAATTGATTATAATTAACATGTTGTTAACTGATAGAAGACATTGACAGATAAACCTGTACCTTCATGGTCCTGCTGTCACATAAGTGCCCTGAACAGCTTTCCAGAGAGTGAGAATCTGTGACAGCAGCTCCTGATCACCTTGTGCTGTGGTCCTGCCCTGTACCAGTTCTGTGCTGGCCCCTGGCAGTGTCACAGGAGCACAGGCTGGGCACAGGGCACAGTGTGAGCTGCTTCTCTTCCTCTCTTGCAGCTGCAAGCTGGCCCAGTCCAATGGCTGGGGTGTGATGGTGAGCCACCGCTCTGGAGAGACAGAAGACACCTTCATTGCTGACCTGGTAGTGGGTCTCTGCACTGGCCAGGTTGGTACCTGCAGCTGCTGCATGAAGGGATGATTTATTTGGTGGTGAGGCCAAAGCCATGGTTTGTGCTCTGCACTGCCTCCAGGGGTGCAGATTTGCTCTGCCTGTTTACAGGGAGCTGATTTGTTAATTGAGTGTGACAAGGGAACACCTTATCTTGTGCAAACTCACCTTTAACCAGCAATGTCAAAGGTCTCAGCTCCAGTGGATGTACTGGGACTTCCTGGCCCTGCAGCTGATAGCAAATGGACAACCTCTATTGCTCCCAAGACCTGCAGTGTTTGCATGTGTAGTTGCTGAGCTTGCGATGATGCTCATTGCTCTGAACAAGTTTTGTGTTGGCACTTGGAGTTCTCCACTAACTCTGTGATTTCCCCCTCAGATCAAAACTGGTGCCCCGTGTCGATCCGAGCGTCTGGCCAAGTACAACCAGCTGCTGAGGTGAGCCTGGGGCTGGGAAAGGGCTTTAATTCTGCTGCTGTGGGGGCACAGCTTGGCCTTGGCCCCTCAGAAACACCTGCAGGACAGAGGTGTTTGTGGGGTGCAGGTGGCTGCAGGCTGAGGAGGAGCTGGGTGGGTGGGGTCCAGCACAGATCACACCAAGCATCCTGTGCTTGTCCATGAGGTGGTTCCCTCTGCAAACATCTCAAACATTTGGGCTGGGCTGTGTCAGGCTTGTGGCACTGTGCAGGGATTTGGTGGGAGTTGCCCTGTCCCTGTAGGACCTCCAGGAACAGGTGGGCCAGGTGTTTCAGAACCAGGTGGGCCAATTGTTCAATGCCACATGGACCAGATGTTTCAGAACACGAGGAAGAAATAATAACTATGAGGAAGAAAACAATCACAAGGCCCAGATGACTTCCTTGTGCCACACTTGAAGCGAGTGTGTGGTGAAATCTCAGGTTGAAGCACGAGGCACAGGCCAGGTATTCAGTACCACGTGGACCAGGTGTTTCAGAACCAGGTGGACCAAGTGTTTCAGGACCAGGTGGATCAGGTATTTCAGTGCCACATGGAGCAGGTTTTTCAGAACTAGGTGGGCCAATTGTTCAGTGCTACATGGACCAGGTGGACCAGGTATTTCAGGACCAGGTGGCTCAGGTGTTCAATGCCACACAGAGCAGGTGTCTCAGGAGCAGGTGTGCAGTGTGAGGCCCATGGCTGTGCTGGTGCAGGGGTTTCTCTGCTGGCTGCTGACACCCCCTGCTCTCTGTCCTTCATCAGAATTGAGGAGGAGCTGGGCAGCAAGGCTCGCTTTGCCGGGAGGAACTTCAGGAACCCTCGTGTCAACTAAGTGTGGAAGAGTCCCCCCTGTTGTGGTTCAGCCTTAGTCGTTGACTTTAGATCACAATTTACCTGTACTAGAAAGATAAGGGCAGCTGAAGGAAAAGACCAGTCTGCAGGTCCTCTTTTCTCCCCTCTAGCCCATCCCTTCACCCAGTGTTCTCACCAACTCTGGTCTGTTATTGTAATGCTCTGCTGCTTCTGTAGAACAGTCCCTGGGGGTGTTCTGTGTATTTAACACCCTCAGGGGTCATTGACATTGTGATTCTGGGCATAAACACTTTAGTTCCTTCTCTGCCTGTCTGATCTTCAACGTTTGGAGCTGTGTGATTTGCAGTGCAGCAAGAGGTACCTGCAGACAGAGACAGTAGTGTTTTTACATGTGATAAATAAAAGCATCAAACAACCCAACGACGTCTGTGCCTTGGAGTTCTTTGGAGGAGTCTGTGGAGCAGGGATTCCCACCTTTGCAGCATGGAGTCGTGGAATGGCACCTTAAGGCTGAACTTTCCCTTTTTCCTGGGGTTTTACAAGAGTTTTTGGGGTGTCTCTGTCCCCACTGTGGTTCTGTTACTGTGTGGGCACTGTCACAGGGAGCTGTGACCTCAGTCCCTTCCCAGACAGGAAAAAAACAATTACACATTATTAGCTGAGCGAGAGGATGTCTAAGGCACTTCTTGGTGCTAATGGCTGTTTTTTTCCTGCACCGGCAGATCTGTAAGAAGAGCATTAATTCCGCAGATCTCTGGATTAATTTACGTTAATTTCCCGTCCCGTTAATGAGGCGGCGCTGCCCTGGGGCCGGGCTCAGCACCGCCCCCCTGTGGCCGCGCCGGGCCTTGCACGGCGCTCCCGCAAATCCATTTTTTTGTCTCTTTTAAACGTTTTAAATCGTCACTGTGGAGATGTGACAGCCGGCCGCGCTCCGGGGCACCTGTCAGCGGCTTCCCTAAAGAATATCCTCAGTTCTAGTGTGGGAATAACAAGCAAACAACCTTCCCCGGGCACCTGTTTCCTTAGGAGATTTATCTCCTTTGTCAGGCTGCTCTTAAGAAGAGCCTTGCTATAAATACCAAATTTCCCAGCCCCAGCTCAGCGCTGTGCCGGGGTCTCCTCTCTCCCACATTTGTCCTTTTTCTGAGCTGGTTGCACTCTGTTGCAGATTTGGAGCCCACTGCACTTTTCACACTTAGCTGATCTCTGAATTGGACCTGTTAAATGAATAAACCAGCTAATTACACACAAATCCTATCAAGGGATTTTTTTTTTTTCCTCTCAAAGAGGCAGCTTCTAATATTGCAGGATGGTTTAGGAAGCTTTTTTTTTTTGTATTCAGGAGCAGGAGTAGGGCTGTTCCTCACCTGGCACTCAATAAGTGAAGTCCAAATGCTCAACCCCCTTACCTGGGCCTCTATTTCCACCTGGTGATTTTTCTTTTAATGAGGAGCTGGAAAATCAGGTCACTGGTTGCCATAAATCGACCAAACCCCGAAGGGCAAGTGGGGCTGTGATGAAATGAGTGACACGAGCAGGGCCTGGCACCTGGACTGCTGAGTTTGTGGGGGAAAAAGGGGCTGGAAAATCCTGCTCTGTTCACAGGAACAGCTCTGACAAAAGCCCCTTCCCCTCGTGCTGGTTAACAGTGCAAACCAGGAATTCATTACGCTTCACACCTTGTCAGAGCGAGGTGCAGAGAACAGTTACAGGTCAATTATTACCAGGTGTGTCAGTGCCTTAAAATAACCGGGGCATGGCAGGGCTGGAACATTGCACAGCCCAGAGCTGGACTCGGCTGCTCTTTAACCGTGTGTTCCTCTCTCACCGTGACTCAATCCCGCCCTGTCAGACGCTGCTCTCACCTGTCCCATCAAACCTTTTACAGAAAAAGCTTTTCAAGTGAAATCTCCCGGAGTATTTGGGCCAGATCAGCGAGGGGCTTCCAGCTGCAGCGGATTCAGGCTCTCCCTAATGAGGCCGCGGCGTTGAAAGGAGTCACTTGCAAAGGAAGAAAAGAGCCCCGAGTGGGGAAGTGCCGGAACGTGGGGCTGGGGTTTGGAGATAAGGATTTTAAGCGCGTTAGAGGAAAAGTGAATGATTGGTAACGCTGTGTGTGTTTGGAGCGAGGGGAATAAGTGAATAGGGAACAAGATTTGATTGCTGAAAATCAAGAGCTGAACCCGCAGCGCTGGGGAAGGGGGGAGCTGTGTCTGCTCCTTAATCAGGGCTCGGCTCCTGCTGCACAGCTCCTCACCTTTCTGTGCCGTCCCCACGGAGTTGGACTCGCCAGGCTGTGCTTTATAACAGAGAGCAAATGTGGCACAGCCAGTGGCTTTATTACTGCAATAATTTGCAGGGATGGCACTCCTCGGAGCAGAGGAGGCATCAGCTTAGCAAACACGAGCTGGGAGGCTGCTCTGAGAATTCCAGCCAGGCTTAAGAGCAGAGCTGTGCTGAGTGATGGGCTGAGGGGAGAGGCAGGTGGTGCTTCTGGGAGCTGTTCAGGTAACAGGATTTATAATGGGCTCACACAGAGGAGTGCGCTGGGAAAACTCTCCTAATGCTGTTTCTGGGTGTGTAGAGTTGGCTTTTCTGCCCAGCACTGATTTCCTCATGTTGGTTTTGAGGTCTTGTCCAGGTCTCCCTGTCCCGGTGAGTTTGCTCTGGACAGGAAGGGAATGTTGCCATCCCCCAGTGATCTTGAGAAACCAGATGATTCAAAGTTTGTCTTTCCTGCCAGACACAAGCCCCTGGTGGGAGTGAGGACATCACTCGTGACCTTCCCTCCGAGCAGCTGAGGCTGGGGCTGAGCTCTGCCAGGACACCGAGGGGACAGAGGGGACATGGGGGACATAGGGCTGAGCTCTGCCAGGACACCGAGGGGACAGGGGGGACACTGGGGCTGAGCTCTGCCAGGACACTGAAGGGACAGGGGGGACATGGGGGCTGAGCTTTGCCAGGACACTCAGGGGACAGGGGGACATGGGGCTGAGCTCTGCCAGGACACCGAGGGGACAGGGGGGACAAGGGGCTCAGAGCCAGCCCTGCCTGCCCCCAGCAGCTCTGGGGCTGTGGCCTCACCCTCCCTTGCACTGGGGGAGCTGTGCCAGGCACCAGCTCAGGCCCAGCACTTCCCTGGGGAGGCTTTTAGTGCCGTTCATTGGTGTTGCAGGGTGAGATGATTTCCCTGCAGATAGGAGCTGTGGGTGGGTGTGAGAATGCAGGAACTGGATTCTCTGAGCAAGAGGGAACGTGGCCTCTCCCTGCAGCTGCCTCCTGTCCCATTCCCTGTCCTTGTCCTTTTCTCTGTCCCTGTCCCATCCTGGGGAGCCCAGGTCTGCTCCTCTCTGCAGGGACACAGACCCAGAGGGAACCAGGTGCACTTTGCATGAACTTTGTGTCCAAGGATAGACACTCTGAGGCTGGAAGTGTGGAGAAGGAGAACAAGGAGAGGAAATAAAGCCAAACCAGCTGCAGAGCTCAGTTCTGTGAGGAAAACCTGGAGGTAAAAAAAGAAGAAGGAAAAAAAAAACCCACAAAAAAACAAGGAAGAGAACTGAGGAATGGAGGAAGAAAAGGGACTGAATAAAGAACTCAGATGATAAAAATGACAGATACAAAACAAACTATGAGGAAGAAAACAATCCCAAGGCCCAGATGACTTCCTTGTGCCACCCTTGAAGCGAGTGTGTGGTGAAATCTCAGGCTGAAGCACCAGGCACAGGGGCGGCTCTGTCTGGAAACACACAGGTTTAATCACCCGGGTGCCGGTTACAGGCTCCAGTTACAGGAGGAAGGAGGAATAAGGGCTAATCCTGCAAAAGGAGCCCTTGGCCACAGGCCAGGCAAGCTGAGAGCTGCAGGAGCATCCAGGGCCAGCCCCGGGTCAGTGTCCCCTGCTGATGGGACAATGTCACCAGGGGGACAGGGGCTGCTGTGATGGGCACGGGGTGTAGAGTTCCCTTGGAAAACCAGCCGGGAAAACTCCCAAGGAAGGGCAGATGTTTCCAGTCTGAGCCTGTCCCCAAACAGGAGAGGTGGTGTTTCCAGCAGGGCAGGCGGGTTCCTCTGGTGCTGAACAACCATGGGATGCTCCTGCCCACCTGGTAAAGGTGAGGGGTGTTAAGAAGGAGGCTGTGCAGAGGACAGAGCCGCAGGTTTGAGCCCTGCTCCTGCCCACCTGGTAAAGGTGAGGGGTGTTAAGAAGGAGGCTCTGCAAAGGACAGAGCCCCAGGTTTGAGCCCTGCTCAGCCCCAGAGCTCGGCTCTGTTGTGTCATTTCCCTGCTGCTCTCTTGTCTCTCACCTGTCCCCAGGGATGGGTGACACTTTCCAGGGCGGTGGGGAGGATTCCTCAGCCGATTTTGTTCGGCGCTTTGAAGATAACAAGTGCTGAGGGGGGGAAAAAAGAGATGGTGCTTGAAATGGAAATGTTCCCGTTGCTGTGGCTCTGTTCTCTCTCCCTTCAGAAAAGTCCATTCAGAGGTGCCATCAAAGGCAGCAGTGTTGCAACAGCAGAGGAAAAAAGAGCAGCTACAAGGGGGAGGTGGGAGCCAGGCACCTCCTCCTGGAGGAGCAATTTGCAGTGGGAAGGACAAAAACGCAAATCCGAAATCAATCCATCTCTCCCCTGAGTGCTCTGGTCATTTATAACGGCTCAAAGCAGCCAAGTCGGTCACTTAGGACGAGGAGGGGAAGCTTGTAAATCCATTTAGGGCTTCCTGCGGTGCAGGAGGAGTGGTGCATTTACTGTGGGGGTGCACACAGTGCCCGGCTGGGCTGTCCCAGGGGAGCAGGAGAGGCTCAGCAAAGCTTTGAACAAGGGGAAAGCACCAGGCCAGAGCTGGAACAGCCCCTCCTTGGGGCTCCTCTACATCAGATTCAACTGGTTCTACATCTGCTGCTATTGTGAGCACTCAGTCGATAATTGATCATGAGCAATCAATGGATATTAACTGTGAGGAAGGTAGAAACGAGCCAGACTTGTGCTTGTGCTTGTGGCTGGCAGAGAATTCCCTTCAGCAAAGTCCAGGAGTTTAGGAGACATTGAAATTGCCCCTCTTTGAGCTGAGATCCCTCTGGATCTGCACAAGGCACCTTGTCCATGTGGATCTGATGGGGAAAGGCTTTTCTGCTGGGAAGGAGATGGAAAAGCCTCGAGGTTTTGTGTGTGTGGCCACAGAGCTGGATGTGAAGGTGTTTGTGTGAGTGAATGTGCATGAACTCCGTGGCCAGTGGCTGCTCAGACACGAGGGTGGGAGGCTTGAGAGTGAAAAGGTACCAAAAAAAAAACCACAACAAAAAAAATCACCCCAAATCCTCTGGAGCTTGGATCCCTTTCCCATCTCCCTGCTTCAAAGGGCCGCTCTCGGTTTGTGATGTTGGCACAATCCAGCAGCTGTTTGGGCTTGAAAGCGAGTTATTCTATTTAATTTGTTTAGCAGGTTTTATCTGGTATGTAAATCCCAGGATGGGCTCCTGTGCCTGTCCCTGTAGGTGTAAGCAGAGCCGGGCATCAAGGGGTGATGCAATTAATCCCACTCATGAGGAAAGACTCATTAGTCATTTGCAGCTTCAGCACTGGTGCCTTTCAAGGTGCACAAATCTCTCGTTAGACACGTTTCATGTTCTGCAGATGCCATTTTGTCCCCTCTCCACATGCACTGGAACATGCCCAAGTTTACAGAAATGAGAGGAGTGATTGTTAGGGCTGAATTTTTTCTTTTTTTTTTTTTTTTTTTTTTTTTGTTCCCTTTCAATGGGATTTTTTTTCGCTTTGCACGGCGCACATCCTGGGCTTTGATAAATGAGTCTCACCAGACACTGTGGTAAGCCAACCTCTGCTAATATTCATTATGCAGAACCCACTAGGAAATGGTCTGAGTCAGGGAAATTGAAAACCTTTAAAAGATAAAAAGGTTTTAAATTTTTTTTTTTTAATTTAATGAGGAAACTAATTTATAACATTTTTACATTTCTGGGATGTTTTAAAATATTCAAAATATTAAACCCAGAAATTCCGTGGTTGTCTGTGCTGTGTGTTAGAAAGCTGAGAATGATCACACAGGAAATAGAGCTTTTCCCCAAAAAAATCCTGGGGTATTTGGGAGGTGTGTTTGGTTTGGTGGTGCACTGGGCAGGGTTAATGGTTGGACTGGGAGATGTCACAGGGCTTTTCCACCTTCACGATTCTGGATTCTGTGACCCTGGCATTCAAAACTCCCTAAAGACTGAGACAATTCAGAGATAAGACACTTTGTGATGGCAGGAAATGTGAGTGAGGATGTGCAGGGAGCCCCCGAGGTGGGGCTGGGTGTGAACGAGCCCCGGGACTCCCTGATCTCAATTTCCATCCCAGGGCAACCCCAGGAGCCTCTCCCTGTCCCTGATCTCCTTTTCTATCCCACAACAACCCCAGGAGCCTCTCCCTGATCTCTTTTTTCATCTCACAACAACCCCAGGAGCTTCTCCCTGATCTCAATTTCCATCCCACAACAACCCCAGGAGCTTCTCCCTCTCCCTGATCTCCTTTTCCATCCCAGGGCAACTTCCAGGAGCTTCTCCCTGTCCCTGATCTCCTTTTCTATCCCACAACAACCCCAGGAGCTTCTCCCTGATCTCCTTTTCCATCCCCTGGCAACCCCAGGAGCTTCTCCCTCTCCCTGATCTCCTTTTCTATCCCAGGGCAACCCCAGGAGTTTCTCCCTGTCCCAGAGGCCCCTGAGGACAGCAGGAGTGGCTGTGCCATGGTCACCTTCCAGCCCTGCCTGTCCTGCTGGGAACTTGTTCCTCCAGCCTGGGAGAAGTTGCATCACATCAGGGAAGAGCACAGGGCTCTGCTGAGCCCCTGGCGTTTGCTGCTCCCTCCAGTGTGTGTGTGAATATGCCCAGACTGATTTCAATCTCATTTCCATGACTCCTGCTTTCATTGCAACCCATAGGGCCACTCCTGGGCAGAGATCTCTGTGTCCAGGAGGAGTTCACACATATCCAGAGCTTTGGCCTCCAAGTGGGATGAGCCTTCCAAAAAAATTCTCTGGTAATACCTGTGGAAATGAGATTTTAAATTCCTGAGATTTCTACAGTAAACAAAACAAAGCAGAACCCCCCCCCCCCCCAAAGCAAACAGTTTTCAGCTAAAGGGCTGGCATTCAGATATGACAAAGGGAAAGAAAGAATATAATCCCTTTTTGTGAGTGGAGTTAGGTCATCTGTAAAAGCCTCTCAGAATATTATCTCCCCAGCTAATCGCTGTATTGACATTTGCCTGTTTCATTAGAGCTGAGTTTTTACTGCATTGCTGAGGTTACAACCTGACTCATCTGTCATGGTCAAGGACTGGTTTGGAATTTCATGACTGGAGAATTTAAAAAAAAACAAACAAACAAACAACAAAAAAACCCCCCCTCTCAATTATTTTAACTAGTTGGGCTGAAATGGTGTCCACAAAATTCTCAGTATTGGTGTGTTTTGACGTCATAGTTCCTAGTTAGAATTTTTTTCTCATAGATTTTTGTTTCAGTGTCCACAAAATTCTCAGTATTGGGTGAGTTTTGACTTCATAGTTCCTAGTCAGAGTTTTTTTTCTTGTAGATTTTTGTTGCAATCAGTTGGCAAAGTGTCAGTTATTAAAAAACAAAGCCAGGTTGAAGCAGATTTGTAAAGAGATAATTTTAAAAAGTTAAACACACCACATCCACTGCCATATGGACGACAGATAAAATAGGTGCAAGGGTTGGCAGAGGGAGGAAGAACCACCCAGTGGAATTTTGCCGCACTTTGGTTTTGTTCCCCTGAAATGAAGATGGAATGGTGACAGGTGAACCGTGGTGTGATTTTTCCATGACAACAACAACACAAAAACAGTAATAATTTGAAGTTCCTGATGTTTCCTTGCCTCGGTGGGTCTGGGGGGTTCAGAAGAGCTGAACTCTGTGAGTGAGAGCCCCAAAAGGACAGAGCAGCAGCAGGGGCAGGATGGGGAGCCAGGAGCATTCCTGGCCTGCAGCAGAGCCAGAACACTCAGCAGAAACTGCTGCTCAGACCTTCACAAACATCCAGGGGTGAGGAATGTGAGGATTAACATTCTGTGTGGATGCCCCGTGTGGAATTCGGGTGTCTCTGTGGATTTGGCCAATTAGGCTTTCCCTGTGTCAGCAGTTCCAGGGAGTGCTGGGAGACAGAGGCACAGAACAGCCAGAGATTCAGACTCTGCCTGCCCAGAGACCTGCCAGGGCCCCACGGGGACAATCTGCATGAACATCAAATATTTTACACACACAACACAGAACCTGCCCACCAGTGACCTCCCTCCACTCGGATGTGAACCACAAAAATCTGCAGTGACCACACAGAGGAACAAAAGTCTCTCTCAGCAGCATTTGGGTGTTCCTTGCTCTTCCTTGTGTTAACTTTAGCTGGGAGAAGATTATGGGACAAGCTCTGTGGCTTTGTTTATTATTGTCCACAGGGACAGCTGTGTCTTTGCCAAAAAAAAACCCCAACCAAACAAAAAAAAAGACAACCCCAAAAAAGCAGCAGCTTCAAGTGCTATTCCTGCAGCAATCCCCTGGCTGTGGACCAAACTGATAATTGGATCACTTGTTGGTGGTGTGAGGATGTGGCTTTGCCTGCAAGGACTGCCTGGGAATAATTTTGGGGGGGACACAGATGTTTATAATACAACAGAATCCCAGACTGGCTTGGATTGGAAGGATCTCAGAGCCCACCCAGTGCCACCTCTGCCATAGTAGGGACACCTTTCTCTGTCCCCAATGTCCAGCCTGGCCTTGGGCACTGCCAGGGATCCAGGAGAAGCCACAGCTGCTCTGAGCACCCTGTGCCAGGGGACAATTCCTGCCCAAAATCCCATCCAGCCCTGCCCTCTGGCACTGGGAGCCATTCCCTGTGTCCTGTCCCTCCAGCTCTTGTAAATCCTCTCTCTCTGTGTTTTTCCTGCAGCTCCTTCAGGTCCTGGAAGGCCACAATGAGGTCACCCCTGAGCTTTTCTTCTCCAGGGTGAACAACCCCAATTCTCTCAGCCTTTCCTTGTGCCCCATCCCTCTAATCAAGGTGGTGGCCTCCTGTGCACTGGGATACACACATTATACATGTATTTATGAGGCTATTCCCCCTCAAGAGTGCTTGGGTTTGTTTAACAGCAAAATCTGCCGTCAGAATGTTGTGAGTAAACGTTTCTAATCCTTGTGTGGTGAGGAAGGAGGAAGAGAAAGGGACAGAGGCTGCTGTGGAGAATTTCCCTGTCACAGAGAGAGTGACTGGGGAAAGCTGAAAGCAAACCTGCCTTCGTGGCAGTTCATGGAGATTTTAATGCAGACATCCAGAGGCCAAGGAACATGAAATTGTAATTAGTGCAGAAAATAGGAGAGATGGAATCAGGCTCTATCAAGGACAGGCTGAGTGTGGCTCTGAGATGGCTGTGTCAGACACTGAACTGATGTGCATTTCCAGACCCTTATCTAAATTAGTTATTAGAACACAATCAGCTCTGTGTCTCACCCTCTGGTGGTAACGTCCCCGAAGTTATGCTGGGGATAAATTTGTCCTGCATGTTCAGGGCAGAGAGCTGAAATCCTCTGATGTGCAGAGCTCAGATCTCCTTGTGTGTTCCCTTCTCTGCAGCGAGAACCAGTTCCCACTTCCCCCTGCTGAAGGCAATAACAGCCTCAAACTTATCTCTGCAGCACCACTGGAACCGACCACAGAGACAGTTTACAGAGACAGCAAACAGTTGGGGTTACACGAGTGTAATTGAGGGCAAAATCTGCCCTGACATACCCGAGTGCCTTTTCAGAAGGAAGATATAATTCCACATGAAAATGCTCAGATCCCCGGGAAGGATGTGTGACTTTCTTCCCAGCCATGTGATTTATTTTGCCGGCCTGTGGAGGAGAGGTGAGGTTAATGTTAAATAACAAGTTTTGCTCTATTTTCAGCTCTGATACCTTCACGTTATCTTGTCTAAATATGTGATAGCTCGGAGATGAAGAAGCTTAAAAAAAAAAAAAAATCTCCTAAGTGACCAAGTGTTTTATTAATTGCTACCCAGTAATTTGGAATTCTGCTGTTGTGTCAACTTCCTCGGTGCACAGAGCAGCAAGAAGCAGCATCAGCTGTTTATCCAGCAAAGCACTTAAGCATAATCTGAACATCCAGTGCAGGGCCAGTAACATCAGCTTAATGTGACTGATACAGAGTGTGAACCTTAAAGGGCTGATGGAGCTTCTGACAGAGCCATAAAACCCTGCACCTCGCCTGCCATTGAAGGGCCCTCAAATGTATTTACTGCGAGGCTGGTGACTGTTCACTAATCCGTGAGAGCGAGATGGCTCTGGGCAAACCCGGTATGTTGGGCATGGACAGGACACGGGGATGGGACACACCGGGGCTGCTGTGCCCTGGTACCGGCCCTGGGCACTGAGATCACCTTCACCGGGCACCGGGATCGCCTCACCGGGCACAGGGAACACCTTCACCGGGGCTGCTCCGGCCTCGGGCACGGGGATCGCCCTCACCGGGCCCCGGGATCGCCCTCACCGGGCCCTGGGATCGCCCTCACGGGGCTGCTCCAGCCTCGGGCACCGGGATCGCCCTCACCAGGCACCGGGATCGCCCTCACCGGGCCCTGGGATCGCCCTCACGGGGCTGCTCCAGCCTCGGGCACCGGGATCGCCCTCACCGGGCCCCGGGATCGCCCTCACCGGGCCCCGGGATTGCCCTCACCGGGCCCCGGGATCGCCCTCACCGGGCCCTGGGATCGCCCTCACCGGGCCCCGGGATCGCCCTCACGGGGCTGCTTTGCCCCGGCCTCGATCACCGGGATGGCCCTCACGGGGGATGCTTTGCCCCGGCACCGGCCCTGGGCACCGGGATGGCCCTCACTGGGTACCGGGATGGCCCTCGCCGGGGCTGCTCTGCCCTGGCACCGGCCTCAGGCAGAAGGAAGCGCTGCCGGGGCCGATTCCGACCTGCAGAACCAAAAGAAATGGAGGAAGGATGGCAAAGAAGGGGAGAAAGGGATGGGGGAGCAGAGCGAAGAGCTACTGAGGCCGATCCCGACCCACAGAACCAGAGGAAGCAATGGAGGAAGGGAAGAAAAGATGGGGGCAGAGGGAAGCGCTGCCGGGGCCGATCCCGACCTGCAAAAAACAGAAGAAATGGAGGAAGGAAGGGAAAGAAGGGAAGAAAGGGATGTGGGGCAGAGGGAAGCGCTGCCAGGGCCGATCCCGACCTGAAGAAGCAGATGAAATGGAGGAAGGAAGGGAAGAAAAGGCTGGGAGCAGAGGGAAGCGCTGCCGGGGCCGATCCCGACCAGCAGAAGCAGAAGCAATGGAGGAAGGAAGGGAAGAAAGGAAAGAAAGGGACAGGGGGGCAGAGGGAAGCGCTGCCGGGGCCGATCCCGACCCGCAGAAGGAGATTAAATGGAGGAAAGAAGGGAAGGAAGGCCAGGGACAGAACCCGACCAGCAGAAGCAATGGAGGAAGGAAGGAAAGGAAGGAAAGAAAGGCCGGGGGCAGAGGGAACGAAGCGCTGCCGGGGCCCGGCCCGCCCCTCTCCCTCACGGCCGTCCTTTGTGCCGGGCACCGCCCCCCCTCCTCCCTCCACGTTTAAATCCCCCCTCCATCCCGCGCGGCCATTGGCTGTCCCGCCGCGCCCGCGCCAGGCGCTGACCAATGGCGGGCGGCGATACTGGCGGGGCGCGCGGCCGGCGGCGTTGCTGGGCGCCCGCGGTGCGTGCGTGCGGCAGGGCAGGGGCGGGCGGGGGCTCCTCCTGCTCCGGCCGCTCCTCCTCCTCCTCCTCCTCCTCAGTCTCCGTCCCCTCCTTGTTCCCCGAGAAGAAGATGCCCCTGGGCTGCCGCTGCTGAGGCACCGCGCGGGGTCCTCACCGCCGCCGTTTCTCTGTCTCTCTGTCTCTTTTTCTCTCCTCCCTCCCCTCTCCGCCGCCGTTGCCGCCGCCGCTTTGTCCCGGCAGCGCCCCGGAGCCGCCGCGGATGGTGTAGAGCCCGCCGAGGTGGGTGAGCGGGGAGAGGCCTGGGCTGAACCCCCGGGGAGGGAAAACGCTGGGAGGGAGGAGGAGGAGGAGGGAAACCCTCCAGGGATTGATCCCAGTGCAGGCACAGCAAAAGCCTCACCAGAGTTCTCTGTTTGTATATAATGTGTGTTTTTGTGGCTTATTTGTTTGGTTTATCCGCCTTTTTTAAAATTATTTTTATTATAATTATTATTTATTTTCGTTGTTTGCTCGTCTGCTGCAGGGATAATGTGCTCGGGGAAAAGGAAAAAAAAAAAAAAGAAAAAAAAAGGCTTAAGTTGTTAAGCACCCAAATAAAAGGGGGGTTGTTGTGTGAGTTATATGTGATTTAAATGCGCGCACCCGGGAGAACGGCTTGGCTGGTTTAAAAGGCACGCTTTGGCTTTCATGTGTGTAAGGGGATGGAATCCTGAAATGAAGGTTTTATGCAAATTGATTTAATCATAACATTTTCGGTTGCACAGAAAAGGGGTGGGGTTTTCTCTTTCTTTTCTTCTTCTTCTTTTTTTTTTTTTTTTTCCCTTCTTTCGTTTGTTTTGTTTTGTTCCCATTTCTCTTTCTAAAAGCGTGAAAAGAAGACACCCAGAATCAGAATCAGGAAAGTAGTGGGAGGCAGACAACATTGGAGGCTTCATTGCTGAAACTGACTGCTCGAGAAAATTGCCGGGGAGAAAACAATATGATTCATTGTTGAGGTGTCTCTGCCCTTAGATTTATTTTTACAGGCTGCTCGCAGTTATTTTGGTTTGCTGAGTTCTTATGCCGAGTTTTTTTTGTTTTTTTTTTTCCTCGAAGCAGCAGCTTTCTTGGAGCTGGGGAGCTCTCAGAAGGATTTTATGCAGTTTTTTATGCAGTCAGCAGGCTGCTGTCTGATGGCTGTTTACTCCTGCCTTACATCGGCCAATTATTGAAATCAAAGGTGTTATTTTGTTTGTGCACCGGCGCGGCTGAATGGAGGAGCCTCATGCACTAGTTCACCCTGTTAGGATTCACTCAAAATGCCTTCTCAGAGCACATCCCAAGTGACAATCCAGGCGGTGTGCCTGTTGTGAGATGTGGGCTTTAACCAGATGAAAATGAACACCGTGTCAATACAAGGAGTTCTTGGTCTTGAAAGCCATATGTCAAAATTTTTAATAATGTGCAACGTACAGCATTTTTATTTTTATTGTTCTGGTATTGCCAGGCAAACATTTTGGGGTTTTCTTTTTTTTTTTTTTCTTTTTTTTTTTAATACCCATCTGCCTCAGAACTGAGAAATCCATGGTGGTTAAAGAGGCGTGGAAACCTTTCTATGATAATAAAAGCACTTCTGCTAAAGACATCTCCCGGTTTTGCTGCTCCGGTTTAGCCCAGGGATGGAGCAGGGGGGTGTTTTCCATCAGGGATGGAGCAGGGGGGTGTTTTCCACGCCCCAGGAGCGGGTTTGGGTGTTTGTGGCCGTGTCTGGAGCGAGGAGCAGGAGGTGGCTGCACACACAATGCCCGGCCTGGGAGCTCATTGTTCTTCCTGCGCTCGCCGCCTCCGGGACTCCTCTCCTCTCACAGCGCCTTTTTCCTCGGAGCAGGGACAGCACTGAGCCTCGCCAGCTTCTTTTTACCCCTTCCCCGCCTCCCCCAGCACGGCCTTTTGGTGCCTGGGAGGGGGAAAACACTGAATTTAGCGGCTGAAGGGCGCGCAAACATTGAGTGAATGGAGCCGGGAGCACTCGAGGTGAGGCTGGGAAGTGCACTCCATTGAACCCCAGAGCAACTTTCCTTCCTTCCTCCCTCCCTCCCCTCCTGCACGGACACCCCACCCGGCTGGGAATAATCCCTAAAGCCCCTGGGGTTTGTCCCAGAGCTGTGTGTGTGCCAGGGGAGATGCTGTCAGGGCAGAGGACACGTCACAGAAAAGCTTCAGGATGACAAAAGCAAGAGGAAGTGCAGGGCTTGACTTTGGTGTATACACGGTTTCCCTTCCTGGGGATTGTTTCAGGCTTTTGTTTTGATTTTTTTTCGAGCAGAATCTGTAAAAAAAACCCAGAGCAGCTGGAGAATTGGAGGATATCTGGAGCTGGAGGGGACCCTCAGGGTGACTGAGTGCAGCCCCTTCCTCCTCACAGGGTTCTGCTGGTGCTGAGGATGGAAAAGAGCAGCAAAAAGCTGAGATTTGGGGGTTTTTAGGCTGCTGAGGTATGGCAGAAATCTCAGCTGGCTCACTGGTGACATCAGCGAGCTGCTGGTGCTGAGGTGTGCAGAAGGGAGTGAAAAATAACGTGGTTGTTGAGCAGAAGTTGCCCAGTGTGCTGGAGCCTTTGGAAAACAGGAAACAAGTGGCTGTCACAGTTTAATCATGAGCTCTCTGAGTTTGGGTTTTGACTCTTTAGCTGACTTCAGTGTGTAATTGAGGTGGATGACTTCATTTTCCTTACCTGAACAGAATGTGGTGGTTGCCTCTGGCTTGAGGACACTTTTTGTGGGGTGTTTTTTGTCCCACTCCCAGCTTTGGTGTGGCCAGAGCCTGTGGTTATTGTGAGTCCAAAGAGGTGCAGGGAAAACACTTGTGCTGCCTCTCTGTGCCTTTGGGATTCCTGTGTCCTGTGAATTTGTCCTGCCTAGAGATTGAGAAGGGTGACTCTGATTATTCCTGTGTGAAACAGGGAGCATTTCCTGGGCAGAAAATGTGAGTTTGGACAGCCCTGCCCTCAGCAGTCATTCCTGGTGTCTCACCAAGCAGTGATTTCTCTGAATCCAGTGGTTTGTTTTACCTTGAAGGGTTTTTTTTCCATGCAGAGTCCTTCCTGTGGAGCTGTGGGTGAGGATTCAGGGCTGCCACAGCAAAAGGCCAGGAAGTGACAACATTTATGGGTTTAAAGAGATGTGGTGTGTGTGATTTTTGAAGCTGTGAACTGACAAAACTGTGCCAGGGCAGGGTCAGGTTGGATTTTGGGAAAGGTTCTTCACCCAGAGGGTGGAATTGTCACAACCCCGAGGCTGCCAGAGCTCCAGGGGGGTTTGGACACCACTCTGAGATGCAGGGATGGGATTTTAGCTCCAGGAGGGTTTGGACACCACTCCCAGGGATGCAGGGATGGGATTTTAGCTCCAGGAGAGTTTGGACACCACTCCCAGGGATGCAGGGATGGGATTTTAGCTCCAGGAGAGTTTGGACACCACTCCCAGGGATGCAGGGACGGGATTTTAGCTCCAGGAGGGTTTGGACACCACTCTCAGGGATGGGATTTTAGCTCCAGGAGGGTTTGGACACCACTCCCAGGGGTGCAGGGAGGGGATTTTAGCTGCAGGAATGTTTGGACACCACTCCCAGGGATGGGATTTTAGCTGCAGGAGGATTTTGGGTTGTCTGGACTCTGATCCTTGTGGGTCCCTTCCAGCTCAGGGAATTCTGTGATCCCGTAAACTGGTTACAGCTTAGGTGACAAAAAGGGCATTTTGATGTCGTGGTTTAATAACTGGCTTTTAAAAATAACACCCATCTGTAAATTTATTCTCACAGCCCCAAAACACATCTTCCTATGGAAGCCACGCCGGGCGGTTGTTTCACCCATAAAGAATTTATTTCACTTTCAGGACAGGGAGGGCACCCAGGTGTGCTGGGAGCACAGAGAATTCAGTAAATGTGTGTTATTGGAGGGGTCAGGGCCCTGCAGAAGGTGCCTGTCCCTCCCTGCAGGGCTTTTCACAGCCCCAGGGCAGCTCTGGAGCCTCAGTGCCAGGTTATCCACCCTGCTCTGGCTGTGTGAGCACAGTGCCCGGATTGTGCTTCACTTCTAGCTGGGAAAATAACGACAATTGGAAAACAATTAGTTATTATGTGATGCTGAAATGAGATGAGAGAGCAAAGACAGAAATTAGAAAGGGGGGGGTGGTTGGGGTTGGAGTTAACCATTAAAAATCCCAGACGAGGTCAAAACAAGCAATTGTTGAGTTTCTAATGAACTGGTGTTTGGGGTTTTTTAGGTGGTGTCCTGGCTAGACTGGCTGTTTTTAATGCTGGGATATTTTTCACTCTGGTTTTGCTATATTTTGCCCTTGTCTCAGTTGCACAAAGTCTAAACAAATCGTCCTGCTTGACTTAAAAGGATGCATCCTCTCTGATTTTAACTCAGAGCTTAAATTTAAATCAATAAGCCTAAAATACGATGTATTTTTAAGTGAAACCTATCTTTGAACCACAACAGAACAAACCCCCTATTGACTGGAGACCTGTTTATTTAATGTGATGTTTTTAAAATTATTTTTGAAGCTGCCTGTGATGAAGTTTAGTGCAGTGTGTTGTTGGAACAGGGAGGTGTGTGAGGCTGGCACTGAGGAAAGTGGCTCAGGGAGGTGAGTGTGATCAGAGAATGGTGTTTTTTTGGTTGTTTTTTTTTGGTTTTTTTTTTTTTTTTTGTTTTTTTTTTTTTTTTTTTTTGTTTTTTTTTTTTTTTTTTTTTTTTTTTTTTTTTTTTTTTGTTGTTTTTTTTTGGTTTTTTTTTTTTTTTTTTTTTTTTTTTGAGAATGGCTTTTCCAGCAAAAAGCTGCTGGGGAGGAAAAACCCGTGCCCACCTCCAGAGGTGTTGGGGAGAGAGCAGGATCCACAAGGCAGCTTTGTGCTCTGCTCTGCCTTTGCCAGCAGCGTTTTATACACAGGCTTTGCTCATGTTGGTGGCTGTGCCCAACTGCTCCTTTCAGAGAGGCTGATGGGGGAACAAAGGAGCAAAAACAAGATGTGAATGCTGCCCTGGCTCCTTTCTTGCCTTGGCAGCCCACGGGGGCGAGGGTTGGCTGCAGGGGACTGAAAAGCCCCGACAGATCGAAATATCAGCCCTCAATCCGTGTTGTGTGGTTTGTTTTTTAATGCAAATGTTTGTTAGTTCAGCCAGCACCCAGAATTGTACACTGACCTAGAGAGAAGTGAAACTAGAGAGAGGATGAAAACATCACTTTTCCCTCTGTGCCCAGCGGGGGGAATGATCACCTTGGGTTTGTTGTTGTTGTTTTCTTTTTTTTTTTCTGTGGAATTCTTAGAAATGTGCTGTGTTGAGGGGTTTCTCTGGATTCGAGACAGAAAAAAATAGTTCTTATTTGCATTTGGCATCTTAATTGTGTCAGAAGTGCAGTTCTGAAAATGTGGATCACCTTAGGTGTTGCATAAATTTGATGGATTAAAAAGTGAGTTTTGATGATTGAGTTACTAAAAAAATGGGCAATTCTCTGACTGTGTAAGTTTGTCTTTTGTTCTTCCTACAGATCACAAATGAGAGGCCAGTTCACATTATAAGATTCAGGATAAGTGGAAGAAAATGAGTGCTCGTTAATTTTGAGGTCTTAGTTAATCTACGTATTTAATCTACTTGTCTGTAATAATAAAAAAAAAGTTACCGTGGAGTTATTAATCCCTGATACTGAGAGTCAATTTTGGCCTGTTTCAAATCTGTAACAGGAATTTCTCTTTTATGATGATGGCTCTTCCGTGATCTTTCCTCCTACAGGCACTGAGGGCTGGAGTGTAAATTTATTTTCCTGATCAGCAGAACTAATGAAGGTTCTGTTTTAGTCCTGAAGTTTGCTCCCTCCATCCTTGTTGCCAGTGAAATCCTATTTTTTTTTTTTTTTCTTTTTTTTTCTCTCCACTGTCCTTCCTAACAGCTGAGTGGGCAATAACATGGCTGTGCCTACGGGCTCCTGGCTGCCAAGCAAAACCCCAAATGCTGCTTTCTGTCTGGCCGTGCCTTACTGGGGATGTAATTAATTAGAGAGTTTTTTCCTATCCATCTGCTGGGCTCGCACAAAACTTTCAGGAATGTTGGTTATTGCTGAGATGACTGTCGTGGCAGGCTGGTTGGAAATTCATTATGCACTCCCAGTTACTGGCATGAAATAAGAGAAGGGAGGGAATTGGGGAAAGGGGGGAAGTGAGGTGAATTAGGGGAGTTGGTTTTCTCTGAGGAAAGGGGAAAAAGGAAGTTGTGTCATCCAGTGGTAATAAATATTTCTGTCGGGGTGATGAGCAGCGTCTCATTTCTGTTGGTCCTTTTCATGTGGCCGAGTGGTTTGGGGTGGGAGCAGACGAGTCCTTGGGCGCTGGGCCCATCTTCCTGCACATTCTCCTGGTTTTCTGGAGCTCTGGGCTGGGAGCAGCCATCTCCTCCAACTGTTAGTAAAATACATCAGGGAAACATTCCTGTCCTGTATTAAAAACAAATAAAACCAGTAAAAGAGCAGAATTTCTTACCAGCGAGAAGTCACCGTTAAAACTTTCAGGAAAATCAGCTTTTCTTTGGTTTGATGTGACTCTGTGTGTGTGTTGATAATTTTTTTTCCCCCACAAATGTCAGTGTCAGACACGCAGCAGGTGTTCAGTGCCATGGGAGGTGCCAGTTTTCCTTCCCTCAAGGACAAGGGACATCCAGCAGCCCTTTGGAAATTGCTCTGGAGCCTTCAGTGACTCCTGGGATCTCTCCCTGCACTCAGAGCTTGGCTCAGCACATTTATTAGCACTGCCTGTTCCATAACCACCCATGTATTGCATCAACTGACACACATGGTCTCATTTCAGTTAATATCTTTAAAATTCTGACAAAAATTCAGCCAGAGAGGGCTTTTCTCTCTTGCTGCTGAGGTCACAGTGGTCTGGAGGGAGCTGGTAGGGCTGTACTGTGTTCTAAACCTGCAGTAATTATGTGATTGCATTGCAGGATGATCTAGACTGGAGTGTTTTGGTGTGGTGAAATAGAGAATCAAACCAAAATATGATGGTTTTCACCAAATCTTACTGTTTTGGCAACCGGTTTATTCCCTGGTTAAAAAAAAAAAAAAAAGGCAAATTCAGTTAGTAATTAAGTGTGCATTATAGGGTGTTAGGGGATCAGCAGCTTTGTGCTAAATATCAAATCTATTAAATATATGTGTTTAAGGATTATGAATCTTCTTAAACAAGTGCATGTATGGCAGCAGTGTGCTGGTGCCAGCACCCACAAGGGACAGGAATGTGTTTACATGAAAAGTGTCATGAATATGAAAGGAGAAAGTGCTGCAGATCATGGAATTCTAGTTTCCCTGAGAAATACCCAGTAAAAAAAGGTCTTTTCAGACAATTGGGACCTTCAGATGGGCTTTGATTGAAGGAAGAGCAGAGGTCCATCAGAATTTCCTGCTTTAGGTGAGTGAAGCACAATTCAGCAGTGGTTGTGTGTCTTGTGGTGGTGCCTGGCTAAGGAGGAATGCAGTGTCTCCCTTAAAGGTCTCCTAATGAGGTCGGTGCAGGAGATTTAAACACTTAATCCTCATTTCTACAAACTGGGAGTGAGATGCAGGAAATCTAATTTATGTCTCTAAGGTCATTCATTTTCATGAAACTTAATAGACCTGGCTCTGACTGCTCCTTAAAGCACTGAATTATGTTACTTGCCTTCCAACATGAACCCTTCAGATGAGAACCTTTACTCAATGATTCAACAAACCTATTTACCTGTACATTAAAGAGATTTCTGTGAGTTCAGTGCCCAGCTAGAAACTCCCCACTGGCTTTTACCCCCTTGATTTGCCTCTCCTGGCTGTGCTTGATCAGGAAAATTTTGCTTTTGGAGCAAAACTGAGGCAGAATCCAGGTTTTCTTCTGCTCTGCTGTAAGTCCTGGCTGCTGTTTGATGCTTCATCAGAGTTCTGAGCTGTTGGAGCTATAAAGGTGCACAGAGTCTGGTGGTCTGAAGGTTGTTTTTAATTGTATTAATTCATAGGGAGGTTCTGGGTTTATCAGTGACATGTTCCTGTATCTTTAGCAGGTCACTAGAAATGTGTGTGACTTTTAACATGTTTATTTCATTCCTCTGCTGGGTTTTTTTGGTCATTCTGCCCATTTCCCCACTGTAGACTTTGAGATTCTCCCTGTTCTGCTTTTTGGTGATTAATGTGAGTGTTTGAGGATGTTTCTTTTTCCCTCCCTGAGTCTCAGTCCCTGTCACAGCTCACCTTCCATGGCTGACTGTGTTAAACAGCCTGGAACCAGCAGATCTTCTTCTTCTTCTGCCTGGGAAAAAAAAAAAACAACAAACTCATTTGATTCTTATTTCCTGCTTGTCTTCCTGCTGAATAGCCTCAGCCCTTCATTGTTGGGTTTGATTGTGTAACTGCTCCTCTTTGGAGTGTGAGCAGTGGAAATGCTGCTGGTGTTCTCTGGGTCCGTCACTGCTCTCTGCAGCCCTGCCTCAATTAACACACTAATTAGTCATCAAATAACTCCTTCCACAGCTTTTGTCCCAAAGTACGAGATGTGGAGTGTAATTACTTTTGTGTGTGTTTAGTCAAGTCTTGGGAGTCCCCAGAAGTTCCACTCGCGCTTCTCCTCGTCTTGGATGTGCTTTGTAGCCCTGGTTTTGTCCCTGAGGGGTTTTGGTTTCCTGAAATTCTGAATTTTCTGTAAACAGGAGAGATGTTTTTGTAAACTGTACCTGTGTTTACATCCTTTTCCCTAGGAGCGTCTTCTCCTTGCTGTCCCTCTGCTCTGCCCAATGTGAGTGAAGAGGTTTTTTCTTTGTGTCCCCAATCAGATTGGTCTGTGTGAAATGGGATAAAAGGGATTAAATAGTATAAAATAGTATAAAAGTATAAACCAGTGTAGCCCTGGCTCCGTGTCCTGAGGTGTTTTGGTTTCCTGAAATTCTTTTCCCAGGGAATTTTCTGTAAACAAAAAACACATTTTTGTAAACTGTACCTGTGTTTTCATTCCTTTCCCTAGGAGGGATTTCTTCTCTATGTCCCTTTTCTCTGCCCAATGGGAGTGAAGAGGTTTTGCCTTTGTGTCCCCAATCAGATTGGTCTGTGTGAAATGGGATAAAAGGGAGACACAGCCCAAAGACAAAAAAATCACTTTCAGCCTCCTGAATATTGGAGTCTTTGTGTCATTGTGATGTAAAACAGAGTCAGTTCTTGGAGACATTGCAGGCTGGGAGGGATCCCTGATGTATTTCTTGTTCATGATGTTCTATTTGAACCTGTTTCCTGTATTGGATCCCACAGATATTGTAATTAGGTAAAATGTTTAACTTCTGGAGATGATAAAGGGTCAAGGTACAAGCAGACAATGAGAGACTGAGGAGATTCCAGATTATTAATTCCCAACAAGAATTTCGATGTCGATATCACAATATTTAGATCATGCTCCAGACACTTAAAAAACTCTGAAAACTCATTGCACGACCTTGAGCCAAGGAACTCATTGCAGTTTTGTTCTGCTTCCAGAGGAGGTGTGAGGGTACCTCCTTATCAGGGGCTTTTATAACTGTTGGGCAATAAGAAAGTGCCAATTTGCTGTGTCTGTTTACTCTGCTAATCTAAAAATGTGTTTGACTTAGTTAAACAGGACGTTTCCTTTTTGCAGTGATCCTGAAACAGGTAGTTAATGCATTAAAAAACACACACATATATATAATCTATTATATATATATTATGTGTATATATATAATATATTATATATTATGTATATAACATGTATAATATATATTATATATATATAATGGTTTATTTACATCAAAACATCACTGAGCTCTGTTCCATGTCACTACAGATCACCACGTTCTCACTGCACCTTTGACATTTGCTCTTCTTTTGCTTAAAAACCCAATTCTGATGGCAACTGTACGTTGTATTTATTATTTTGTGTCCCCGTGTATCTATTTGGTATTATTTGTCCACAGAAAAGCAGTTCAGGATCTTGCCATACCAGCAGCTTTAGAGAATATCTAATTCCTTAGTGTTGAATGGAAATTATTCTTATTGTTTTTCTTTAAATGCCTCTTCTGTTAGATGCCAAATTTGAGCTTATATTAATTTATTTTTTTCCTTTAAAAGTTTCAGAATAAATTTTCTGGTTTGTTCTTTCCTGTGGTTTTCAGAACTCTTTAATGGTGTAATTCTTTTCCTGGATCAGGTTTGCCTTTACAGTAAACTTTGCAGGGATAATCTTGCCCTTGGTTTAGGTATTTGTGCTTTCAGTGGAGCAGGAGGACGAGGCAGAGCAGCTCTGAGCATTCCTGGGGCTGAGTCCTGCTCCTGATGGGCTCCTGCAGGGAGAATTTCCCCATCAATACTGAAAATATTCCCTGAGGAACCTTCTCTCGACCTTCCTGCAGCTCCATGGAGCTGGGATTTCACTTCCAGGTGCACACAGGTGGAGTTCTGAACGCTCAATGAGGATGGGAAGAGGTGGAGTCACTCACTGGAGGCTGAGCAAAGCCAGGGGGACATTTCCTATGTTCATGTTTGGCTTTAATAAAAATACATTCTGTAGGATCCAGTTCAGTAGGAACATAATTTGCACCTCGTTTAAATGAGGTTCTTTAAATCAGCCTGTGGTGCAGGGGGTGTATGAGGAATCAGATCTGTGTTCTCCCTTCCCTGGGGAGAGAGAGGAAGGGAGGGCTCCAGGGAGGAGAATTAGGCAGAGGAGATGAATTCTTGCAGTGCAGGAAACACTGATCCCTCTGTGAGCTGGAGTTTCTGTTTGAAGTCCCAACCAGGCCTGGGTGTGTTTTGGAGCTGCTGTGGCCTTTCAGTCTGGGCTGTGATCAGACAAGAGGTGGTGGCTGCAGTGAGCTGGTGTCACAAATAAAACCAAAATATCCCTTAAAGTCTAAAATAAAACTTAAACAAACAATTATCAGGGAGCATGGCTGGGCCAGGAGAGTTTCCTTCTGTGCTGAGTGTATGAGTTTGCCTCATTTCTTGAATGTGGCTTATTTTTTTCCCCTTATTTTTGACTTGAATGTGACTTATTTTTAGTTTTTGGGGGGTTTTTTTGAGGTCCACTGCATTCAGTTCCCACATTATGTCAATACAGAAAGACACCAGCCTTAAAAAATACCTTAAAAGTACCTCTTGGCAGCAGCAAAACCCTTGTTTTCAATGCTCACGCCTCAAAAAACACTTGAAATTTTGAAAGGAGCAGATTTTCGAGCAGCATCACTTCAACATCCCTGGGAGTTTGCTGCCTGCTTAGTTCCCTGATGTTCACAGTGCTCAGGTCATCAGTTCCTGCTGCAGAAATAGGACTTTGGGGGCCACTCATCCATGGCAGGGTCTGACTGGTGCAGCTGGGGGGGAAAGGCTGCTGTTTGCAGGAGGCTGCAGATGTGAAATGTTTGTCAGGAGGAGCTGCTTGGTTGTTTGTTTTGTTTTTTGGGTATTTTTGGGGTTTTTTTTAGGGTTTTGTTGTGGGTTTTTTTGGTTATTTTGGTGTTTTTTGTTTTTTTTTTTTTTGTGGTTGTTTTTTGGGGGGATTTTTTTGGGGGTTTTTGTGGGGGGGTTTCGGGGGTTTTTTGCGTGTTATTTTGGTTTTTTGGGGGGGCTTCTTTGGGATTTATTTTTTGGGGTTTTTTTTTGATTTTTTTTTTTTTTTTTTTTTGGGGGAGGGGTTTGGGGGGATTGAGGGGTTGTTGTTGTTTTTTGGGATTTTATTTATTCATTTATTTTTTTTTTTAAGCCACTGGTATCAAAACAAACCCCGAGTTCTCTGGGGGCCAAACACTGCCTTAAATTGGAAACTTTCACATCAGTGAGAGAAACTGCTTGGACACGAAGGATGCACAGGGACTCTGACACTTGGGGCAGCCCTGGGTACTGAAATACATCAAATCATTTGGGAGGAGGGAGCTGCCAAATGCAGCATCTAAAGGGCTTTGCCTGGCACTTGTAAAAATCCTTCCTGTGAGCCCCAGCACCCTCCAGATCCTGCAGGAGCTGGAAATCCACGGGAATTACATTTGTCTGCTCCCATCAGTGGAGTGTGTTCCTGAAAGGACAAAGCCTTTGTTGCAGTCTGGCTTTTTTTTTATTTTTGATGATCCCCAGCTTGAGGAAACCCACATTTCTCTGTAGTGGTAACTCGTTCAGCTGTCTGAGATTTGATTCTCTCTTGTAGGAGGCAAAAAAAGATATATTTGCTGTGCCTTTAGTTCTCCAGTGAAGTGTCAGGGCTGAAACGCATTTAAAGGAATCTGTGTGAGATCACAAGGTTTAATTTTGCTTGCTTGTGCACTTTTTTTTTTCCCTCCAGCATGGGATTTCTTGCCATTTTCTGGGTGTGAAAAAGAGCCCTTTCACCATGGCACAGTCTCATCCAGAGGGGAAAATGGAACAACAAAAAAAGTGGAAAATTTAGAGGTTTGGGGAATGTGGTTCTCAAAGAGGATGTGACAGCTCACCTACACATCACTTCGTTCTCAGTAACAGGGAGAGTTCAGCAGAGATGAATTTGCTCATTCTGTGACTCTGTGGATCTGTAAAGCTCCAGTCCCTCAGCTGGTGCTTGGGGTGACAAAGTGATTCAGGTTCACAGGTCGGTGCCACTTCTGTGCCTGTGACAGTTCCGCTGTTGTCACCACATGGCAAAAGGAAATTTTGGTGTTTTATTCTTCCCAGGGCAGCGAGGAGCTGGACACACCCTGAGTGACCACTGAGTGACCATCAGTGGCCAGTGCTGGCCTGCCCAGGCTGGTTCTTGCTTTTCCACACGTGTTGAAGCAGTGACTGTGATCAGAACGAGCAGAAAAAGCTTTCTGGAGGCTCTGAGGCAGCTGAAAATATTCGTTCTCTGTGTGTTGGGAGAGTTCACAAAGTGAAATTTTGGTGTTTTATTATTCCCAGGGCAGTGAGGAGCTGGACACGCCCTGAGTGACCACTGAGTGACCACTGAGTGACCATCAGTGGCCTGCCCAGGCTGGTTCTTGCTTTTCCACACGTGTTGAGGCAGTGACTGTGATCAGAATGAGCAGAAAAAGCTTTCTGGAGGCTCTGAGGCAGCTGAAAATATTCCTGACTGGCTTTAGGAGAAGGGGAAAGAGCTGTAGATGATTATTAGGGGAGCTTGGGAGTGCAAAGTGTATTTATTGGAGAGAAGCCAGCTCTTAAACAGAACTGTAAAGACCCGTGCTCTGATCAGCTTTTGAAATGTGGAAAGAGCTCCCCGGCCTGAATTACAGGGCTCTGGTTAAATGATTACACGAGGTATGTTTAAAAATAGCAAATGTCTTTTATGTCCAGTCAAATAAGGTTCTTGGCAGTCAAATGAAATCTGTGTTGACTTCCATCTGACAGCCAAGTGACTCAAATTCTATGTTTCCTAAAGGAAAATGGCTTTTTTTTTTTTTTTATTTTTAGTTCCTGATTAATTCCATTGTAGCCCGTAACAAGACATAATCTTGTACTGGATTTTCTTTATGAAAAGTAGGATCCCTAACTCTGCGAGCGAGCTTTACTTCAGCTGTTTAACACGGGGAGGGGTTTAAATGCTGTGCTAAGGCAAGTCAGAATTTGTGAGGACTCTTTTTTTTTTTTATTTATTCATGGGAAATAGTCTGTTGAATGCTTCTCTAGCCTGTTCCTGTGCACTTCAGTTTGCCAGATTAACAGAGCTATTAATAATAACCACTCCTGCTCCTTCAGCCCTGAAAGAGTGTGGTAAGCATGGAGCTATATGTAGTTTGTATTTTTAATTAAACTTGTACCGGGATTATCTTGTATTACCAGCTACCTTCTAGAAGATTATGTTCATAAAAGGTTCATGAGTTGTTAAGTGGAAGAGATTAAAGTGATTGTTGGCGTGTTAGTGGAATTATTTGTTGCCTACGCAGCGTTTGTTCATAGCTTTAATTTGCCAGTAATGGCAGACGAGTAAAATGCGAGGATCTGACTTTTAAAATCTACACTGGCTGACAAAACCAGGCCGTATTTCAGAGTGATTGTCTTTTTTATTGTTATTCTTTGAACGTGATGTTTGCTCGTTTAGAAATATCGAGTGGAGGAATATTGTTTTCTGTGTTTTTTCAGCTCTCTGTTCTGGTGATGCTCTTTAATGGTGTGACCAAAAAATGTATTTTATTAAAAAAAAAATGGAAAACCGCTTAAAGCGTGGAGGGGATAAAGGAGCACAAAGAACTGATGAGCAGATGCTGGAGGAGATGGTTTCTATTATAGTGGACTTGTAAATCCTCGCTGTGTCGGTCATTTAATCAATATATAGGAGAGGTGTTGGAGGGATCCTGCGCTTAGGGCGATAATGCCTTTAAAACGCAGCCTTTAGGATGATTTTATACATCCAAATCTGTTCAGAATGAACTGTGAAATAGGTCGGGGCAGGGATGGGGAATACAGAGGGTGTCTCTGGCGTTATCAAAACCCTTTAGCCACTTGTGCTGTGCCTGAATGAGCCTCTTTGTGGTGCCGGATCCATCCCGGAGCAGGGAGCGCCTGGCCTCGCTGGGGGCAGGATGAACGGTCCTGTGTGCTGCCCCACAATGCTGCTACAGTGGGAATAAACATCTGCCACCCCTTCATAATGCATGGCAGGCAGCCTGGGCTGTGCTTTACACCCGGGGAGTTAAAACTAACAGGGCAAAGTGAGGTGGCGAGATTCCGCTGTGGAAATCTGAGTTATCGCTTTGAAAGGTGATCTGTGGGGTGATTTTTTGTGTTGTGTGCAGTGTGTTAATGAGTAAACTCAGTTTTAGTGCCTTCAGTGGTACTGCAGGAATGTGTTGCACCATTCTCTCTGGATGTGATGTAAAAAAAAAAAAAAAAAAATATATAAATATATATATATATATATATTTTCCCCTTTCCTTTTCAGCAAGGAGTTGTCCTGTACTTTTTGGGGTGAGTGTGGTGGGGACAGGAGCAGCAGCTCCAATCCCAGCTCCACACCAGCCCCAGCCCTGCCACAGGCTGGTGCCCAGCTCTCTCCAGAGTGGGATGCTCAAGATGAATAAGGATTCTGATGTTAATTGTCCTTCTGTTGCCAAAAATGTATTGTGTTACCAATATGTCCAATTGCTGTTGGTGCTGGGGTGAGGCACTGCCAGCCTGTGCCCCTGCCTGGTGTTGGGGACTGCTGAAAACTGAAAAGCTCTGAGCATTTCCAGGCTGCTCCTTGGAACTGGGAAAAACACAACTCCTGTCTGGAGCAACCTGCAAACCCAGATTTTCACGGCCAGGCTTGTGAGAAGTGCATCCCTGTGTTTGGAAATGTAACTCCTGGGTTTCTTAGTGCTCCTCCAGGCAGGCAGAATATTCAGAACTTGGTTCTTAGTGCTCCTCCAGGCAGGCAGAATATTCAGAACTTGGTTTTTTAGTGCTCCTCCAGCCAGGCAGAATATCCAGGGTAGTATCCAGTGTACAGCCCAGTCACCACATGGTGGCAATTTTTCTCAGGAAAGGAATCTGTGTGCACAGAAAGCCTGAACTTCCTTTGCTCAAACGTGAAGAATGCAAGTGTGCTTTAAGTTAGGATGTGCTCTCCATTGATGGCTCTGTTTTGCAGATGTGGTGAGTTTGAGAAGGTCTGTAGATCACAGGAGACTATTGAGAAATTAACATTAGCTCTGTCCTTGAATTTAGCATTTCGTGCATGTCTAGCTGGTAAAACGCTAAATGCCATTTTTTCAATTATAAAGGCTTAGCAAAGGGCTTAGAGATGATTTTCTGAGATTCTAAAATATGTACTATTTAATACATAATGCAAAAGGAAAAGCTGGTTTCTTAATGTAAGAACACGAAAATGGAACCAGCTGCAATGTTATGCCACCCTGATGCAGCTTTGATGCTGCACTTTTAGCAGTGGATTAAATATTGATGCCCCTTTTCTGCCCCCTTCACCTCCCAGTACACTTAAAGCTTTTGCAGTTGTTTTTTTAAGTGTTTATAGGAAGAGCTGGTCGAGTTTCTGTCGTTTTTTCCCACTAGATTTTTGTGAAGTATTAAGATTTTGTTTGTAGTTTAGGGGGAAAGGATGTATGAGCAATTCTCTTCTATAAATATATGAAAGTGTTGATGAGCAGGACTTTGTGAGCCCCACATTTATATGAGTAAGGAGGAGCACAATGTCCCTTGGCTGCAGCAAGATCAGACCCCAGATGAAGCAAACAGCACATGAAATTAAAGTATAAAATGGAAAAGAAACGTGTGATTATATCACAAATGAAAGACAGATGTGAGGAGCCCAGGGATTCCAGGGGCTGCTATGAAAACCACGCAGCAATCTGATGCTTGTTTGAGCTCTCAAGTGGGAGTTACATCCCCTGAAACTGCTCAGGATGCTGGGGAAAGTTCCTGCACTGCTGGGGATTAGGAAAATGAGGAGGTGAAGAGGAGATTTATTTATGAGGCTGTTGGAATATTCTACCAGCAGTGGGAACACTGAGTTCAGTGGGACAAGGAGCTGCCTGGCAGGGTGACAGCTCAGGGACAGTTCTCTCTGTGTCACTGGTGGCCTCTGAGGCTGAGCAGCTCCCTTGGACTGGGCTCGGTCCATCCCCAAACATCTCAACATCCATGAGCTAATTGTGGTTCTGACACAGATTCACTGGGGGATCTTTCCCTGCTGCCAGAGAAGGGAAATTTCCCCACAGTTAATAGAGTCATTTTAGTCAGCTAAAGGTGGCTGCAGCCTTGAAACTGGAGTTGGATCAGGATCCCTGAAAATGTTTCTTGGTCCTGCTGTAAGCTCTGTAAAACACTTGGTGTGCTGAATTCTTCTGTCTTTATTTAGTCCTTATTGTGGAGGAAATGAAGTCAGATGTTGCAGGACTGGTCTGTGCTGACCCAAATATCAACAAGATAAACCCTTTCATCCTTTTTTTCAGTTTCTTTACATTGCAGTGCCTTGCTTTATTTTTTTTTTTTTCCCTACCCAGGAAATGGAAATTGTGATTGCAGGATCACATCATTGACATTCCAGGGACGGGAGGCAAGTCGATATTCCCCTGCTCCTAATAAAACGTGGCAGCTTTGCAGTGACAGCCCAGGATCAGCCTGGAGACAACAGCGCTGCCAGAAATGATCCCTCTTGTCCTTGTTTTTCCTAAAGAACCGCGATAATTCCTGCAAGGCAGGTGGTTCCTCTCCACCTTCTCCTGGATATTCCTGCTGGAAGAGTTTGGAGCAGAGAGTTTGGGTGTTCCCAACAGCTCCTGCCTGCTGGGCTGTGTGAAGTGCATTTATCCCTGCTAAAAGCTCTGCTGGGATGGAGAAAGGTGGTGCTGTGAGGAGCCAGAGCTCCAGAGCTGCTGTGGGAGACAAGGCAAAGGCAATAAAAAGTGCAGCTCCACCGGCAGAATGTTCTGAAAAGCAGCGTGAGGAGAGAACAGTCATATTCTGTGACAGCACAATCAATAGGGCTCTGTGGAAACAAATGAGAGTTTTATCTCTCCAGGCTATTGTTGAGGGCAGACTGAGGCAAATGTCTAATGGGTTCATGCTTTTGAAATCATTCTGTAACTGTAAGGGAGAGGAACGTGCTTTTTAAAAAATGGAGTGAGCAATTATGAAAAGGAGGTTACTCTGCACTCCTGGAAATGGTGTTTTGTCGGGGTTGGGTGTTTGAGGCAGCAGCCAGAGCTCCCCCAGAATGGATTTGTGTGCTTAGAATGGATTTGTGTGTTTACACTCCTGTGTGGGTGGATTTGTGTGCCTGGAAAACCTGGAGGTCTGTCCTGGGGGGAGCTGAGCCCGTGTGGAGAGGGAGAATTCCTGCTTTCCCAGGGAAAACCTCTGCAATTACAACCTCAGAGAAACAGGATTATCTGCCAGCATCGCTGTCATCCCTGGATGTTGGCATTTATCTCCTCCCTGGGGGTGGCTCTGAGCAGGCTGTGATCCTCAGGGTGCTGCTCAGGCCCTGAACATGCTGTTCTGCAATCCAGAGCCCATTTCTGACTGCAGAGGTGTCCCTGAGTGTCTGTTTGGGAACAGGGACGGGAACAGGGATTACTCACACTGCCAGCACTGAGGGATGGGCTGTTCTCAGCCTTTCCTGCTCACAGCACATGAGAGGAACAAATCATTTGAGAATTCAACATTCACAAAGTGTTACCACAAGCTGCACTTGGATTTTGGGAAATCCTGATGGCTCCTGCCAGCTCAGGAAGTTCTTGGGTTGTGGGGTTTATGATACAAAACCTGGGGATGTGGGGATGCTCTGAGTTTGTTTTTGATAAAGTAACTGGATGATTTGGTGTTTTGGCACTTGAACTTGGGAAGGAGGAAATTCCAGTTGGAATTTCTTGTTTATACATCACATGTGCTGCAGCTCTTGCCTCTTCCTTACATATATATATAAAAAATATATATATTTGTACATAGCTGTGGTGCTGGTTATGCAAACAAGGAGAGATGAGCACTCTCACTGGATTTCCAGGGTTGTTTGAGCTTCAGCAATTTAGTCAAATTTAGTAATTTCATGTAAGATGGGCGATGCTCACTGTGGCCACTTGCCAGGTTTGAAACTTGTTTTGTTTTTAAAACACTTTTGGAGGGCCAAAAAAAGCCTTTGTTACATCCTCACTTCTGTTACTGGAGTGGGGACCAGGAAAGAAAAATGTTTTTCTTTTTTTTCCTTTTAAATGAAAGAATAGCCTGACTTTCAGAAATACTAAGCTGAAGTGATTTTTTTTTTTTTCTCCCCCTTTTACCTTGTCAAATTAACATGATTGCATGTTTCACTTTTTATGCTAAGGAGTTTCTGATCTTCAAAGACAATTTTCAAAAAGACATGCTGGTTCAGCCAAGGAGACTAATATTTTAGAAGGAATATTACCAGTAATAAAAAGACAGAGTTATGATAGTTTGCATTAATTTTAATAACTTTTTGTGCAGCTCTCGAGTCGAGATGTGAGAAATGAAAGGGAGGCAGTTCTTGCTTTGGCCCTGCAGTGCGTTTGTTCCTGAATTATCTCCTGCAGACACAGAAAATGCTGCAGGGAACCTGCTGGGGCTGCACAGGGTCACCTCAGGATCCCTGGGCACCATCCTCTGTTCCCCCTTTGAGATCTCTGCCCTTCAAATGGGACAACACAAAAATTCTTTCAGGTTTCAGGAGCAGATTTGGGTTATCAGAGGGTAAAATGATAACGTGGTGTGTGCTGCTTAAATTTTCAATATTGATAATTAGCTGTGCAAGTCAATTCCTTTAAAACACCGGGGTCAAAAAAGCACCAGTTCAATGTCCACACACTGTGTGTGTTTTCCAAGGAGATGTAAAATCAGAAAACACTTTCCCTGCGAGGTGTCAGTGGAATATCCAATGAGTTCCTGCGAAAAATGTCAAATCTCATTTGTCACGGGAACCATCAATAATGCACCAGATGTTTTGACTGCATTTGGTTTTGTATTAAATTAAACATAGGCAGGGGTGCATGAAGTTCATCATTAATGCTGCCAGAGCTGGGATGTGACAAGCTCTCTGTGTTCTGGGGGTTTGATGTTGCTGGGGGCTCTGTCTTTGGAGGTGTCTCCCTTGTATTAAAGAATTGCTCTAAAATTGCTTTATCTTCATTCAGCTGAGCTTACACTCGGGTTAAAACTGCTTTCAACCCATTTTTTTATTCTTTTTTTTTCTTCTTCCATCCTGTCAATCAGGTCTTACATTATTAGTTTAGTGAGTAATTACATTCACTGTTTGCATTTTACTCGCCGAGGTGGAGGCAAGGCTCTAAATGGTAATAATTAGATATAATTCCTGCTTTTTTCACAACAGAGGCAGTTTCCCCTGCCTGGGATCTTGTGTTTAATGGCACCTCTGCCTGGGGTGCAGCCCCCCCTGGGATGTGGCAGTGAGTTCTCAGCCCAGTGAGTGATACACTCATTTTTGCTGCTCAGAGTTGCTCTCTCAGCCCTGCCCTGGCTGCTGAGAGGGGAAAAAATCTGTCCTGAACACGAGGCCTGTGTGGGAGCAGAGGGTAATTAAGATGGCAAAGCTCAGAGATCCCCAACACCCCCTCCCTCTCTCCTTAGAAAATCAGCTACGTCATTGAAACAAGACTTGAAAAGCGTGCTCTGAAGCCAGAATAAACACCCTGAAATTTTTATCATAATGTTGCTTTTAAAAGTCCTAAATGTCCTCTATTTAAAATGAAATTCTTTTGTATTAACCTGCTTTCATATGCTAGCTTTCACCAGACTGCAGAATTGCCTGATTTGACTTTCTAATGTAACTGTAATGAATCTTCTGGGAAATGGAGCGATTGAGTGCATACACTGTGCAACTCCATTGTGAAATATTCTGTTAGATCTGCCACATTCCTGATTTTTATTTTATTTTTTTTTTTTTTTCCTGAAGGGTGGGGTGTCCCTGTCAGGTATTAAAATGGAAAGCAAATGGATTCTCTAGGGGGCTTGGGGAAGCTCAGGCACTCTGCTGGGTAATTTTTGCCTTGATTAAATATGTTTGCAGCATCACACACATAAATACAGTGGGTGATGGTGGCACAGTCAGATTCAATTCAAAGGCGTGCATTTGGAGAGAAAAGAATAAAGACGAAATTTATTGGCAGATACCCGTGTAATTCCTTTGAATACCTACAGGACAGATTATTTTAAAAAATGTATCAAAGTGCACACAAAACTCTACACAGGGAGTGTATTTTTTTTTTTTTTTGTGTTAAAATGCAGCCTTATCCTGCAGCTGTACTTGCACAGTGTCTGCCTTGTGAACAAAACGAGCCTTTGAGGAATATTGCATTTCTGATCTGTGAGAGGGAGGGGAGAATCCCAGTACCCAGAGCTCAGCCTGGCACCCAACAGCCATTCCTTTCAGGCTTTGATTTCAGGCCTGAAATACCCATTTTATTTGCACACTTTGCACTCCATTCCCAGGGAAGGCCATACCAAATTCTCTCATGTCTTGATACCTTTTAAAGTGGTAAATGTAGTCTTGGGGTTTTTAGTTCCTGTATCTTCAGGTTTTCTTTTTTTTTTTTTTTTTTTTTTTCCCATTTCTCCATAGATTTTTTTTTTTTTTTTTCAAGTTTACAAAATACTTGGGATTAACATTCAGCTTAAATCTGGTACTTGAGAAAAGGAAATTGTTGGGGCTTGTTGGCTGTGTCAGAGGTGAGGTGGAAATGACATTTTCCAGGTGGGTGGAATCACCAAAATCTGCCCAATTTTTCTGTGGTGGCTTTGGGAATGGGGTCATGAAACATCCTCCAGCAGGGAGGACAAGGAAATGTTGGCACTTGGAACTTAAGGCAGCAAAATAATGGAAGAAAATTGTCTTTAAGTGCCAAGTCCCAGCTGGGTGGCTGCTACAGCTCCTCCTGTAGTGCTGCTAAAATGGGAATTTCCCCCCTGAAATATTCACCTGCTCAGGGCTGACCTGTTCACTCTGAGCACTTCTGTACAATGCCCTTTTCCCTCAGAGTAATGGAAATTGCCGTGAATAAAACCAGACACGGTTTATATATATCTGTAGGGGAAAGAAAAAAAATCAATATTTTCTTTGGGATCTGATGTTGAGTCCACTTAAATCTGTTTAACTTCAAAATGCAGGTAGTATATTGTAAGATGAAGACAGATAAGTACAAGGCAGGTTCTCAAGGCTTGGAGAACGTAAAAAATTCTATATTTTCCCTGCAGATAACCTTTTTTTTCTGCTGTCAGCTGAGTCGGGCAGTTGAAATAAAAGCTGGAGTTGCAGAGGAAAGATGTTCTGTGGGCTTATCTCCAACTTGTGTCAGCGTTTTCTCCCTTGATTTCCTTCCACAGCAAATTTAATTCCTTAAACCCATTGTGGGAGGTGGTCCCTGTGTGTAAAAGGAGTTGTGGGTGTGTCAGTGTTTGGGGACAGGATTTGGGACAGGGGCACACCTGGGGCAGGTGTGTCACCTCTGTGTCCCCAAACCTTCTGTGTCCCTGTCTCTGTCTCTCTGCTGAAAAATCCCAGCTGTTGCCATTTTAAATTTTATTTTATTTTATTTTATTTTTGTGATCCCCCTGGATGAAATGGCTTTTATTGTTGGCTGCTCAGGTGTATCGGGACATAAATAAACCATGGGCAGTAATGGGCTGTGACAGCCCGGCCCCGGCAGCTGCGGGAGCCCCGGCCCCTCTCCCCGGGGTAATTGGCTTTGACGGCTCCTGCTCGCTGCAATAACACTGATCCACGAGCCTGTGTGAGCTGCATAATGCCTGCAGGATTTGGTGCCCATCAATATGTCCTCAGCTTGAAATTTTTTTTTATTTATTATTTTTTTTCCCATGGCGGTTTATTAAAAGGAATTCTTGCTGCATTTAACGGTGTGTTTGGTGTCTACACAGCCTCAGCTGATGAAAACACCATCCTGCCATTCCAAACACAGGATTTGGTACCCATCAATATATCCTCAGCTTGAATTTTTATTATTTATTATTTATTTATTTTTTCCCTGTGGCGGTTTATTAAAAGGAATTCTTGCTGCATTTAACGGTGTGTTTGGTGTCTACACAACCTCAGCTGATGCAAACACCATCCTGCCATTCCAAACACTCCTGATATAATAAAAAACCCCCCCCGCAATCCTTTTTTGCAGTTCCTGTAGGTCCATGGATGGTTTAGAACGATCCCCGATAATAAAACACGATAATCTGTTGGCGAGAGCTGCGACCGCTTTTGTTTGCAAAACTTAATTATCTGTGAGACAAACACAGAAATATGCAAAGGCAGAGCTCTGCGTGCTAAGTGAGGCCTGACAGTTTTGGTTCCAACCACAGCTGACTTGGTTGTTACCTTGGGTAATAACTCAGATTTCTTCTGTGGAAAAAAAAAAAAAAAAAAAAAAAATCAAAATCTTGTGTTTGCTGCCGTTAGGTCACACTGGATCTTATCTTATTCTGAGAAATGGAAATGGCAGCAAATCCAACTCGGTTGGATCTTAATCAGCTGCAACACCAAAGTTATTGGGTCCTTAACCAGAATTGGCACATAGAGCTGAAATTCATTAAAAAGTAGTTCTTAAAGCGGGATTAGTTTTTCTCAGTTACGATTACTGCTGGCTCATCACGGAGAGCAGAATTTCTGTGGGTGAATTTCTGTTCACTATCTCAACAGCAATCGTGACTCTTTGGGGAAGGAACTTTGGATAAATATCCCTGTAAACTTTGTTCCCTGACAAGCTCTTTTATTTTTTATTTTTTTTTTTTGGAACTTTAGCGTGCTGAATCTGCCATGGGGTTATGGTTTGTACCACAGTGCTGATGACTCTTGTGGGGAAACGGCAGATCACTCCTCCTGGGATAATCTGCAGCTTTATTTTTAGCAACAAAACCCTCTTGCTTTCCTTATGTCATTGTGGGGACGTCTGGCAAAGTCGGAGCTCCTTGTTTTCGTGGACTCAGCTGTGTCTTGATGCTGGAAATAAAAGTTATCTGTTTAATTATGTGCTGCAGAGAGGAGCTTGATGATTTTGATGATCAGTGCCTGGTTGGTTTCTGGGTTCCAGCTTTCTATGACAACAGAAAATGTTTCCTATTCAGCTCATACTTTGTTTTTTTATAATTTGTGTCTTGAAGCTTCAGGCAAAACCCTGAAGCAAAGTGTTCCTCACTCTGTGTTCCTTCTGCTGGTGTTTTGGAGGAAAAGGCACTGAAATTCTTCCCACTAGATGAGCTCAGAAATAAAACTTCAGAACGGGATTTCTCTTATTTTTGGTAGATTATCTCCTCCAAAAATGACAGTAATCACTTGGGTAGAAGCTTTTCAGAGGCAGAAAAACCCAGTTTCAGGAGCTCACTTCTGTATTCAGAA
The DNA here is from genome assembly GCF_965231275.1 of Zosterops lateralis. Classification (NCBI taxonomy): domain Eukaryota; kingdom Metazoa; phylum Chordata; class Aves; order Passeriformes; family Zosteropidae; genus Zosterops; species Zosterops lateralis. The sequence continues at coordinate 7,300,914 of NC_139782.1, read as the reverse complement.
GTATTTAGAAAGCAGAATGTGGCAGGGTAATGTTTGAATCCCTTTTCAGCTTGTGTGCACTGTGAGCACCCATTTCTGAGTTCCATTTCTGAGTTCCAGGTAAACCTCAATTTGTGAACATGAGGATATTCCAAACCATTTTTGTAGTCTGGCATTTTTATCCACTCCATCCCAGGAACCAAATCCAGGGAATATCAGTTTGTCAAATATACCCAGCGAAGTCTTAGGAATTAAAAATAGCAAAATGCAATTACAGGCTAATTGATGAACGTAATTAGATGGAGATTTGACCACAACTAGGTTCTGCAGCATTAGCAATTTAATTACAAAATGCCTTGTGATTGTAAAACTAGTAAGAAATACTTTGCTGGTAGCTCTTTCACATCCTGTTTTTCACAAAATCAGCTTTAGGAGCCATCGTATGAACAAGTGAAATATTCAAATTTGCATCAGAGCCAATCTTGCTCTGGAAACTTTAAACACAATTTGAAAATGCTTATAAAATGTAAACTTCAGGGAAGTGATGTCAGTTCTCACAGCTTTGGATTGTTGCATACAGATTGGATTTTATCCATTTTATCCAGATTTTATCCAGATTTTATCCACCTTTTCCCAGCCAGGGAGTTCTCTGGGAGTTCCTTGGGAATGTTCAATCCAAACTTTGCCCAGGCTGTGTCTCTTCACTCAGCCCCTTCCCCTGTGGCTTTAGGTCTCCTCCTTTCAGCAGTGCCACTCTCAGTGCTCTTAGTTCAGGAGCTGACCCTGCCCAGGTAATTTTTTTAAAAGCTGTTTTAAGCTCATCTTTATTGGCTTAACTAAACCCCTTGGCTTTGGAGCTGGATTTGAGCACTGGTGTGGCTGAGGAGCTTTGTACAGGAGGAGGAGGAGGAGGATGGTGTGTGCTGGGGGCAGAGCACTCACTGCCCTCTGCTGCTCTGGCCTTTTATTGGTTTGATTTATTTCCAATGTTTTGGAAAGGCCTGGTGAAGCCCCTGTTGGCTCTCAGTGAGGTTTGGCACCCCAGAGATGGCCAAAGTGGGGGGTTTTGGCACCAAACTGCTGCTGCCTTGCACAGGGAGCCCTCCTGGGATGGTCCAGGGGTTGGGGACAGCAGGACACGGGAGGGGACAGCAGTTTTGGGTGCTTGCAGGTGGGACAGGACACAGGACAGGACAGCAGGACACAGGAGGGGACAGGAGAGCTGGCCCAGGTGCTCACAGGTGGCACAGGACACAGCAGGGGACAGGATGGGACAGGAGAGCTGTTTTAGGTGGCGCAGGACGCAAGAGGAGACAGCAGGACACAGGATGGGACAGGAGAGCTGTTTTGGGTACTCACAGGTGGGACAGGAGACTGGCCCAGGTGCTCACAGATGATTCAGGACACGGGAGGGGACAGGAGAGCTGTTTTGGGTGCTCACAGGTGGCACAGAACACAGGAGGGGACAGGAGACTGGCCCAGGTGCTCACAGATGATTCAGGACACAGGAGGGGACAGAAGGAGCTGTTTTGGTGCTCACAGGTGGGACAGGACACAGCAGGGGACAGGAGGGGACAGCAGTTTTGGGTGCTGTTTTGGGTTCTCACAGGTGGGACAGGACACAGGAGGGGGCAGCAGTTTTGGGTGCTCACAGATGGCACAGGACACAGGACAGCAGTTTTGGGTGCAGTTTTGGTGCTCACAGGTGGCACAGGACACAGGACAGCAGTTTGGGTGCTCACAGGTGGCACAGGTACACGACAGCAGTTTTGGGTGCTGTTTGGGTGCTCACAGGTGGCACAGGACACAGGACAGCAGTTTTGGTGCTCACAGATGGCACAGGTACACGACAGCAGTTTTGGGTGCTGTTTGGGTGCTCACAGGTGGCACAGGACACAGGACAGCAGTTGTTTGGGTGCTCACAGGTGGCACAGGACCCCAGAGGCAGCTGCTGCCCTGGCCAGGCCTGGCTCTGTTGCTGGAATGGGGTCAGGGAAGGGCACAGCCCTGCTGGGGCACCGGGAAAGCCACACAGTCTCACTCTGTGCCCCCCCAAAGAGGATTACACAGCCCTGATGGTTCACAGCCTGTCCTCTCATTCCTCTCCACAGCAGATTGATTTGTTTGTCAGGTGTGTGAATGACAAAACACAAAACTGGAGTTAACTTATTTTCCTAATAAAACATACACTTGATGTAACACTCGAGATGTGCTCCTCAAAATAACCTCATAATGATCTACAGGCTTGCCTTGCCTTAAGGAGATTAAGGAATTAATGTCAAATTACAGACATGACTGCAAATAGCGTTTGCTGTGTTCAGTGTGCAGGAGGGGTAAGACAGTTGAGAAACATGAAATATATTTTGGAATTCATTATTTTTTTCTTAGAGGAAGACTCAGAAGTATTAGGATAATTTAATGTGAGTGTTTGAGAGGGGAAAAAATGCCCTGGTCAGTGAGACTTTGATGTTTTGAGAGGGTTTGGCTGAGGATCCAGGTGTCAGTTGAGCTCTGTTTCAGGCAGTCCCTGTGTGTCACCCAAATTTCAGTGTCACACTCAAGACTGGAATTTGCAGGGAGTGAATTTTGGGGTGAGACAATAACAAAACACCTGAGAAGATTGTCCCTGTTACATAAAGCTAATGGAATTATGGCTGGATAAACACATTATTAATACAAGGGAGGGGAGGAAATGCCCAGGCTGCAGCTGTGGGAGGCAGAAATTGTTGCTGCTGAAAAAGCCACGGCAGAATTTCTGGGAATGGTTTGAAGTTCAGATGTAGCTGGTTAAAAATAACCCGTAATAAAGTTTGCGTTTTTCTGTAAATGGCTTAACCTTAATCTTTCTATTTTTGGTCAAGTGAAAGGGAAATGAGGACTGAAGAAATGCTCCTTAGCAAAAGATGTGAGAGCCACCGAGATTATTGATGTGTCAGTGGAATTGAGGTGATTTTTGTGATGCAGTTTGTTCGTGGTCAGAGTCAGGGCAGGGCTGGGTTTACAGAAAAATGGGTTTTTCCAAAACAGGGGCTGCACTATTGATCCTTTCTGAGTCTGTATTGAGGTCTGGAGCTATCAAAGGCTTTCAATAGATGCTGTTTTTAGCTCCTGTTCTCAATTATTTGTTGATTTTCTAAGGTAAATAAACTTGTAAGAAGGTTTGAGCTTTAAACTCCACTTTGCTTCTTGCACTGAGTGTTACAGAAATGCAGATTCTGGGAGCAGGAAATCTTGGGTGGCTGTAACACTTAATTTTGGCCTTAAAAGCTGTGATTGTGTTGTAGCAAATATCTCTGGGGAAGGCAGTTTGTGATGGAAGTGCTGTATCCTTTTTGTTATCCATCACTGTTTCCTCCTCTTCGTGCTGCCAAGAATTTTTCTGACCTTTTCCAGATCTTTATTTTCCTGGCAGTCGCTTTGTGTTGAAGAGACAAATTGTTTTCTCCCGCCTCTTTGGCTTTACGTCGAACTCGTTTAAATATATATTTTAAAAAAAATCACTTTTATTTAAAACCCCTCATTTTCCCCAGGATTTCCTTTAAGGGAATGTCTCAGAATCCCCTCAGATGGAGGATGAGTGTCCCTGTCAGGGCAGATGAGAAGGAAAATCGTAGATTTGCTGAAACACAGGACAATTTCTGCTCTGAGGTGTGGGAGTGAAGCTCCAGAATTGACTTTGTGTGTGTCCCCTGCCTCTTTGGGCTGGAACTTGTGGCCCTGAGAGTGAAGATGATGAAGGAAGGAGAGAGGAAGGAGAGAAGGAAAAACATTTCCCTTTTATTCCAGGATTGCCTGCACAGCTCCCGTTGTGTAACTTGTGCTGTGTCCTCCTGGCTCTGCCTAATTTGGGGGATAAAACCAAAAAAATATCATTAAATCCTTCAGGCTGCTTTTCTCTGGTCCCTCTCCTCCTGAAAGGCTGGGATTTGGAAGAAATGAACCCCTAATAATTGAATTAATCAATATTTCCTGATGAGAGCTCTGCACAGCTCCTTCCTTGTGTCGCTGAAATCTTTTCCCTGAACCTGCTTTAAGCACAAAGTTCACAATCAGGGAGTGAGAACTTGATACATTTACACTTACCCTCATTTGAGGCTGAAAAGAGTCTTTTAGTCACAGTTTGATAACTAAGTGGATTTTAATTAACTGAGAAATCCTATGCCTTAAAACCTTTCCCTTACAAATAATAATTAAAAACTCCAAGGATTGCTCCTGCAATCCACACCGGATCTGATATAAAAAAAAAAAATCTGGGAAACAGCAGCTTCTTTATTCACATTCACTTCAGTGAAAGGTGCATGTGGAAAACAAAGCTCAGTCTTTATTCAGGGTGAGGTGGTTAATTCTCCTCCAGGTGAGAAATAATGGCTTATTTTTAATGGCTTTGTGCTTTAATCAGAGGTGGTGTCTAATTTTGTTATCAGCACAGGGGTGGGGCTTCAGGGAGAGCAGAGATAAATTCACACCAGGTGTAAATTTAGAAAATATATTTATTCCCTGACGTGGGTAAAGCTCTGCTGAGTGTCCCGATGTCTAAAAGTAAAATATTGGTGATTTCAGAGCCCTGCAGGGAGCAGGGGACAGGAGTTGTGTCAGGGATGAGGATTTGGCTCTAGAGGGTGCTCTGAACCAAGGCAGCGTCTCCTTCCCCTCCTCAACAGCCACTCAGGATGTTCTGCTGAAAAAAAAAAAAAACCAATAAAAAAAATCCCTCTGCCTCCCTCCTCCCCAAACACACTTTAGTGAAAACCTGAATATTAGTTTGGCCTGGAGAGTTTTTCTGCAAGATGCTGTTTAATTATTCAGCTCTGGTGGGGGATTCCTGCACTGTGAGCTCTGACATCCTCACTGTGTTCTCCTGCTGATTTAAATAATTTGGATGTTTAACTATCTTTGGAGGTTTTTACAGAGCATAAATAAAAGGATGAATGGTTCAGCCTTGATGGCATTTTTTGCCTTTCTCGGACAGGAGGTGAATCACTGCATTTTTTTTTGCCTCGATGTATTAATAGAGAAAGAAGCAGTGTCTTGACCTGCTGTGATTTTTAATATCCCTTTTCTAGCAGCCAGTAATAACTGGTAGTAAAACATGTAATAATGGACAAATTCCAGCACAGTGAGATTTCACACGGGGTTTTTTGGTGTTTTTTAAATTTTTTTTTTTTCCTGTTGGCTGTAACTGTCCAGGTGCCACTTTCATCTTCTCTTTTCATTTCCCATTTTTGTGACCCTGCCCCAAAAACCTCCTCGAGAGGGAATTTCCTGTGCACTGAAAATCCTCCAGCAGGTGCTGATGGTGCTGAGGTCTTGAATTCAGGTAGATCTTTAATAGATTTTTTTTTCCTCTAAGCCTGGTAATTGTTTCCTTAATGCCAAAAAAAAAAAAAAAAAAAAAAAGTTTAAAGCTGGAGTTTTTAGTTTTTGGCCAGAGAATATTTCCATCTGCAAGTGCCATGTTCAAATCTCCTGTCTCTTTGCTGCTTTTTGGCAGAGCTGTTCCATTTATTTTCTACCTTAAAAGTAAACCCTGAGTTCCTGGCTCTTCTGGCACATTAAAAACTGGGGATTGTGATTATTTGGGCTCCCCTTTTTTTTTGTTCCACTGATGGTGGTACTTTGTCTTTTTCCTCTGGAAAAAAAAATATGTAACTGTTTCCCCCTGAATATGCAATTGGGTAATAGAAACCTCATATTTTTTACCTGTGACTGGAGTGGTTATGGGGACAGTAATTGTTTCAGCCTGATGGAGATTAAAACTTGTCTCCCATGTCAGTTATTAAACGTGGAAATGGCTGCAGGGCGTGGGATGAAATATTTGATTTACAGTGCATGGATTTGTTTGGTGTAAAAGCTTCATTTGAGAGGAGAAACAGCAGCCCCTGGACCATCTCTGGTTGTGATTTGATGGGAATTGTGAGCTGCAAGATGAATTATCTGCAATTCTTGATCCTCTCAGTGCTCCAGCTTCTTTATCAGCAGAGTTAACCAGGGCTGAACTGGCTGTAATTCATTCAAGGAGTTTTTCCTTTTCCTGAGTTAAAGGTTAAAGTTATTATAAGCCTGTTGTTGGCACTGCAGAGTGCTCTGGGTGTTTGCACATTATTGCCGGGGACATATTTTTCTATTTAACGTGGCGAGCAGTTGTTTAATTGGAAAAGCTGTTACTTCTCTTGATCCTGAGCGCAGTAAAAAAAAAAAAATCAATGTCTTCTCTGCAGTTCTGAACTAATAGGAATCAAACTCATTGAAGGATGAAAATGGTTTAATCAACAGCAGAGAGATGGCTTAAAGGTTATTTAAAAAAACAAAAGCAACCACAAAGAAAGCAATGAGGCCAGGCCAGGTGTGGAACTAATGAGGAAAACATTTCCCACCTTCAGCAGGGCTCAGGAAGGGAAGGAGGAAAGTTTCCATCTGCCCTGGGTGAGGGATATTCTCGGGAGCCATTTGATTTCAAAGGCTTTTCCTTTAAACAGCCACTTGTCTGTATCTCCAGCCTTTGTGTGAAGTGACAGAAATGAGGTCTAATGATGGCTTTCTTTGTAGTGCGAGCCATGAAAGGGACTTTTTGTCTTTTCATTCCAAGAACTGAGTCTGAGCCCATTGTCAGCCTTGTTCTTGACCTCATTTGTCCAGCCAGCTCTGCTTGTTTCAGATCCATTTCAAATGCACTTTCCTGGCTGGTTGTGGGACCCCAAAAGGGAGATTTCCCTGAGAAAGGAAAGGAAAGGACACTGTGTGTTTACCTGCATGTAAACACAACACAGATGTGCCACAGCAAATAAGTGATTTCAGGGTTTTCCTCCTGAAACCTGATGGCTGAAGGTAATAAAGAACAAAATTAATAACCTGGAGTGTGTTCTGTGGCTGCTCAATAACGATTCTACGGAACTGGAACAAAGTGTAACCTGGAAATTATGTTTTTACCTCTTGATGTGCCACCCCAGCACATTCAGAGCTAAAGAGCAGAGCTCATTTCAGGAGGAAGTTGCCAGGCTTTAACACAAATCTGAGGAATGGATTGTTAATGAGCTCATGATGTGACACGTACACTCATTTCTGATAAAACATCAGCCTGAGAATTGAGCAGTTGCTGTCACTCACCTCTCCCAACCCAGAGAGGGAGGGAGCAGCACCCAGGACTGGGAAAGTGCTCCTGGTTTGCTCTGGGAATGGCACTTTGGGGTCTGTCTGTGTCCCACCTTTGGGGTTTTGTGCCCCTTTCTGGGTCTGTGCCCCACCTCTGGGGTGTCTGTGTCTCCACTTTGGGTGTCTGAGTTCCCTCTGGGGTTCCTGTGTCCCCTTCTGGGTTTTTGTGCCCCTTCTGGGTCTGTGTCCCCCCTCTGAGTGTCTTGAGTCCCCTGTGGGGTTTTTGTGCCCCTTTTGGGTGTCTGTGTCCCACTTTTGGGTGTCTGTGTCCCACTTTTGGGTGTCTGTGTGTCCCCTTCTGGGTGTCTGTGTCCCACCTTTGAGTGTCTGTGTGTTCCCTCTTGGGTTTTTGTGCCCCTTCTGGGTGTCTGTGCCCCCTCCTTGGGTTTTTGTGCTCCTTTTGGGGTTTTTGTGTCCCCCTGGGTGTCTGTGTCCCCTCTTTGGGTTCCTGTGTCCCCTCTATGGGTTTTTGTGCCCCCTCTATGGGTTTTTGTGCCCCTCTGGGGTTTTTGTGCCCCCCTGGGTGTCTGTATCCCCTTCTAGATGTCTGTGTCCCACCTCTGGGTTTTTGTGCCCCCTCTATGGGTTTTTATGCTCCCTCTATGGGTTTTTGTGCCCTCTGGGGTTTTTTTGCCCCCTCTGTGGGTTTTCCTGTCCTCTGGGGTTTTTGTGCCCTGTTTTTTTGCCCCCCATGGTTCCTGGTCCCTTTCCACACCTGTTTTGTGGTCCCCAGTCCATGGCTCAGGTGAAGGGGGCACTGGGAGCTGGAGGAAGCCGGGCACAGTGAGGAATCCCCGGGAATTCCTGCTGAGCTTTGTGGGATTTCCCTCAGTGCTGCCAAGAGCAATGAAAACTCACTTTCCAGTTACCAGCTCCGGGCTCTTGGGTTGATTTTACAGCTGATTTTTGGGGTTTGTTTCCCTGCTTGGGAGGCTGACACTAGATGGCAACACAGCCTGGGCACAGCTGGGAACCCTTTTCCCTCTAAGGGGCCTTGGCTGTGTCTGTGTTGGATTTAAAGCTTTTGTGACATGGGGAATGTGCCTCACTGGGGGGAAAGGTGGGACAGGAAGGGCTGGTGGATGTGATTGTCTGGTGAGAAATGCTGGAGATGTAAAAGCTGTGAGTGCAATAGAAATGAAATCCAGCTCTGAGATGTGATCATGGCAGGCAGGAAGACGGGGATGAGCTGGAGATGGGTGGAAGGACAGAAAACAAAAGGCCCCAAGGGTGCAGCCCCTCTCCACCCTGCCAAGGCATCAGGGAAAAGGTGGATAAGAAAAGTCTCTTTAGAGTTTAGAATACAGGATGATGTGGTGATAGAGCAGTTCTCATGGGCTGCAGGCAAAGTCTGTAGGGTTTGTATCTGGCGCCGGTTGGTCACTGTAAATTAGAATATTCAACACAAAAGGAGATGGAATGGATTGGAACAAGGGCCTCACTCACTGAGCCCTGCACTCTTCTTACCTCTCTTAGCTCTCTTACCCTCCCTCTCTCTTTGGGGTTCCCTCCAGCCCAGGCTGTGGCTGAAGGCAAAGCCCTTTTTACCCACAACCCTTGCAATAAATCCCTGTATTTGTAGAATATCTCAGCTCTGCAGAGTTCCCTCTCCCTGCCCTCCACTGATGCTCCTGCACCTCCCATCCCCTGAAGCTCCATCCTCTGGCCCAGGAGTGTTTGTTATCCTGGGAATTCCATGCAGGAGGTGTTGGGACCTCCTTTAAATGGATTTTTGTTTTATGGGGTTGGCCCTCTGTGTGTCTCAGGGCTGGGTTTGGGATCTGCAGGAGTTATTTCATCCCAGGTTTAATTATTTAATCCTGGGACAGGCTCAGAGTGGCAGGGAATGGGATTCTTGTTTTACAGAATGTTTTACAGCTTCCTGCAAAGACTTCCAGGGAAATTCCACAGAATCCTCTCACACATCCTGACTGAAGGGATTGGAATTATTTGGCTGCCTAATCCTGGCAGGGGTGAAGCATCTGAAGGTTTTTTTTTTTTTGCTGTTTTATCTCCATATCACAAGAAGCTAAATAGGAACACCTGGGATGCTTTTTATGTCAAATTCTTTAACAGGCCACTGAAGGAACCGTGTAAAGGGAAAAAACTGATGTATTGCAGGTTTTAGCCCTGCTAAAAACACTGAATTTAAACATTCCAGTAGTAGCTGCAGCACACACAGAACCAACAGGAATGGAGTTAAAGACCATTGTGTGTTTTACTTGAGAATTTGAAGGGAGTTCAGAGTCAGAACACAAGCCAGGAGAATGGGATTTTTTAAGCCTTCAGTGCAATTCTGTTGTTTTATGTTCAACACTGACAGGAGAACGTGAATTGTGTTGACAAGCAGCGTGAAGCTGATTTATATTAAAATATACAGCAGGATCCTTTTGCTTTCTGAGTGTGTTTTTGCTAAGTTGGTGTAACTGTTTCCACCTCCTCATCTCCAGCCTGAGCAACGTCGTGAAGCTCATTTTGAAAAGCTTTTTTTTAATTTTTTTTTATTTTTTTTTATTTTTTTTTTTGCTGTTAATTGGTTGATAGCAGCTATCAAAAAAAATCTGCTGCTTCCTTTTCAGTTGACTCAGAGTTCCTGTGTAGGTGGCTGCAGGCTGAGTGCTGTGTGAAGCAGTAAATCCCTGTCTGCTGGAGAAAAAAAAAACAAATCAAAAACGAGTCCAGCAAGCTGCTAAAATAATAATGCCTCCTGTGGGAGTGGAGCTGTCTTGTTTGCTTACTCTTGGAAAGGAAGAGAAGGGGGATAAAGTGAGAATATTCACATTATTCCCTGTTTTGGGGGGGATTCTGGAGAGGTGGAGCAATGCCTGAATTAGTTCCATCCACTGAGTGTCTTGTCCTTTTTGTGACTTTGGGAAGTTCCTTCCTGCTGTAACTGAACTGGACTTGTGTGGTTTCAGACTGGTGATGTTGTTTTTTTTTTCAAGATTACAGTAGAAACTTCCTGTTTTTAGAGCTTATCTCCCTGTCTGGACGGGGGGAGAGAGGTTATTATAGGTAAGGTCACATCCTGTGCTTGTTGTCACTTGAAGAAAAAAAAAAATAAAAATCTATTGAATTTTCAGAGGCCTTTGAACGTGCGAGCGAATCACTGAATTATTTGAAATTACTGCTCCAAAACCTGCAGCCACAGAGTTCCCATCCCATCTGTGATCTCAATAAAAGGCTGGAAATCCATTGCAAATTTTACATCTCTGTTAGTTCAGTTTCTTTGCAGAGCAAATCCCCTGGTGAATGATCTGTCTGCAAGGGAAGATTGCAGGGGAAGCATTTGGGAGTCATTTCCTCCAGCAGCACCACGAGCACATTTTATGTCAGAGCACTTTAAACATTCCACAGGCTCTTGATGGAGGTATCAAGTTTTCCATTCCCAGAGTTGCTTTTTAGTTTTAAACTGGAGGGAAGAAGAGGCAAAACTCCTCATTGTTTTACAGCTGCTTTGATAGAGCTGAAAAAGATGCTTTTGCCTCCTTTGGCTCCACTCCTCCCACACACATTTAACTATTGAGAATTTTTGTTTCCTTTTTTATTTTTTTTTAATATTCATCTGAGAACAAAGAGCTTCTTGTTTGTTTTAATCCATTTGTTATATGTAAATTTTTCCTTTGAAATGACTTTTTTTTTGACAAATATTTGGATTTTTTTTTTCTTTTTTTTTTTTTTTTTTTTTCTGTGTAAGATAATACCCTCTGAAATGAGTTGTGTGCATTCCTTTGTGTTAAATTCAAGAAGCTGCTGAACAGGTTGGTGTCTTGCCGTGAGTACCACAAAACCTGGCACAGACACTGGATTTTGTTTTAATATTCTTGGCTTACAGTTTGCCATTCTGTAATCTGGAGTTTCCCAGGGCAGGGATTTTTTTACAAAAACACTTTTGAATTCTCAAGTGTTGGTCCCTACAGAGAAGAGGAAACAAACCAGAGGAGAAATACCAGAAAAAGAAAAATTATTTCTTTTTCCCCCCTCTTCTGTTTTCCCAGAAGAAACATCCTGTACTTGTGGCTGAATTTTGTCCTCTTTGAAGTGCAGCTCTTTTAGATTATTGCCCTAAAATTGGGGTTTAACCCTGCTGTGTCCCCTTTAAATTGGGTTTTAATCCTTTTTTATGCCTCAGGTTTGCTTCTCCTTGGCCACAGGGGTCTGGGCTCAGGGATTTCTGTCCCAGCAGAGTTGGGTGTTCAGGAGGATTTGGAGTCAGGTTTTCAGGAGGATTTGGGGTCTGGGATTTCTGTCCTAGCAGTTGGATGTTCAGGAGGGTTTGGGGTCTGGGATTTCTGTCCTGGCAGAGTTGGGTGTTCAGGAGGTTTTGGGGTCAGGGTTTCAGGAAGGTTTGGGGTTTCTATCCTGGCAGAGTTGGCTGTTCAGGAGGGTTTGAGGAGGGTTTAGGGTCAGGTTTTCAGGAGCATTTGGGGTCTGGGATTTCTGTCCCAGCAGAGTTGGGTGTTCAGGAGGGTTTGGGGTCGGGGTTTCTGTCCTGGCACAGTTGAGTGTTCAGGAGAGTTTGGGGTTTCTGTCCCAGCAGAGTTGGCTGTTCAGGAGGGTTTGGGGTCTGGAGTTTCTGTCCTGGCACAGTTCAGGAGGGGCCAGCAGGGAGCAGGGGCTGGGCTGGCACTGCTGGGAACACTCATTTTATTGTCTGGGCACCTGGGATTGAACTCTGACAGGGCTGAGCTCTTTCTTGTTGGGTCATGGTTGGTTGTTTGGGGTTTTTCTGGTATTTTTGGTTTGTTTGTTTTCCCCAACACTCCCTAAGGCAGGCCTTCCTGCAAACCCCTGCTTTTCTCATGTGTTGGGATGTGAATTGCCTTCATCTTCACAGCTCCCTGGGGGAGCCAGCGTTGCTGTTTCATCCCCACTGTGACAGAAATGCAGCATGAATCCAGGCTGCTGTGCAGGAGCAGCCCAGGGGATTTCTCCTGAGCACACACAGAGAGGGATTAAACACCCCCTGTATCCTTGGAGTCCCTGTCCCCATTCTCAGGGATTCTCTGCCTGTTCCAGTGGCATTTCTGGGCTGTGTCACAAAGGCTGAGAGAGATCAGAGGCAGCTTTTACTCCTAATTGTACTAACGAGCAGTGAGGACACAGGTGTTGGCAATGATCTGGATTCTATTTCTTTGAGAGTCTTTGTGTTTGTGCATTGCCTGAGATCCTTGATGTGCTCAGCTGGGTTTGCTCAGAGCTGTGACCCCCCAGGGTGGCACAGGGACAGTTGGTGGCAGTTGCTGGTGACAGTTACAGAAGGGCATTGCCTGCAATTCTTGAGCCCAGGGGTCGTTAGGAAGAGGCTGAAGTTCCTCAGAGTGTTCTGTGCTCACAGGGCTGATGTGCTGCTGGGGTTTAACAGCGACCTGGGAGGACTCAGGGCTTGGCCAGAGTCACCTGGAGTCTCCTGAGCACCAGGTAAGGCCAGGGAAGGAGTCACAGCTCTTGAGCCATAAAATGTGTGATAGTGTTGGTATTTGGGTTGGTGTTTGGTAATTGGGTTTAACAGGGGAAACCTCACCCCAACAAAGCAAAATCTTACCCAGCAGAAAAAGCCAAGCCTTTTAAAGTCTGTAAAAGCTACAGGTTCCTTTTGGGGGTTTGAGAGAGGCAAGGAAATGGCTCATCCCAATTGCAGCAATTACACTGTAAATTGAAATACTGTAAATGAAAATAACCCTTGGCACGGTGGTTTGTGAGAAGTGCTGTGTGTGTAAAGGTGGTGCAGCAGAAGGGACTGTGGTGCTGAGCTGTGCAGGGTCTGCAGCCTCCCCAGGCCGGGATTGCAGCCCCAAAGGTGCTGCAGCAGAAGGGACTGTGGTGCTGAGCTGTGTGCAGAGTCGGCAGCCTCCCCAGGCTGGGATTGCAGCCCCAAAGGTGGTGCAGCAGAGGGGACTGTGGTGTTGAGCTGCTCTGTGCAGGATCTGCAGCCTCCCCAGGCTGGGATTGCAGCCCCAAAGGTGGTGCAGCAGAGGGGACTGTGGTGCTGAGCTGTGCAGGGTCTGCAGCCTCCCCAGGCTGGGATTGCAGCCCCAAAGGTGGTGCAGCAGAGGGGACTGTGGTGCTGAGCTGTGCAAGGTCTGCAGCCTCCCCAGGCCGGGATTGCAGCCCCAAAAGGCCTTTGGGTTGTGTTTGGGCAGGACACCAAACCCCACAAAGTGCAGGGAGAGGTCTCTGGGCAGTGGTTCCATTCACAGAATTTCCACGCAAAGTCTCCTCTTTCCTCCTATTTCCCTGACCCACGTCGAAATAGATTTTTGCCTGGTCTTGATGGGCTTTATGAACACATAACTCGCATTTCCCCCCGTTTTTCAGCCATCCAGCTTTCAGGAGGGACGCAAACCCCCCTGCCTCGGGTTTCCTCTCTCAGCAGCGTGGAGAAACCCCCTGGTGTAACCGTGGAGCAGAGGTTGGGGCTGTGCAGCTCAGAGCAGGTTTCCTGTGGCTGCTCACAGCTCTGCAAGCACAGACACGACTTGAGAACATTCTGTGTGTAGCCAGCATTAACTGTCCTGTCAGGAGCCGGGTATCGGTTCCTCTCGCTGTCTGTGCCAAGAAAACAGCTCCTTATTTACACAGGAACAGCCTCACCTCTCACCTGAGCAAAGGTTTTGTGTTTAGATAGAGCCGGGCTGCTTTGATGTGCAGAGTGCAAATAATCAGAGTTACAGACACTGCTGGGAGCACAGCGAGGTGACCTTTCCTGCACGGATCTCTCTGCTCTGCTCACACATCTCCAGGTGGGCCCCCGGAAATTCTCCAGCTCATTTTTCAGTATAAGCTGCCTCTGTGTCAGGTTTTTGTTTTCCTGGAGGGTTTTTGGCTGGGGTTACAGTGCTGACAGAGACTGGGGAAGTTGTGATGAGCACTGATGACAAACACACACACACAAGGAAAACACTGTTGGGACAACATTAAGCTGTAAGTTTGTTCTCCATGAACTTACTCCCTTCTTCTTCCCCTCCTGCACAAGGGGAGAGCTTGATTTAAGTGGAACTCTGAAAACAGGGTTTAAAATCAGGTCCAGCTTAGCAGGGGGTTGGTGTTAAACTCCCTGCTTGCCTGAGCTGGGAAATTGTGTTGGATTGGCTTTTAGGAAACACTTGTCATGTCTCTGTGTGTTTTTAAGAGGAGTTTAAGGGTTCTTTGAGGCACCAGAGTTCTCCAACCTGCTTTAAAAACCGACTGCGTGGAGGAATCAGAGGGAGCTGCTCCAAGTGCTTGTGGCACCTCTTTGTCCTGCAAAAAAAACCACCTCAGTGCACCCATTTAATCTGTATAATCTCATTAAGGCTGTTTATGGTGAGTTTGTGTTCCAATTTGTGTTTGGGTACCTGGGAGAGCCGGAATTGCTCCTCTGGAGGTTTTTCCAGAGGGCGGGAATGTTTTGTGTGTGTGTGCACTTCTGTCAGAAGTGGGGAAATGCTGCTGATTGATAGGCCTTGTGTCTTGGAGGGATTACATCTCCATTTAATATTCCTCCAATTTGCGCGCCTGCGTTTAATATTCTTCCAATGGCGTCGGGCTGGTGCGAAGTTTATGAATTATTCGCGTTTGTTACGAGTCGCGTGTCTGGAAAAGCAGCACATTTTTCCAGCCCTTTGAAGATACGCTGTCTGTCACTTCTCAGTGCTCAATCTTTCATGAGCTGAAGTGCGTGGGTACAGGCTACAAAGTGTTACAGCATTCGGGGGAAGCGCTGAAAGCCCAAAGCTGTGAGTTAACAGGTGCTTTTTCCCAGATTTTTTTTTAAGCTGCGAGAATAGGAATTTGTGCAGGGCTGGATGTGCACAGCGTCAGGGATTACTGACAGCGAGTCAAAGCCTTATCTCTTCAGATTTCCAGCTTCTTGTTGTTTATTGCCACGACCTTAATGTTTCTTCAGCTAGGTGTTCTATTTAATTATGATGTTTATAGTAAACATCAGCTCCCTTGGCTGTGTGCTGGGGGCCCGTAGCACACGGAGTGCTTTGCTTGTAACTGCATCCCTTGTCTCAGTTCATTATCTCTTAATGGTACTCGACATGACAGGCTTGTTTTGATAAATGGAGCCTGCCAAGGAAAGCTGGGATGGATTTTGCAGGTGGTGGAGTCGAGCTTTGTTTCATTGTGCAGCACCAGATGCACACACCAGACCAAACCCTACAGAGTGCAGGGAAAGTCTCTGGGCAGTAATTCCACCCCTGCCCATTTCTCCTTTTTCCAGTGTATTTTCCTGACCCATGTCAAGTAGATTTTTGCAAGGGCTTTGTGAATATATAACTCACATTTCCCCCCCCTGTTTTTCAGCCATCCAGCTTTCAGGAGGGACACAAAAAAGAAATTCTGTTGTAAGTTCATAACTCTGTGGCTCGCAAAGGTGCATTTCATGACCAAGAAAAGATCTTTTATAGTCCATTTTCAAAAGACAAGATAAAAAAATTCCCTATTGCAAAATGGAGCTTGAGGCTGTTGTACTCTGTGCATGTTTTTTTTTTTAATTTTAGTCTCTGAAATGGGGGCAGATCTCCATATCTCCCAGGAAAGCCAATTAGTGCACGTTGAGTTGTCTGTGATGTCGGTGATTGAGTGGCTGTGGCTGTTGTGCTCACTGAAGGATCTCCAGAACGCTGTACACAAACAGATGGGATGGAGATGATTTCTCTGCCATCTCCCACACTGCTGAGTCGGGAACTTTGGTTTGTGTTGGATTTGCAAGACGGTGTCTGAGATTCAGGAATAGTCTCCAGTTCTGCTGCCGTGCTCAGACTGCCAGATGCTGAGCTCTGCTCTGTTTGAACAACTTCCATCCTAACGGGATACAAGGAAATCCACACATTTAAAAATCATCATTATTATTATTTTCTGAGCGCCTTTTTCCAGTGTATACTGACAGATTGACTGTATATCCTAACTGGATACAGAGAAATCCACACATTTAAAAACCATTATTATTATTTTCTGAGTGCATTTTCCCAGTGTATACTGACTGACTGACTGTATATCTTAATGGGCTACAAAGAAATCCATTTAAAATCATTATAATTATTATCTGAGTGCCTTTTTCCAGTGTATACTGACTGACTGACTGTATATCCTAACAGTCTACAAAGAAATCCACGCATTTAAAAACCATTATTATTATTATCGGAGTGCATTTTTCCACTGTATAGTGACTGACTGTATGTCCTAACGGGATACAAAGAAATTCACACGTTTAAAAATCATTATTATTATTATTATCTGAGTGCCTTTTTCCAGTGTATACTGACTGACTGACTGTATATCCTAACAGGCTACAAAGAAATCCATTTAAAAACCATCATTATTATTATCTAAGTGCATTTTCCCAGTGTATACTGACTTTAGGGATTGTGCCCCAGGTTGCCTGGCTCACCTTGCCCTAGAGGAATAAGATATTTTTGAACAAGGCTTATTTTTTCAAATGCTGAAACCCTGGCCTGAATTACCTCCCTGCTGGAGAGCTCTTTTGGAAGCCATTAGGAGTAAACACTGATTTAAACACACTCTGGAGCAGTCAGTTCCCTTGTAGGATGTTCCAGGTGCTGGGCCACATCTGATGAGAAAATTGAGGAGTGAGGATAAAGCCAACTGTGCTGACTCAAGGCCTGAAGTGCAGCTCTGGCAGGGTTGGAGTTCTCCCTCCTTGGTCCCAAAGCTTGTTTTTTTACACCAGCTCTGGCAAAGACAGGCTCTGCTGGACCATGAATATTGCAGGAGTGCAGCACCCTCAATTTGTATCGATCACAGTGACACAGTGAGGAATTAATCAACCTCTCCATTTTGGGTGAGTGGGTGGTTTTAGGGGAAGATGTTTCTAGAAAATGCAGAATAAATATCAAACTTAAATCTTTGTCTGCAGTATGAAAACTGGCGTGGATAAATAGAGGGAAGATGCAGAAATGCAAATAATCAGCAGCCTCTGGAAAGATGGAGTTGGCAGCAGCACTTGAGGGTGTTGCTCTAATTAACCGGGTCTGTGAACCTTAATGATTATAATTTTTTTTCCCTAATTTTTTATTTTTATTTTTTTTTTTAAACTTGGCTTTGTAAAACCAGCTCAGAGGTGGCGTAACTCCCATATTTATTTTATAGGTAAAATATTAGTGCACGGCTAGGAAATGGATTTGCTTGGCAGGGATAAAGTGTGCCTTGCCCCAAGGTAATGGATTATTACAGAGATGGCTTGTTTTGCATTCAGTCCTGCAGGGGAAACAGCAGAGCTCTGCTCGGGAATTAACTCAGGAATAACAACTGGAAGGTCACGGTTTGTGGGGTTGGGGAACAACACAAGACACTGGGAGATGAGTTATGGGGTTTGTGTGTGGAGATGTGCAAATATTCATTTCTTAGGGAATAGTAATTCTTTAGGAAATAGTAATTCCTTGGGAAATAGTAAGTAATTCCTTAGGAAATATCCATTCCTTAGGAAATATCCATCCTTTATATATATATATATATATATATATATATATATATATATAAAACCCCATTTAAATACAATTAAAATGAACACATCCCGCTAAGCACATGAATTTATGGGGTGGGGGACAAAAAGGAAGATTTCTAACAAAACAGCTCGTCAGTATACACTGGAAAAAGACACTCAATAATAATAATAATTTTTAAATGCATGGATTTCTTTGCATCCCGTTAGGATATACAGTCAGTCAGTATACACTGGAAAAAGGCACCCAGAAAATATTAATAATAATAATGATTTTTAAATGCGTGGATTTCTTTGTAGCCCGTTCGGATATACACTCAGTCAGTCACTATATACTGGAAAAAGGCACTCAGATAATAATAATAATAATAATAATAATAATAATAATAATTTTTAAATGAATTTCTTTGCATCCTGTTAGGATATACAGTCAGTCAGTCACTATACACTGGAAAAAGGCACTCAGATAATAATAATAATAATAATAATAATAATAATAATAATAATAATGACTTTTAAATGCGTGGATTTCTTTGTAGCCCGTTAGGATATACAGTCAGTCAGATGCTGATGGTGATACTGATGGTGATACTGATGGTGCTGATACTGATGATGATGATGGTAATGCTGATACTGATGATGATGATGATGATGCTGATACTGATGATGATGATGATGGTGCTGATGATGCTCGGGGTGGTCACCGCTCTCCTTCCTCCTGGTGCCGTTTGTCACTGACCGAGCCCCGCCGCCCATCACAGGGCTCCGGGGGGGAGGAGGAGGAGGAGGAGGAGGAGGCGGTACCGGGGCCGGTACCGGGGCTGGGCTGTCCCAGGGCAGGGGGCGGCGGGGCCGGTACCGGGGCTGGGCTGGGCTGTCCCAGAGCAGGGGGCGGCGGGGCCGGTACCGGGGCTGGGCTGGGCTGGGCTGTCCCAGGGCAGGGGGCGGCGGGGCCGGTACCGGGGCTGGGCTGGGCTGTCCCAGGGCAGGGGGCGGCGGGGCCGGTACCGGGGCTGGGCTGGGCTGGGCTGTCCCAGGGCAGGGGGCGGCGGGTCGGGGCCGCTCCGGCCGCAGCTGCTCCGCCGAGGGGCCTCCTTTTGTTTGTTCGGCAGCTGCGCCCGCCGGCCCCGCTTTTCCTCCCTCCGCGCCTGCCCTTCCTGGAGCCCTCCTCCTTTTCCTCCTCCTCTTTTTCCTCCTCCTCCTCCTCCTCCTCCTCCTCCTCCTCCCGCCGGAGCGGGGCCGGCTCCGGGTGAGTGTCCCCGCTCAGTGTCCCCAGTGTCCCCCCCGGGATTTTGGGGACTCTTTGCCGCCGTTACAAGTTGTATTTGCAGCAGGAATTGCTGCTCTCTCTGCTCTCTCTGCTCTCTCTGAGTTGACTGGTTGTTGTGACCTGCCCAGCGAGAAGTGTTTGGATGGAGGAAAGAAGGCTTGGCTTGGTTCTCTTTTCTGATTTTTGGGTTGTTCCAGGTTTTTTATATTTTTTTTATAATTTTTTATGATTTTTTTTTTTTCCTCTCTAGGCTTGTCTTGGTTCTCTTTTCCGCTTTTTGGATTGCTCCGGGTTTTTATATATTTTTTTTATTATTTTTATTTTTTTTTTTCCCTCTAGGCTTGGCTTGGTTCTCTTTTCTGATTTTTGGGTTGTTCCAGGTTTTTATATTTTTTTATAATTTTTTTTTTCTCTCTAGGCTTGGATTGGTTCTCTTTTCTGCTTTTTGGGTTGCTCCAGGTTTTTATTTTTTATTATTATTATTTTTTTTTCTCTCTAGGCTTGGCTTGGTTCTCTTTTCCGCTTTTTGGATTGCTCCGGGTTTTTATAATTTTTTTTTATTATTATTATTTTTATTAATTTTTTTTCTCTCTAGGCTTGGCTTGGTTCTCTTTTCCACTTTTTGGTTGTTCCAGGTTTTTATGTTTTTTTATATTTTTTTTTTTCTCTCTAGGCTTGGCTTGGTTCTCTTTTCTGCTTTTTGGGTTGTTCCAGATTTTTATTTTTTTTTATTATTATTATTTTACTTTTTTTTTTTCTCTCTAGGCTTGGCTTGGTTCTCTTTTCCGCTTTTGGGTTGCTCCAGGATTTTTTTATTATTATTTTTTTAAATTTTTTTTTAACTTTTTTTAATTTTTTCTTTTTTTCTCCATAAAAAGTTGACTCAGCTCGGTAGGTGAGGCGTGGGCATGTTGTTATTATTGCCCTGGGAAGTTCAGAACACTCTAAAAGCTGCAGGACTATATTTTCTGATTTGTTTTTTTTTTCTTTTTCCATAACAAACGCTTTACCTCCCTGTTCTAAATATAAACAATTCAGGCAACCGGGCTGCTGTGTTTAATTCCAGTTTTTTTAACAGCAAAGGGGATAAGGATTACATTTCCTTACCCTGGAATAAAGTCCTTTTTCATTGCTCTCCCTGCCCTGGAATGCCTTTGAACCTCTAATTGGGACAACGTGCGCTGCAACTTTGATTTTTTAAACTCTTTAATGGTGTTTTAAGACAGTGACAAGAGACCTGCTCGGCCACTTTGTTTCCCCAGGAAGAAACCAGCTCTGCTTTTTGTTTTTGCAATTTGATTTTTAATCCATGTGGCTTCGCCCTGCCCGGGGCATTGTGTGAGTGCCGGACCCTCCTGCCATATGGGGCTCTTTCATTGTGGACTGGAGAAATGAAGAGTGGAAATGGTGCTTGACAAGGCCACTTAAATCCTCTTTTTGTTGTTTTAAACTTCACATTAACGCCGGGCACGAAGCAGGATCCTAACCTGGAGAAGTGCACTTTGGGATGCTCCACAGATATTTATATATATATATATATATATATAATTTTTTTTTTTTTTTTTTTCTGGGAATTCTGTTTAAAGCGACTTGGATTTCCAACCCCACGGACGGGCAAAGCCGTTAATCTGCAGACAATTAGTTCCAGACATGCAAGAGACTCCACTTTTTATTTTTTTTTCTCAGTTTTTTTTTTTTTTTTTTTGTTGTTCTTGCAGGCACTGAGTGGCTTTTTTAAAATCCTTGTGCCCAGTGAGTATCACCCAGACAAGAGGCTTGAGATGCCTGATGCAGCATTTCTAAAAGCTTTTATTTGTTTTTTTTTTCCAACCCTGTAATTCGGTAACATTTAAACTATTTTATAAAGATCTCTGTGAGCAGCGAAAGGTGGGTTTTTAGTGCTCATTGTGCTCTGGAAAAACACTTCTCAAAATGTTATTTGATCTGGCAGCACCACAGAATTGACTTGGATTACACAATTTATTTTATTTTTTTTTTTTCATCCCCCCCCTGGTTTGCTGTTTGAAAGTGATGCATCAGCCAGTGTTGCTCCAGTGAGTATTTTTAAGACCTAAACTTTGTGTGTTTTGGCTTTAAACAGGATTCCAGAGAGAGAGAGAGGCAGCTCACAGTTTGTCTTGTTTTGTGGTCAGGATTTATGAATTGAGGCGAGGGCTGACGTAATCCACCCCAGCACTTCCTTTGTGTGTGTTTTACACTTTGATGGTGCTTTGTTTTGCTTAAAATAACCGGGATTGTTTTTCTTGAATCCTTTGCTATCTCTGTTTCTTTCTGCCTTGGCCTCCAGTGTGTGAGCAGACAACTTCTTCCAGTTGTGTGTGATTTTATTTATTTTTTTTATGTCCCTTTGAGGAAATGGTTCCTTCCTTTTTTTGTTCAGTGGATTGCTCGTGTGCTAAGCAGATGAGACTTTAATTTTAATTAACATAATGATGTGTACAGCTGTTCTGTCAGAGCGCATCGCCCTGGCTCTGCAATTTTACTACAGGTTGTAGAGAGTCCCTTGATGTGCCTCTCCAAGCCTGTTTTGCTTATTTTTATTTTGTGTAAAGGTGATAAAAAATGAGGCTTTGTCTCCTGTTGGGTGGTTAACAGCTCCCTGCCAGAGCCTGGGTTTGATTTTTTTTTGTGTGTGGGGAAGGAAATGAGCTGTTTATCACTGAATTAATCCTAAATTTCCTTGTCTTTAGGGTGCAGGGGGGTTTATGTTACTCATTTTTCTGCTTCAGAGTGGCCAGGAGTGATTTCTACATTGCTTATTCTTTAATTCTTTAATTTATATATATATATATATGTATGTATGTATGTATGTATGTGTATTATCTATTTATTTATTTATTTATAAATGATATATAATTTAATCAATATACAGATTTCCAGAGCCAGCTGTGAGTGTTGGGTCAGTGTGCTCACGTTAATTGTTCTGGGACTTCTCCAGGGGGTGTTGGGAGGTTCTGCTGATATTTGGAATATGTTGGATTGGAAGGCACACACTGATCAGCCTGAAAACAGTGCAGAGCAGCCTTTCTGTGACTTGTTGATATTTGTGGCTCACAGGGACTGCTGAGACAGGCAGGGTGCAGAAATAGGTGCAGAAATAGGAGCAGAAATATGTGCAGGGAGTTGAGGTTTGTGCTGTTTTCAAAGTTATTTCCAAGCGGAGGAAATCTGTGTCTTTGGGCTGAGCTCTGACAGAGTCAGGAGTGGGTTTTGTATCCAAAGGCCACGACTCAAACCAGGCAAAGTTTGCAATAAAATCCTATTTTTGTGCACCCCTCTGGGTTAGGAGGGGCTGGGGCTGCTGCAAGTCCCCAGGTGGTGTTTGTGTCACTCTGTGGCCTGAGTGTCCCCAGCCCCTGAGTGTCCCCAGCCCCTGAGTGTCCCCAGCCCCTGAGTGTCCCCGACCCCTGAGTGTCCCCGACCCCTGAGTGTCCCCGACCCCTGAGTGTCCCAAGCCCCTGAGTGTCCCCAGCCCTGAGTGTCCAAACCCTGAGTGGAGCTGGGCTTGGAGCTGCTGCTGGTCCCAGTCAAACAAATCCCAAATTGTGCAGTCAAACAAATCCCAAATTGTGCAGGGCACAGGAGCTGTTGTCTCTCAGGGTGTGATGAGCTCAGGGATTTGCTGAGCTCCTTGGTTGACACACAGGGAGGGAACTGGACAGGAGCAGCAGCATTTTCCAGGAGTTCTGGGCAGGAATTCAGCATGAATTGAGCAGGAATTCTGCAGGAATTCTGTGCAGCCTGTGCTGCTGGAGGCAGTGCTCAGCTCTGGGGGTGCCTCAGCCTGGGACAGGAGCAACAAACTTTATTGGTCATCAACATCAGCTTCATTCCTTTTTGTGAGCTGTAATGTTTGGGCCAAAATATCTATTCCTGCTTTAAAATAACTCTTATTTTCACTTGAATTTTGTGTATTGAAAGTGCCAGGCTCTGTAAGTGACACCTGAGAGCACTGAGTAGTTCTAGTTTGCATTTTAAAGGTAAATAAAATGAAAAGGGGTTTCTAAACCTGGGAGTGGGATCAGCCTGGGACAGGAGCAACAAACTTTATTGTTGATCAACAACATCAGCCTTATTTCTTTTTGTGACCTGTAGTTTTTGGGCCAAGATACCTATTCTTGCTTTAAAATAACTTTTATTTTTGCTTGAACTTTGTGTATTGAAAGTGCCAGACCCTGTAAGTGACACCCGAGAGCACTGAGTAGTTTTATTTTGCATTTTAAAGGTAAATAAAATGAAAAGGGGTTTCTAAACCTGGGGGTGCCTCAGCCTGGGACAGGAGCAACAAACTTTATTGTTGATCAACATCAGCTTCATTCCTTTTTGTGACCTGTAAAGTTTGGGCCAAGATACCTATTCCTGCTTTAAAATAACTTTTATTTTCGCTTGAACTTTGTACATTGAAAATACAACATATTGAAAGGCTCTGTAAGTGACACCTGAGAGCACTGAGTAGTTTTATTTTGCATTTTAAAGGTAAATAAAACAAGAAGGAGTTTCTAAACCACTGCAGTCCTGAAGAGCAGGACCTGCTGGATATAAACACTGGATAGAAACGTTCAGTGCAGTGGGCAGAGCTTTGTCTGGAATAATCCCCAGCCCCCGACAGGCAGATTAATGTGCAAATCTTTATTAATTTGCAGAAAACAAAACAAAAAAAAAATTTGCCCACACTCGTGTCAACTGGACCTTGCTTAGCCTTGCTCCTTGTTTTGCTGATTCTCTCCAGGATTTCAGAACACAGGACAAACTTCTCTATCACTAAAGGCTGGAAAAAAAAAAGGTTTTAATGATGTAAAACTACCAGATAAATAAAGAGGAGCCATAAAATCCACCCCATCAGAGGATTTCATGGAAAACAATGTCAGGCATCTCAAAATAAATCTGGTTTTTATACTTCAGCTTTCTTAGCAGAAGGGAAACTCTTTCCAGAAGAGTGGACAAAAATAGAGTTTATTCCAGAGTTTGCCCGGGGTGGTGCTTTGAGTTTGGTGACCTTTGGATGGGAAGTGAGAACAAACAGTGTTGAAAAATGTAAATGATTAAAACAAGCTGGGCCTTCCCAAGGAAACATTTGTGTCAGGTTTATCCAAGAAAAAAAGAGGGGCTTGGTGATTGGATAAATGTTTTACCAGTGGAATAATAGATGGTATTTGTGATGTGTAGATTTTCTCTTTTTATTTTTTTTTAATTTTTATTTTATTTTATTTTTTCTTTTTTTTCTTTATTTTATTTTTCTTTTTCTTTCTTTTTTTTCTTTTTTTTTCTTTTTTTTTTCTTTTTTTTTTTTAATAAAACTGATTTTTTTTTTAAATAAAACTGAATTTTTTTGCTGGTAGTCAGCGTGTTCCAGCAGCCTCAGGTGTTGTGTCCTCACTGTGGGAATTTCACTGCATTTTTCTCTTCTTGCCCCCAACAGGTTTTTCTTTAACCTGAACCTGGGAACTCTGTTAGTTGTGATTTTTTTTTTTTTTTGCTGCTGCTGAGAAGTTTCCTGGATTTGCTCAGGGAGTGTGGAAATGCCTGAGCCATGAGATGAGTCAATACAATTCAACCACTTAACGTTGGGGACTTTTATTTTATTTTTTTCTCTAAGTTTGACACAGTAACAAATCCCTACAGAATTTATTCTCCCAACCAGTCAAAACACTCTGTATTTGCTCCATTTCCTATTGAAATCCAACAAAGGAGCCAAAAAAATCAGATTTCCATTTCCTGGTAATAAAGCAATTCCTTCGAGATTAGAGCTGGGAATGGATTTTTTATATATATGTGGCAGTTCCTGCTTAATAATTGAATATTCTTCAGTGTCTTGTGTGAGAATATGTGAGCCAGAGCTCATTTTCCCTCTGTGTTTAACATCAGAATGGCTGAAAATTGGAATTCCAGCTTGGGTTTGTAGTTAAAATTGGTATTAAAGAGTTTAGAGCAGCTCAAGGTTATCAGATTATATAATTATATATATATTATATAATTATAATTATATAATTATATGTAATATATATTATATATAATATATATATATATACAATACATATAATATATAATATATATTATATATTTTTATATATATATAAATTTTTTTTTTAGAACTCTTGCTGTGGTTTTTTGCTTTGATGTGTTTGTTTTTTCTGGAGGTTTTGGTTTGATTTTTTTTAATTTTTTTTTTGCCCCCCTCTCCAAAAAAAGATTGTTATGGGAATTTGTTTTTTAAAACTCAGAGCAGCTTGTGTGGAGTTATCCCTGAATGGGAAGCAATGGAGAAATAAATAATAATAATAATGCACACAGCACTAGTGGGAAATAATGAAAAGTTTCTCACTGGGCTGAGAACTTGAGGAAATACTCTTCTAAGAGTTATTTTTCTTGTTCTTATCAATACTATTAGATCCTAAAATGTTCCATGTTACTTTTTATTTCATATTTTGGAAAAAAAAAACCAAACAAAAAAACCCCAACAACAACATAATAAAAATATAATAATAATAATAATAATAATATAAAAAACCCACCCAAAAAAACCCACAACACATAACTTTGAAACCAGTTTTGAAATGTCACTTCCAGCAAAGTTGATTCTGATCCAAAGGCCGGATCAGGGTATGAGAGGAGCAGTCAGGGAGTGATAAATGTGATTTTGCTGTGTGTGTTGTCTCGGGGGAGAGGCTGCAGGAACAGCCCTGGTCCCTCAAGTGCTCCTGCATTTAATGAGCTCCCAGTTGTTGCTCGGGCAACTGGCACCCGGTGAATTCTCCTGTGTGCTGTTGGCAAAGCAGCTCTTGAGTCAGGCCCTGATTGGGTTAGTGTTTGAGAAAACTCTGCCTTGACAGGGCATCCTTCTCCTCCTTTTCTCCCTCCTTTTCTCCTCTCCCTCCCTTTCTCTCTCCCTCCTTTTCTCCTCTCCCTCCTTTTCTTCTCTCCCTCCTTCTCTTCTTCCTCCTTCTCTTCTCCCTCCTTTTCTCTCCCTCCTTTTCTCTCCCTCCTTTTCTTCTCCCTCCTTTTTTTTCTCTCCCTCCTTTTTTTCTCTCCCTCCTTTTTTTTCTCTCCCTCCTTTTTTTCTCTCCCTCCTTTTTTTCTCTCCCTCCTTTTCTCTCTCCCTCCTTTTCTCTCCCTCCTTTTCTCTCCCTCCTTTTCTCTCCCTCCTTCTCTCCTTTTCTCCTCTCCCTCCTTTTCTCTCTCCCTCTTTCTCTCAGTGATGGAAACTTCAGAGTCAAAAGAGTCTTCAAAGCTGAGCTTTTTTTACAAGGAAAACTTGAGTGCCTCAGATCCCTAATAAATCATGTAATTTGTTTTGTTGTCTTTGGTTGCTTTGAGGGATCACAGGTTTGCATTTTGAGAGAACAAGGAGATGTGGTAACCTCAGTTTGTTATTGTGGGAATATAAAGACTTTGCTTGGTCAGGGATGGATCAAAGGCTGCTCTGAATGAACAGTTTATGGTGCTCTGGTGCCTTGTCCACTACAGACTGCAGCTTATTAAACATTTCATGTTGTTTCAGAGCTCTTAGTGGTGTTTAACCTTAAAGCTTCACCTTGAAAACAGAGCCAGGACTTTCCTATTGCTCCATTTTTGGGAAAATCACCTTCATTTGGGAGGTATTTTCAGTGTGCTACAGGCCTCGTGTGATCATCATTTGTCATTATGAAAGCTGAGACAGTTTTCCTTTTTTTTATTCAATTTTATTTTGTGTGTACAAACCCAAAATGCTGCCCCAGGACCAGGGTTCTGCTGGGCCCACAGCGTGGAGGAGGCCACCACATTTCATGTGGAGCTCAGTGATTATTTGCATTGGTTATTCTGTGTTTAATGGCTTTAAGGTTTTACTCCTGTGCAGCTTTACAAGCCCAGAGCCAAAGGCAGGGGTGCAGCCCCAGCAGACCCTGCCCCAGTCAGACTCTGCTGAGAGCTCTGCCAGCAGAAATGACATTAATGTCTCAAAGCGTGACCACAGCCAGGAGTTATTTCATGCAGTGTTAAAGTATTTCCTCTCCGTGTAGATTAGAAGCAGATTAATCACTCGGAGAATTTTTTAATTTTTTTTTTTCCCTTTTTCTCATGGAAGATGGTGAAGCCCCTTTTAGGTGGGGTCATCAGCAGAGTGATGGGGTCACTCCTGCAGCAGAGAATTTGCTGTTTGTTTGAATATAATTTTGTAGAATTGAAACACCTAATGTGTGAGAGCTGAGAGCTGCTCCTTTTAAAAAAAAATAGCGCTTAAAATCTACTCAGGATCTCAGTCGGTTGTTGCCCAGGAGCAGGGACAAGGCTGCAGAGGAGGTGGATTTATCAGTTGTCTTTGAAACTAATTTTTTATTTTATTTTAGAAGGAACTTCTCTGCCGTCTGGAAAAGTGAACCAGACTTGTGGGGAAAAAAAAAAAGAAAGTTTGTGGAGTGAGAAGCCATTGGATGGCCCCTGAGAAAAGTGGATTTTGTGGATTTTTTTGGGGAACTTTGCACTGTGTGTGGGTTCTTTGGGAAGTTCACTTTGGGCTCTGGGATGTGTGAGATGCAGCTCTGGGGTGAAAACACATTGGAAGTCAAAGGCTGACACTGACAGCTTTGGTTTCTCTCACTTAAGGTCATGCAGGAGCTCATATGATCCCCTGAAACACAGACCCTCTCTGCAAATACCTTTTAAAACATGTTTGGAACCTGTTTGGAAGGAGGAGCCCTGGCATGAGGCTGCTGCACACATAAACTGATTTTTAACCACTTACACCTTTATCTCACAACTTCCTCACCCAGAATCGTGTCTGTTTTTACTTCCCCAAATAATTTTCCTGCAGCAGCTTCATGGCAAAACCTGCTCGGTGCAGGCAGAGATTAAAGATCAAAGGTCACCCTTGCACTGAGGAGATTTTACTGCTTTAAATACCGGCTATTTATGAGTGTTTTCTGGGAGTGCAATAAAGGAAGCCAGGTGTAATTGAATCCATCTGGGTTGTTGAGCATTCTGAGCTGATGAGGAGCAGGGCTGCAGCCAGGCTCAGCTCTGTATTTCACACATGAATAAGCTCAGTTAATCTGCTGATTACACCAGGCTCTGCTCAGGCTCCCAGGGAAAAGGGGACTCTGACTCTGCTCTGTCATTAACCAGAATAAACCTCTCCTCAAGAGAGAAAATGAGACCAATGGCTGGAATTAAAGGCAGTTCCTCCAGGCAGGGATATCATCTGTCTTTGTGGTTATGAGTGGAGTGTTTTAAAACAGGGAAAAAAAAAAATATAATAATGTACTTTTAATATTCTTAATATCTCTTCTTGTTCATGTTGATAACCTCATACCACCTTCCACCCTTTGAGTGAAAGAGCAGGATTTCTTTCTCCCCCACTTTGTTTCCACAGTTTTATTTAGTCTTACAGATAATCTCTAAATCTCAGGGTGCTGCTTTCTTGAGAGAAAAATTGTTTTAATTATGGGCAGGTTTCCCTGGGAATGTGTGGTCAGGCAGCTCCTGGTGGGGAACCCACCCTGCAGTTACTTTTGATGCACAACTGTGTCTGGAGTTAAATAAAACACCTCATGTGGCTGCAGACCACAGGCTTTTGCCTTTCCTGCTCTCGAAGGGGTTTTCCAAAAATAACCCGGTCTGGTTCTCTTTTTTTTGGGTGATTTAAATGACTGTAGTTTGAGGCTTTTCTGGAGGATGAAAGGAGTGCAGGGGGACAGCTGAAAATCCAACATCCAATGGGGAAAAACATGCAGGGAGGGACAGTTTGGTGGGTATTTATATATCCAGAGATGGAGGCACCAAAATTAAATTTAGAGTGGAAACTGGAGTTAGTTGAGAGCTGGAGATGAGTTCCATTGCTCGTTCTATAAACACACATGAATGACTGTGGTCAGAATTCATTTTTATCCTAAAATAAGTGACCTGGAGGTAGCAAAGGGTGTGATGTGCTGCTGGTGACTGTGATAATCAGGAATCCCATAAAAGCACAGACATGGTTCATGTTCCGTGCAAGGATTCCTTCCTGTCCCCCTCAGCTTGGCTGTTATTATTGTGGGCCAGGAATTTCTCTTTATGCTCTGATTTCTCTGTGCTGGTATTTCCCAGATCTGGATTTACAGCCCTTTGGGATGTTTTTATTTCACCTATTTTAGTGACAATACTACAGACTTCTCCCTTTTTTTTATTTATTGTGGTTTGTTTTTTTTTTTCCCTCAGGAAATCCATATGCACATTTTCAGGGTTTACCCTTGTTGCTCCTCAAAGTCTGTTCAAAACAAACTGCTGTGTATAACAACGAGTTTTTCTTCAACTTTTTAATTTTTTAATTTTTTTTTCCTGTTTTAAATGTTGTTAACCAACCTCATCATGCAGATGTTTCCATGGCTCCAAATGACTTCAGGTTCCCCAGATAATTTTGTTCTTGTTTTAACAGCAGCTTCTGCAGGTCCCGTGGGCCTGTCCTCCCCGAACAGAGGAGTTATCCCACATTGTAAAGGGAGTTATCCCACATTATAAAGGGAGTTATCCCACATTATAAAGGGACTTATCCCACATTATAAAGGGAATTATCCCACATTAGATGGTCATTTTTAAAAATTCTGGGGAAGGAGGGCTGAGCATCCAGAGCAGCAGCCCCATGTCTGCTGTGAGTGTTTTCAGTCAGTGTTTCCTGCCTTCCTCACCAAACAATAATAAAATAAAAAGCCTGGCTAATTGATCTGCTAATTTTGGCAGCGCAGAAACTTCCTAAACTCTGTATTGATTTTGTGTTGCTGCTCTCGAACCAGTGAGGAGAGAAAACGTGGTTTATTTGGGGTGATGGCATTACTGTGTGTAAAACTGTCTGAGAGCAGGTGGAGTCACATCCCCGTTGTGGATGGGGGGCAGGAATTGCCCATCCATTTTTGGAGGAGGCAGGAGCTGATCTCTCCATTCCAGCTCTAATCCCCAGCCCCTCAGTCTGCTCTGTGCTCAAAGCTGACTCTTGGAGGGTTTCGCTCTCAGTCCTTTCTGACTGTCACAAATAGAAAGTTGTTGTGCTTGTCCTCCCTCTGCCCACTGGAATGACACAAAGGGAAATTTTACTTTGCTGCCTTGGCTCCTTACCACGCCAATCCTTAAAAATCCTCATTTTCTGATATTTCCTTGGCAGTTTCCTCTTGAAGAGGCACCAAATAACCTGTCACTTTTCTCTGGATAAACCCTGAGCTGTTTTTCCCATGTGAAATCTCACTTTGCCTCTCCTCCCCTGTTCTTTTTGAGTTGTTTAGCACTGGGGTTGTGTCAAAGAGAGGGATTTATGATTTTATCTGAGCTCTCAGCTTGAATATCTCAATCTGGACCCAGATTTCAGAGTGATGTCCCAGCCAGGGCTGTGTGAGCCTGGGTGGAACGAGGGGGGCTCAGAAATGTGAGATCTCCTGTTTGCTTTGCTCAGGTCAAGTCTGATAAACAGCAAAAAGGGACAAGGAAGGATCACACAGCCTGTGGTGGGAAACACCTGGAATTTTGTGTGTTTGGGCTGCAGTGGCAGTGACCTCCCAGCTCAGAGCAGAGCTGCCTCTCCCCCTGTCCTGGCTCTGCAGGGGATGAGAGACACAGAACAGCCCAAAGTGAACAAACACACTTTAGTTGTGTGCATTTAGAGGGTTTTACAAGAGCTGTAAAAATATAACTGCAGTGCCCAGTGCTGGTCACAGCACTCCAGGGATGTGTTTGTGTTACAGAAACTCCAGGGAAGGAGATAAGGGAGACAACTGATAAGAGGCACATAAATCACTGCAGAGACTCTTAAGAGCTTTTTAAGAGTTTGAGCAAATCTTTCTCCCAGGAGGGTCCCAGAGTATCCCAGAACAGGCAACGGGACCCCTTCAACACCCACTGGGCTCCAGCAGGGTTGGCACAGGACAGAGGAGGAAAATGAACATTTTTACTGTTACAGGGAAAAGGTTTAGTGTGTGTCTGTGTGGTACTGGCAGGGAGAGGGAGATCTGTGTTCTGGCTCTGTGTTTTGTTGGTTGGAAAATTCTGTAGGCAAACCCAGCAGGATCTGGATTTTGAAAGCCTTTAGTAAAATCTCACCCCAACACTGAAAAACTTCCTAAGAACAGTGGGGTAAAACTCTTGTTTTATTCCCTTTTAATTTTTTTCTTGCTTTTTTTCCCTTTTTTATTATTTTATTTTATATTTTATTTTATATTTTATATTTTATATTTTATATTTTATTTTATATTTTATTTTATATTTTATTTTATTTTATTTTATTTTATTTTATTTATTTTTTTCCTCCCCTCCTCTGCTGATCTCTCTGAATTTGGGATTTGCTGTTGTCAGGATCACAGTTCCTGGCACTGGGGGATGATGGCTGGACCCAGGGAGTGGGGAATATTCCAAGGGATATCCTGGATCAGCTCCCCATGGACTTGGTCCCTCTGAAATATCTGCAGCTCGTATTTTCCACAGGCAAACAGGAGATAGGGGAAGAATGTGGGGAGAAAGTTGATAGCTGATGTTCCCAGGCTCTCCTGAAAGCTGGAGGTTAAAGGTGTGTGTGGCTCCCCTGCAGTAAATGGGTTTTATCATGAGCAGTGTAGGAACTCCCCTCTTCTGGCAGCTGAGATTTCCTTTCCTTCATCTTTGACTTATTGGGGTTATTTTTTGCAAGTGATCTTGAAACTTTCCTTAAAACCTTCTAAATATATATATATAAAATATACATATATAATACATATATAAATATATATAATAAATATATAATTAATATATAAAATATATAAAATATAAAATATATAATATATATTTATATATAATAATTTATATATATATTTAATTTTATTTAATTTTTTTTTTTAATTTTTAAATTTTAAAAAATTAATTTTGCAGTATCCCTGCAGGCTGTAGCTCTGACCATTCCCTGGCAGGTTCATTTGGTGTTTTCCACTGCTCTTCCATCACATCCCCTGTGATTTACCCCAGCAATTCCTGCCAGGGCAGAGCAAACAGCATTTCCTACCTTCCTGCTGGGGAATGCTGAGACACCCCAGGCACAGCCTCAAAAAAACCCCTAAAACTTCATTTTCCCCCTTTAGAGCCTTGGCAGGGCCTTTTCCCTGTGGGGTCTCTATTGTAAATATCTGCTAATAATAGATATTCAATAGCAGATAAGTATCTAACAGCAGCAAACAGCTAACAATAATAAACAGCTAAAAATAATAAACATCATTTTGCAGCAGCAGGAGAAGGAATTATTTGTCTGTGGTGCTGCTGCAAGGAGGAGGAACAGGAATATTGGGATTCCTGTAGCACTGAAGGAATTTCCAGTGCACAGGATCAGGGACTCCTCAATTGACTTGTCAAAAATCAAAGCAGCTTTTTTCCTCCTCTGATGTGGTTTCAAAAGCTCAGTGCATGAACACTCAGTGTTCTCAGTGCCTGCCTTGCAGATATTCTACACCAGGGGCTAATTCTGAGTTAATTTTGCACCATCTTCCTGGAAATTTAGGAATTGGGTGTGGGCAGATTCAGGGGGGGGAAAAAAAAAGATAATTTATCCTCCTTTCACGAAAAATCCTGTTTTTCTACGTGGAAAAGCAGATTTTGTTGGTCTGGTTTGGTTTCAATGAATTAATTGCTGTAATCTGTGGATTACAGGTTGGCTCTATTTTTGGAGGAGCAGGGCAGGGGCAGGACTGGGTGACAGATTGCCCTGGGGGTGGCAGATGGCATCCCTGAGCTGCACCAGCTTTGTGGGGCAGGCTGTGGGAGGGCTGGGATGGAAATCAGTGCAGCCTTTGCTGGACTCTCATTTGCCTCCAGATAAAAGCGGGACACTCATTTTTCCTCTTTGCCTTTTTCCTTTTCTTAAATGTTTTATGGGTTTTGTTTTTGGCGCTGGTCATGCTCCAGGTGTGAAGGGATCTGACAGTGCTCACTGTCCTCACTGAGCTCTGCCCATCCAAGAAGTTATTTTGTGTCTGCACAAATTTATTTTCAGCAGTTGAAGTTTTTTTTTTTTGAGGATGGAGGTAACTTCAAAAATGTGCACAGACAAAAATGTTATTTTGTCTCTGCACAATTTTTTTTAATGGAGTTGAGGGTTTTTTTTTTTTTTGAGGATGGAGGTAACTTCAAACATTTACAGGCACTGAATTTACCATTCCTATGAAGTCTTCAAAACCTGCTTTCTATTTTACTGTTTGTGCTTTCCACAGTGAATCTCTTTAGGATGTGTGGGCTTGTTCTCTGCCCATCCAAGAAGTTATTTTGTGTCTGCACAAATTTTTTTTTAAGGAGTTGAAGGGTTTTTTTTTGAGGATGGAGGTAACTTCAAATGTTTACAGACACTGAAGTTACCATTTGTATTTTACTATTTGTATTTTTCAAATGTTTACAGACACTGAAGTTACCATTTGTATTTTACTGTTTGTGCTTTCCACACTGAATCTCTTTAGGATGTAGGGGCTTAATCATTTTTAATTTTTATCTCCAAAAACCCAAATAATTCGGCATTACTAACATCCCTCCCTCTTTTTCTCTCCCCCTCCCCTCCTCAAGACCCTTTTCCAAACGCCGGGCTCGTCGGAGCGGTGGAATTTTTCCTGGCTTTGAGTGAGGAAATTCAGAAGACTGAAGCCCAGGCTCACTGTCTACCTTTCACGGAGGCCCAGCCGTGAGAGGACAGAAGAAGGCACGTGGCGAATCATGACAGCGGACAAGGACAAGGACAAAGACAAGGACAGGGACAGGGACCGGGACAAGGAGCGGGACAAGAGGGACAAGGGCAGGGAGGGTGAGAACTCGCGGCCCCGGCGCAGCTGCACCTTGGAGGGAGGTGCCAAGAACTACGCCGAGAGCGAGCACAGCGAGGACGAGGACAATGACAACAACAGTGCCACCACCGAGGAGTCCACCAAGAAGAGCAAGAAGAAGCCGCCCAAGAAGAAGTCGCGCTACGAGAGGACGGACAACGGCGAGATCACGTCCTTCATCACCGAGGACGACGTGGTGTACAGGCCTGGAGGTGAGGGAACAGGGTTGGGTTGGGTGTGGAGGTTCTCTGGCTGCAGGCAGAATAGAGTGCTCTGGGGTTTGGAATTGTCCCTGTCCTGGGGTTGGAATTGTCCCTGTCTTGGAGGTTTGCCTGGGATACCTGGAGGTATCCCTGTCCAGGTGTGCTCTGGGTACTGGAATTATTATCTCTGTTCTGGGGGATGGTGGGGGATTGGAATTATCCCTGTCCTGGGGATTGGAATTGTCCCTGTGCTGGAGGATGGTGTGCTCTTGGGGTTGGAATTGTCCCTGTCCTGGGGACTGGAATTACCTCTGTCCTGGAGGACAGTGTGCTCCTGGGGTTGGAATTGTCCCTGTCCTGGGGAATGGTGTGCTCTGGGAAGTGGAATTATTATCCCTGTCCTGGAGGACAGTGGTGGATTGGGATTATTCCTGTCCTGGAGAATGGTGTGCTGTGGGGTTGGAATTATTATTCCTGTCCTGGAGGACAGTGGGGGATTGGGATTATTCCTGTCTTGGAGAATGGTGTGCTGTGGGGTTGGAATTATTATTCCTGTCCTGGAGGATGGTATGCTCTGGAAAATAGAATTATCCCTGTTCTGGAGGATGGTGTGCTCTGGGGCTGGAATTGTCCCTGTCCTGGGGATTGGAACTGTCCCTGTCCTGGAGGATGGTGTGCTCTGGGGCTGGAATTGTCCCTGTCCTGGGGATTGGAATTATCCCTGTCCTGGATGATGGTGTGCTCTGAGGACTGGAATTGTCCCTGTCCTGGAGGAGTGTGCTCCTGGGGTTGGAATTATTATTATCCCTGTTCTGGGGGACAGTGTGCTCTTGGACTGGAATTGTCCCTGTCCTGGGGGAGGCTGCAGCCTTTCCCTCGCAGACACCTGTGTGTGGGCCTGGGAAGCTTCTGGCTGTATTTTGTGTTATCTGACTTGTGGGAATGAACTTGGCTCCCTTTGGACAGGAGCCTCCTCTTTGCTTTCTACTGCACAAATTATCTGTGAATCACAGGGAATCCCTGGGAGTTTGGAGGATAAATTGGATAATGCATTAAATGCTTCACTCCCACTTTGGAGCAAGACCTGCTCTGAGCTGGGAGATGTGGAGACATCCTCAACCTTTCTGGGAGGATTTTCTGGAATCTCTGATTGCTTTATAGAGCTCAGTGAGCTTGGGGAATGTGGAGACATCCTCAACCTTTCTGGGAGGATTTTCTGGGATCTTTGATTGCTTTATAGAGCTCAGTGAGCTGGGAGGATGTGGAGACATCCTGGGAGGCCTTTTTGGGAATCTCTGATTGCTCTGTGAGCTGGAGGGATGTGGAGACATCCTCAACCTTTCTGGAATCTCTGATTGCTCTGTGAGCTGGGGGGATGTGGAGACATTTTCAACCTTTCTGGGAGGATTTTCTGGAATCTCTGACTGCTCTGTGGAGCTCTGCTCCTGTTCTCTATGAAATACAACCCCAATGACTGAGGCTCTGATATTCCACTGTTCCCAGCCCCCATTAATGGCTGTGGCTGTGCCCAGAGCCCTGTTGGGCTCAGGGATGTTTTGGGGTCAGCACCAGGAGCCCACAGTGTGCTCTGCATGTCCTGGATGTGCCTTTTAATGACTGTGCCAGGCTCACAGGAAGTTTTTAGGGTCTCACCTGAGGTTTTGAGGTCTGACCTGTTCCTCCTGCCAGGGAATATTTTCCTCAAACAGAAATGAGATCACCCAGCTCCCTTTTTTTTGAGTACAAACTTCCCTGTTTGCAGAACATTTAAAAAGTGCTGCTTGTAGTTTGCTCCCCCAGAGCTGTGGCTGTGTGTGGCACTTTGTTATTCCTGTGACACTCCAGAGATTATTCCAGACTGAAAACAGGGATCAGAGAGGGCAAATCCATCTCTTTTTCCTCGAGGTTCTGCACAGCTCAGCTGCAGGAACCTCCTGGGGTCAGATGTGAGTGTGTTGGAATTGCTGCACCCAGATTTTTTGGTGGCTTTGGGTGCTCAGGATGCTCGTGCTGTGTTTGGGGGGCACATCCAGGTGCTGCTTTCCTTTTCCTTTCCATCCTTCTCCTTCCCCAGGAGCCTTGAGCAGTGTGGTTTTCACTCAGCTCCTCCAGGATCAGTCAGAGCAGCTCCTCTCTTGAAATGCTTCAGCTGATTTCATCCATCACTGCAAAGGAGCTGTTCTTGTCCAATTCCAGCTGATTTCATCCATCACTGCAAAGGAGCTGTTCTTGTCCAATTCCAGCTGATTTCATCCATCACTGCAAAGGAGCTGTTTTTGCCACGGTGTCGGAGCTCGTGGCTCAGCAATATTTGGGGTTTTTTTGAGCCTGTGGAAGCACCAGCTCTGGTGCCAATCTGATTCTCAGTGTCAGAGGATGAAAAAATAATTCAGGA
This sequence comes from Zosterops lateralis, assembly GCF_965231275.1. Lineage (NCBI taxonomy): Eukaryota > Metazoa > Chordata > Aves > Passeriformes > Zosteropidae > Zosterops > Zosterops lateralis. Next base: position 7,264,685 of record NC_139782.1, on the reverse strand, counting down.
TGTGTTGAGAGCAGCTGTTGTGTGGGCCCAGGAGGACAATGGGATGCTCTGCCTTTATTGCAGAAAGGGTTGGATTAAAACGAAGGTGGGAAATGAGTCTGTGGGTCTCAGTTTTACCCTGCAGTGGGATGGGGGAGTTTGTGCAGGGAAAGGAGCAAGGAAAGCCAATAGTGATTGTGATAATGGGGATATTTTGTGACTGTTCTGTCACTTATCCCCCTGCTTATTAAATATTACATTTTATTAGTGATAATAAGCATGAGAGATGCACCCTGGCATTGAAATTTTTCTGCTGTGTTGGTTCTTTGTCCTGGGAACTGCTGAGGGTGATGAGAACAAACCTGAGCTCAGCTCTGGAGGGACCTGAGCACCCCTGGAGCCTTCACTGAATATACCCATTTTTAATTCGATTTTAAAGGTAATTTCTGATCCGGAGTGAGGTTTTGAGTCCTCATCCCTGTGCTGGAGATGTTCTAAACCAAAGTTAGCATCCATTACAGGAGCAGCTCCTTCCATCCAGGGAGATTTATTTGTGGCTAAGGGTGAAAATTACATCAATTTTAAGAGGGATTAGAGAGTTTAAATTAATGAGACACAGCAAGGATTAGGGAGATGAAAATTAAAGGTGTGTGCAGAAGGGATAGCTGCCTCCAGCTCACATCTGCTGGGCTTTGAGGGAAGGAAATCCTCTGCAATCATTTGCTTCTTTCTCTCGAGTGCTCTCATCTGATGTGGAGGAAAGTTCAAGGTCTGCATTTCTTGGTTAAAATCTCATTTTGTGTTTACCCCATTGCTGTAGAGCACTTAATCCAGCACTTAATTCTGCTTTTTTTTTTTTTTTTTTTTTTTTTTTTTTCCTGTGCTGAGCTCAGCAGCTGCATTGGAGCAATAGCAAATAAACTGTAAATAAACAGATAATCAAGATCATTGAGGGGTTTTTTTCCAAGTGAAAGGTTTCCCTGCATTGTTACCATGTAAACACTGCTCTTATTAATTTGCATGGATAGAATGAATGTGTGCACAGCTTTAAATAATGTATTAAAAAGAATTGAGCAGGGCTTAGACAACACTGTGCAATTAATCTTCTCTGCTTTGCTGGGAATCACACAGGCCATTCCTAAAAGCTTGTTGGCCCAGTTCCCCATCTGTCCTCTCAGTTTCCACAACCCCGAATCTCATCTCTGGGGTTTTCCTTCATTTTAAAATTTATTTATTTATTTATATTTTAAAATATTTATTTATTTTTTATTATTTTTATTTTTTTTTAATTTTTAATTTATTTTATTTTATTTTTATTTTTTAATTTTTTTATTTTATTTTATTATTTTTCCCTCACAGTTCTCAACTTGCTGTTGTCAGGATCCCTGTTGGAGCAGCATTAATTTGTGTTGCACCGTGAATATTCACATTTTCTTTAGGCTTCCTTACCACAATGAGAGTTGTGTTAACACTGAGGTTTGTTATTTTTTTCACTTTGATTTTTTTCCTCTTAGATTTCAGTTAAGAATCACTTAATGCTGATTTTCCCTTCCATTCCCCATGCAGAGTGACACTGGTTTTTTTTGCCAAAAACCACCTCAGAAAGGGCTTTTCCTGAATTAAAGGCACAGAATTGGTGCTGCTGTGGTGACACTGAGTGGGCACAGAGGTGACAGTCACCTGGAGATGGGACAGGGTTGTTTTATTTGCCTACATAGAGACATTTAAAAGGATCTGCAGGAATTAAAATGTTCTATTTGTGCAGTGACTGTATAAACAGCACGTCAGCAGGAGGAAAGGCAATTTCTGGGAATCTCTGTTGAGATTGCACTGCAGGAAAATCACCAAAATCCCATGGGATTGCAGGAGAATTCCTGTGTGCTCTGGGGGGTTCAGGGGGCTCAGTGTAGGGAGGGAAGTTTGGCACAGGCTGGAGCAAAGGGGGAAGGAAGAGCTCAGGAGGGGCTTTTATTGAATTAAAGGCACAGAATTGGTGCTGCTGTGGTGACACTGAGTGGGCAGAGAGGTGGGCACAGGTTTGTTTGCTTTGCCTACATAGAGACATTTACATTTAAAAGGATGTGCAGGGATTAAAATGTTCTGTTTGTGCAGTGGTTGTATAAACAGCACATCAGCAGGAGGAAAGGCCATTTCTGGGAATCTCTGTTGAGATTGCACTGCAGGAAAATCACCAAAATCCCATGGGAATCCCATGGACAGCCCTGTGTGCTCTGGGGGGTTCAGGGGGTTCAGTGTAGGGAGGAAAGTTTGACACAGGCTGGAGCAAAGGGAGATCCTGCAGGAGAAAAAAAAAGAAATAAGTTTGAGTTGTAAAACTCTCTCTCATTGTCATCTCCCTGTGCTAAGGAAGCCTAAAGCAAATGTGAATATTCACCGTGCAACAAAAACAAATAACATTATTAACAACAATGCTGCTCTAACAGGGGTTCTGACAACAGCAAGGTGAGAACTGTGAGGGGGAAAAAAAAAAAAAGAAGAAAAAAAAAAAGAAAAAAAAAAAAAAAAAAAAAAAAAAAAAAAGAAAGAAAAAAAAGACATTTCCTGAGTTGACATTTCCCTGCAGCAGGGAAGGCACTGCTGAGTCCAGGGCAGTCTGACAGATGGAGCCTTAAGTGCAGATCAAGGCTGAGCTGGCAAATGGATTCCCCTGGCTTTGTTTGGTTCTGGATAAATCCCAGGGAGCAGCTCAGAGGGGCTGGGGGTGCCCAGGGCTGGCTCTGGGGATGTGGATTCACCATTGGTTTTCCGTCCTGGGCTCATCATCAGCCTTGGAAATGAAGGAGAAAAGTGCCACAGCAATGCTGAAATAAAATAAATTTTATTAAAATAAAGAAATAAATAAAATAAATACAGCTGCTGCTCTGATCTCAACTCTAGGAAGGATTTCTCAGAGATTTTATATTTAATTTTCCTCTTCAGGCCAGGTCTCTGAGCTGCAGTGATGGGGTGAGTGCTCTGTCTGCCCCAGGAGGATGAAATGATGGCTCAGCCAGTGGGGAAATGGGAATAACTGACATTTTTCTGACAAATAAATCCCATCCATGTGTTGATGAGGTTTTGGGGTTTGTTATATTTTAATTATCATCAGGACAGCAAAAGGAGAGGAGTTAAACAACCCCTTGGTGTTTGTGGTGGGTTTTGGGAGTGGCTGAGATTCCAGAGGGGCTGTTTAAAATAAATCAGGTGGGGCCTGGTGGTGGTTTGGGGCATTTTTTGGTGCTGTTTGTGTCTCCCCCATTGGCCATGAGGAGTTTTGGGAGGCAGGTGAAGGGGATTTATGAAATCTCCCTGAGAACAAATGTGGCACCTCCAGCAGAACTTTTCTCTGCCCTTAAAAAACCAGAAAAAAGCCTCTCAGAAATGCCCTGTGTGCAGCAAAACTCACCTGGTGCTAGAGGAGGAATTTCAGACTTAACTCCTTATGTAATTAATTTCTTTTTGTTCCCATCCCTCCTCCTTTTTCATGTATTTAATTGAAAAAAAACAACAACTCAGAGCCCCTTGCAGGAGGAGCCTCAGTGTCTTTACTGGCACTTTTGTGGCATTTTTGGTGTAAAAACCTGTTTGCTTTTGCAGCAGATCTGTTAAGGAGGGACTGTGCAGTGTCCTGGACATGCCTGAAAAAGTGCAGGAAAATAATTGGTGTGGGAAATGATGTGGCTTGTGGGGGAACCCTGAGCTGCAGAAGAGTTGCTTTTATGAAATCGGGGAACTGCAGAGCACAATTAGCTGTCATTAATTTTGTCGAATAGAAAATATGTTCCGTTTATTGTACAATCAGGAGCCAGGCTTGAACGGGTTTAAATAGATGAAATCTAAATTATACTGACAGTCCATTAAACAGCAGCAGCCAAAAAAAAAAAAAAAAGAAAAAAAAAAAAAAAAAAAAAATTAAAGGAAATGGATTCACTACGACACCAGTTTATAATAAAATCATTTGCCAAATAAGAAGTGCAGCCCAGGCACTGGGAATTCTCCTGCGAGCTCGAGATGAGCACAGTAAATTGGTTTGAAGCATTTATTGCAGAGCAGGGCTCGGAGCCTCCCCTGTTCCCTGACAAGGAGCCAGCAGTGCTGCCTGAAATCTGCTCAGCGGGAGGAGACACTGAAAGATCACACTGGCAATTTGTTTGTTGTCAGCCATCTGGGGGGGAAAAGAGAGAGGAGAGAGCTCAGCTCTCCCTTACCTGTCACTGGGAATTTTTGTTGGGATTTCAGAGCATTTGTGTTTGGCATTCCCAGGGCTCTCCTGGCTGTGTTTGTCACTGAGCCACGGGGCCAAACCTGCTGTGCTGCTGCTGCTGGGGGTTTGTCTCCCTTCCTGACCTTTGTTTGCAGAGGGTTTGGCAGTTTTCCTGCTCTTGGAATGGAGGCAAGTTCAGATTTCAGCCTTTAGGACTGGCTGAGCTCTGCAGGCAGCAGGTTGGGATCCTCTGGAAGGGTCACTGATGGTCTGAGTGCTGGTACTCAGCTCCCAAAATCCCACTGAGCTGTTTTTGGGATTGAACTGCAGCCACTGCCAGGACCTGGGTGTCCCTCTGCCCCTGGAGAGCAGCTCCTGGAGGAGGATCCAGGATTTCTTGGAGGAGGATCCAGGATTTCTTGGAGGAGGATCCAGGATTTCTTGGAGGAGGATCCAGGATTTCTTGGAGGAGGATCCAGGATTTCTTGGAGGAGGATCCAGGATTTCTTGGAGGAGAATCCAGGATTTCCTGGAGGAGAATCCAGGATTTCCTGGAGGAGAATCCAGGATTTCCTGGAGGAGAATCCAGGATTTCTTGGAGGAGAATCCAGGATTTCCTGCTCATCTTCCCCAGGGCTGGCACTGGGACCACTGAGCCCTTGAATCCCAGCGTGGAGCAGAGGAAATATCCCTTAATTCAGGAATTTAAACACCCCACAGCCTGAGCTGAGGGTTTTGACGTGTCTGTACAAAACATGCAAAAACTGAACTGGTAAAACCTGGTGGAGGAGGGATTTGAGGATAATTCCTTGACAAAAAGCCTTTCAAGGAATATTTTCCCTGTGGAAGTGTGTGCACAGAGCCTGTGCCTTTGTTCCCTGGGATGATGGAAGTGTTGACTCATTAGGTGAAACATGAAAGGATTCTAATCGTGGAGGTGGTTGTTACAAAAACAGAGTTTAAGCTGCTCAAGGTTCAGAAAATGGAGCTGGTTTGGGTTTGTGGTTTTATTATTATTTTGGGGTTTTTTTATTATTTTATTTTTATTTTTATTTTATTTAATTTTTAATTTTTTTATTTTTTAAATTTTTAAAAATTTTTTATTTTTATTTTTATTTTTAAATTTTTATTTTTATTTTTTAATTTTTTTTAATTTTTTAATTTTAATTTTTATTTTTACTTTTTATTTTTTAAATTATTTTTATTTTTATTTTTTAATTATTTTTATTTTTTAATATTTTTTTTAATTTTTATTTTTTTTCTAAGGGAATTTTTTTTTTTTTTAATGTCCACGCATGGAAGCTCTAATTTTAAAAGCAGCTTTTAGTGTGGGAATATTAATGGAACCCTGCAGAAGTAGGGCACATCTGGTGGATATCACAAGCCCAAAGGCAGAATGACTCTGTTCCATGTGTCAGGGAAATGCTTCATCTCCACTGGGACTTTCTGACACGGAATGGGGAATGAGCAATGCAGGGTATCCACTCAGCATTTCCTCACTCTTGTCCTCCAAAGATTATGGAAAAAAACCCTTTTATTTTTAATTTTTGCTTTATTTTTGTCTCCTAAACCAAGACATCTCGTTTCGCTTTATTCTTGTCCCTAAACCAAGACATCTTGTTAATTTTCTTTTTCCTTTTGGAGCTGGTTTGTCACTGCTGAACTCAGATTTAACAAATCAGGTGCGGAACTGTCCCAGGATGTTTCCTGGGGGGGAATTTGCATTTCCATTTCCCATTTCCCCTGTGCTCCCTCCCTCCCTCCATCCTGGCAGCTTTCCTGGTAAATAGGGAACGTGTGAGGGTGGCTGTCCTTCAGCAAAATAAATCAAATTACACTTGACTGGAGCTGTGTAAAGCCTGTGCAGCCAGAGAGAGCTGAAATTGTTCCAGGAGTGTGTGGTCAGTGGAAAAAAAGAAAAAAAAGCCACAGTGGCACATCCCAGCGTGCTGAGGGTGAGGAAAGGGCCACTCTGCAGCTTTTCAGTGCCATAAATCTGATCTGTGCAGCTTTGTTGCGTGTTAGAGAAATGATAATTCAGTTTTCCTTTCCTTGGGTCCCGGTGGAGGCTGTTTGGATTTCTGGCAAAGGAAGGAATTGCTCTTTATGGCCAGTTTTGAGAGGCTGATGTGAGTGAGTGTCTCTGGAAATATTCTCCTTTTCTGGGGAGGCATTTTGGAGTTTCTATCATCCCCAGCGTTGCTGTGCACCTGAATAAACTTGTTTTTCTGATCTGCCCGGCCTGTCTTGCTTTGGAGAGTCGTAACTGGATGTCATCAGTGTTTTAGGGGCTGGCAGGGAGCCAGCAGTGCCTCCCTCAAACACAGCCCAGAGGCAGTTTTTATCTGTCCCCAGGAGGTGCCACATCCCCTCACCGTGTGCCAGGCATTGCACAGGGTGCTGGGCTCTTTGCTCTGCGAAAATGAGGCTTTGCACAGCCCAGATACAAGGGGAAAAAAAAAATAAAAATCCTGCAGGTTGTGGTGTTTTTGTGTCTGAAATCTCACAACTTTTCCTACATGGTACCCCCAAAATCCCTGCAGATGGAGCAGGGTGGGGATGGATGGGGATGGGTGGGGATGGATGGTGCAGGATGGGGATGGTGGAGCAGGAGGGGGATTTATGTCTCAGGATGGTTGAGAAGGATGTGGATTTATAGCTCAGGATGGATGGTGCAAGATGGGGATGGATGGAGCAGGATGGTGGAGAAAGATGATGGGGATTTATGTCTCAGGATGGTTCAGGATGAGGATGGATGGCTCAGGATGATGGAGCAGGATGGGGATGGATGGTGCAGGATGTGGATTTATGGCTCAGGATGATGGAGCAGGATGGGGATGGTGGAGCAGGATGGAGGAGCAGGTTGGGAGTGGATGGCTCAGGATGTGGATTTATGGCTCAGGATGGGGATTTTTGGCTCAGGATGGAGGAGCAGGATGGGAATGGATGGCTCAGGATGGGGATTTATGGCTCAGGATGGAGGAGCAGGATCAGGATAGAAGGTTCAGGATGGTGGAGCAGGTTGAGGATGGATGGCTCAGGAGGGAGGAGCAGGATGATGGGGATTTATGGCTCAGGATGGGGATTAATGGTTCAGGACGGTGGAGCAGGATGTGGATTTATGGCTCAGGATGATGGAGCAGGAGGGGATGGATGGCTCAGGATGGTGGAGTAGGATGGAGTTGGATGGTTCAGGATGGTGGAGCAGGATGGGGATTTATGTCTCAGGATGGTGGAGTTGGATGGTTCAGGATGGTGGAGCAGGGTGGCTCAGGATGGTTCAGGATGGCTCAGGATGGTGGAGCAGGATAGAGATAGAAAGTTCAGGATGGATGGCTCAAGATGGGGATGGTGGAGCAGGATGTGGATTTGTGGCTCAGGATGGTGGAGCAGGATGGTTCAGGAGGGGGATGGATGGTTCAGGATGGAGATTTTTGGGTCAGTATGGGGATGGACGGTTCAGGATGTGGATTTATGGCTCAGGATGGTGGAGCAGGATCAGGATAGAAGGTTCAGGATGGTGGAGCAGGATGGGATGGATGGCTCAGGATGGAGATAGAAGGTTCAGGATGTGGAGCAGGGTGGGGATAGAAGGCTCAGGATGGAATGGATGGTTCAGGATGTGGATTTATGGCTCAGCTCATGGAGTGAGTGCCTGCAGCCTTGTAAAGTTCCATCATCAGCCAAGGAAACCTGGGATAACAGGGCTGTGGGAAAACCTGGATGTTGTGAACTTGCTGGAGCTCCCAAATGAGCTGGATCGAACCAAAACACGTCTTACAAAACCCTGAAATTCAAAAGATTTCCTGTAAAAATCCATAAAAGCTGATGGAAAATCCCTCATGGGACAGCGATGTTTATTGTCTCTCCTGTATTTTGAGCAGCAATTCCTTATCTCTGTGTGTGAGAGGGGACACCAGGACTGTCCTTTCAATATTTGCCTGGCTTTGGGCTTGTCCTCTCTGTGTTTTCAGCAGGCTGAGTGTGAGTTTGCTGAGTCCCAAGGTCAGGATCATTAATCAGGCACTTCTCTCTGCCCCATCCTGCCGTGTTTTCATTCCGAGGGCGTTGCTTTTGTTGTAGCTCTTGCCAAAAGACTGTTTTGAATACAAGGAGACCTTCTGTTCCAGCAGCCTTGGAGAGCCCAGTTGTCAAAAGCAAACAGAAATAATTACTGTGTTTCTGTCTTGTCAAATGTAATTGGAGAAAGCGCAGGCCTTCCCCGAGGTAAATCTAATTTAAGTTTTGCTGTGTTTCATCTGTGATTGGTTGCCTTGGTTTTCTTCACCATTAGAAGAGAAAATATGTTGGTGCTGGGTTCTTAATGGCACGAGAAATCTGATTACTTTCCTCTCTTATTTTGGTCTGGTTCACAGGCTGTGACCTGGTCATTGTTATTAACTCAATCCAGAAATTCTTTTCTTTTTTTTTTTTTTGTTTTCCTGGCAAAACGTCTTTCCAAATCAAAGTTAATTTTCCCGCAGTTAATTCCCTTATTTATCATCACAAATAGTCGCTATTTTTAGACCCCACTCTGAATAAATTACACCACGTACAAACGACACGGTGGTTTCTTTCAAAGTTGTGAATTTGAATTTATCCTGGTTTTTTATTTATTTTTTTAAATCCTGTTCTCTCTTGGAGGCACAGAAGTTAATGGCCATTATTGTAAAATCTTGTGTTTTCAAAGATTGCGTTTATATCGAAAGCCGGCGGCCGAACACGCCCTATTTCATCTGCAGCATTCAAGACTTCAAACTGGTAAGGAACATTTTCACATCTTCCTCCTTCCCCCAATCTCCAGAGTTGGGTGGGGATAATTCTTATCTTGGATTCCCTTTGCTGTGAGTGAATTTTGACCCTCTGAACCAAAAATTGGGTTTTGTTAAACCCCATTTGTGGCTTTGGTGCAGCCTCAGTTCACTGGGGGAGTTCAGGTTGTGAGCCCTGCCCTGTCCAGGTGAACTTTGAGTTGAGTGTTTTCAGGAAATTGTGGCTCAGGCAGTTAAATTTTTTTCCTGGGAAGTTAAATTTGGCTGATTTGTGCATCCTAAGCTGACCATGTTGCAGGGACACCACACCAAGGTGACCATTTAATCAGGAAAAATAGAAAATATCATTGAAGAACCTGTTAGCACTTCATGCTTGAGCAGTGAAAAGTCAGGGAGCTGAGCAGGAACAAATCAGAGCTGTTTTTGTTTCTGGCTCTGCCCTCCTGAGAGGTTCCTGCTGCTGCCTGGGCGCAGCTTTGGCACCTGGCAGAGCTTTGTGACAGGAGGTTTGGGGATTTCTGGGGATGTTTTACTGCTGCTCCTGCTTGTTATTGCTTTATTGAAGTGCTGAGTGCATGATAAACTCTCCTTATCAATGTATTGTCTGCACACATAGATCACCACAGGCTCTTGCCATCAGGATAAACCAATAAAACTTCTTTTCCCCCTTTTCCCCCCTTTTTTCCCCCTTTTTTCCCCCTTTTTTCCCCCTTTTTTCCCCCTTTTTTCCCCCTTTTTTCCCCCTTTTTTCCCCCTTTTTTTCCCCCTTTTTTCCCCCTTTTTTCCCCCTTTTTTCCCCCTTTTTTCCCCCTTTTTTCCCCCTTTTTTCCCCCTTTTTTCCCCCTTTTTTCCCCCTTTTTTCCCCCTTTTTTCCCCCTTTTTTCCCCCTTTTTTCCCCCTTTTTTCCCCCTTTTTTCCCCCCTTTTTCCCCCTTTTTCCCCCCTTTTCTCCCCCTTTTCTCCCCCTTTTCTCCCCCTTTTCTCCCCCTTTTCTCCCCCTTTTCTCCCCCTTTTCTCCCCCTTTTCTCCCCCTTTTCTCCCCCTTTTCTCCCCCTTTTCTCCCCCTTTTCTCCCCCTTTTCTCCCCCTTTTCTCCCCCTTTTCTCCCCCTTTTCTCCCCCTTTTCTCCCCCTTTTTCCTCTTCTTTTTCCCCCTTTTCCTTCTTCCCACTTGTGGGCTCATTCCCTCTTTCCTCCCCTTCTCCCTCCCCCTTTTTTTAGGGGTGTTTTTTAGGGATTTGTGGTGTTTTTAGGGATTTGTGGTGTTTTTTAGGGATTTTAGCGATCTGTGGTGTGCAGGTTCTGGCTCTTGGGTGGAATCACCCTGGGATGGTTCTGGGCACTCAGAGTTGCATTAATTGCTCAGGAAATGAACAAAACTCTCATCACTTGGGCTGGACCGAGCTCTTTTTGCAGGACTGTGGGAAGTGAATTGCAGCTTTAGTACCTTTAGATGTTTTTAAAGTGGTTTTTCTCTGCTGTTTTCAGCAGAGGACTTGGCACAAGGGCAATTCTGTTTAATTCCTGACATGGAAACGCTGTCTCAGTTCTGTGTTTGCTTTTGCCTGGCTCAGAGTTCTCCAATTTCTCCGTTAATTTAATTTTTTTTCTTACTGACATAGTGCATAAAGGGGAACCTTGTACAAATGACAAAACCAAAAAGCTCTTGATGCTGATTATACCAGCAAAAATAAATCCCCAGTGTGTGTGTGGCTGTTGATTTTCCTGGCGGGGGAAAAGGGAGGATGAGCAGTGGAAAAGGACACTTGATTTCTCTTCTAGTGTGAGATACCAACAGGAAAACAGCCTTGTTTTGCCTTCAGCTAAATATGTCAAGTGAAGCAAGAAAGTTAAAGTCAACAGCTTTGAAATGTCGCCTGCTAATTAAATACATTATCATGTTGCTTGTCACAAAATAAAAGTTTTTTTTTGGCTGAGTGTGTGAGCCAAACCTCGTGCTTCCCCTGGTTCTGGGTGTAATCTGGGCACAGGGGTTGATTGGGGGGTGTTTTACTGATAAAAACAGGAATAAAAAGTTGTATTTTTTTAAAAAATGAGAGGGAGTTCGATGTGATCCTCTCGTGTTTCATCCTGCAGGTGGGAGGTGCTGAGGTTGGGACTAAATTGCCTCTGAATTTCATTCAGGGTATTTAATTTGTGCTTCCAGTAAGATCTGAAATCACAACTGGATGATTTTCTATTTATTGCTGAACTAGAAACTGGGTTCTAAGAAGCCTGGCAGTCTGGTTTAGCATCCCAGCTCCCTCCACTGCTGCAGGGGCAGGTGTTAAATATGTTAAATACGTTAAATATCATTCCAGAGCAGCTTTGCACTCCGCTGTCCCAACGCTGTGAGTTTGCAGAAAGCAGCAGCTGTTTTCCCTGCGCCTCCTCTCAGGGTTCAGCAGCTCTGGCAGGTGAATGTGCTCTGTGCTGTGCATTGCTTTATCCTTCCATCACACCTTTTCTCTCGGCATTGAGATGAATCAGTGCTAATCTGTGAGAAAACACCCCTAAAAACTGATTTTAGCTGGTTTTTTTTTTTTTTTCCTTTTGCTCTGCTGCACCCTCAGGACCTGAACTCGTGGAGTTTGGTCTTTCCAGTCTGAAAAACTTCACGCAAAAAAAAAAATAAATAAAATTCCATCGATTGTGGTGAAATCTCATCCACAAATCTGTGCTCTGGAGGTGATTGAAACCAAGGGGGGCTGTTTGTTGCTGAAGACATTGGGAAGAACAAACAGCTGGGAGCACATCTGGAGCGTGCCTGCCACGGGAAATACTGAAATTGGAGCTAATACTGAGTTTGCAGTCATTTAATTTATCTTATTTATTTATTTATTATTTAAACTTTTTAAAAATTTTTTATTTAATTTAATTTATCTTGTGCTCCTCAGGAATAAAAAAAAAGCACTTGGAGCACACTTGGAGTGCTGCCGTTTACACCAGTTCAAGTTCAGGGAAATGGCTTTGGATCTTTTTTTTTTGTGTTTGTGCCAGTGCATGAATATTTTATTTTATTTCATTTTTTCCCAGGTACTGAGAGCTCAGGGGAAGCTCCAGGGTTTTTTTCAGGTCAGCTTTACCATGCAGACAAGTGAAATGTGGGCTGCAGGATTGATCTGAGCAGGTTTTTCTGAATTTTGTGTCCCAGGCAGGCAGAGCTCCTCACTGATGACATAATTTCTGACAATTCCTTTTGCTCAAAGACAAGTTCCTGCTCAGCTGTTTGAGGGACTAAATTCATGCAAGTGTTAAAAGTGACTTTCTGAGAAGGTTGTCTTTGGTAAAAGGGAGCTGATGTAAATCATTGAACGCTCTCAAACCAAGTTTTATACAAATTTTTAGTAATTTTTCTGATTTGTAAGGTCCTTCTGCCAGTTTCTCCTGCATTTCTGGGTGATGGGGGCACACAGAACCCTCCTGTTTGCAGTGACTCTGTAAAGAATTGGCTGTGCTGATTCCCTGAATTGCTTTTAGTCATTTTTTCTGTTTGTAAAGTCCCATTGCCAGTTTCTTCTGCATTTCTGGGTGATGGGGGCACATAGAATCCTCCTATTTGCAATGTCTCTGTAAAGAATTGCCTGTGCTGATTCCCCTGGGGAATTTGTTTTATACAAATTCCCTGAATTGATTTTTAGTCATTTTTCTATTTCGCAAGGCCCCCCCTGCCAGTTTCTCCTGCATTTCTGGGTGATGGCAACACACAGAACCCTCTTGTTTGTAGTGACTCTGTGAAGAATTGCCTGTGCTGATTCCCTGAAAGGTTTTTAGTAATTTTTTCTGGTTTTTAAGGTTCTCTCTGGCAGTTTCTTCTGCATTTCTGGGTGATGGGGCACACAGAACCCTCTGGTTTGCAGTGACTCTGTAAAGAATTTGCTGTGCTGGTTCCCCTGGGGTAAATCCCTGTGCCCAGAGCAGGGGAGAGGCAGCACCTCTCATTCCCAGAACTCACAGAATTCCCAGAATGAATTCCCATTGCAGGAGGACTCTGCAGTCCCAGCCTCGGGCTCTGGCACTGGTGGGTTCCCTCCAGTGCCTCCAGTAATAAAAGGAAATTAATTTGAGTTCTGCACGAGGAGCTGAGTTGTTTCTGCTGCTGGAGCTGGGAGTGAATTAACACCTTGACTCCTTTAATGGAATTTATTAGTGGCTTCATTTGGTGAGGGTGGAATGCTGGGGTGGTTCCGTGGCCCAAGACAAATGGTGGAGGTTTAAAAACCACATTTCTTTATTTATTTCTCCTTTTCACACTCAAGAAAAGTTTGGCTTTTTTTTTTTTTTTCTTTTTTTTTCCTTTTTTTTTCTTTTTTTTTTTAATTTTTTTTTATTTTATTTTATTTTATTTTATTTTTTATTTTATTTTTATATTATTATTACCATTATTTATCTATTTATTTATTTATTTAATGTTATTTTTTTATTTGTATCCCTCTCCCAACTTTATTTTATTTTATTTTTTTATTATTGTTATCATTATTTATTTGTTTGTTTATTCATTTATTTATTTTATATTACTTTTTTATTTGTATCCCTCTCCCAACTTTATTTTATTTTATTTTTTAATTTTTATATTACTATTATTTTTATTTTATTTTATTTTATTTTATTTTATTTTATTTTATTTTATTTTATTTTATATAATTTTTTTTTCTTTGTATCCCTTTCCCAACTTTTCCTTGCAGGCAAACACATCCCATTTTATCCTCAGTGTAGTTATTTCTGATTTCAGTGTTTCCAATATCTGCCTATTTCCAGATGAACGGAGAGCGTCTTTCCAATCTTTGGATTTCGATTGGATTGAGGCCTGTGGAGCTGGTTTGGGGGATGTTTATTTAGCACTGATTTACATAGAAATACAAAATAAAAACCCTCTGCAGCCCCAGTGCTGCTAATTCAGCCTTTGACACCAGGACAGCCCAGATCTCCATTAGGAATTCCCTGTGTGGTGAGGTACAACCACAAATCTGCAAAAAAACAGCCAAAGTGCATTTTATTTCCTTTTTTTTTACAATTTCCCAGCCCAAAGATACTTTAATTTGCTGTTGGCCAAAGATACTTTAATTTTTTCCCTGCTATAAAAACCCCCACAAGGTGATATTTTAGCAGTGACTGTTCAAACTCTGAATTTGCAGAACAAACTGGGCCCTGATTGTTTTATCCTCCCAGCTCTTGGTGTGTCTTTGTTCAAAGGTAAAAAAAAACCCCAAAACCTCAGTGAGATGGTAAAGAAAAACGTGGCCTTTTGATATTTAAAAGGTGAAAAATCTATTTAAACTGTGTGTGATGGTTTGGAATAGCCCCCAGTGCTTGTTTTAATAGAAATGATAAATAGTGTGGCTGGTGCTGCAATTAGATCTGAGCTATAAATGACATTTAATGGCAAATGTCAGGCTGGGATCTTCATTTCAGTGTTGCACTCCTTTGGTACGAGGCTGAAAAACACCTTAATGGGATTTAATTGCAGGAACATCCATTCAGTGATCACTTAAATGCATTTGTGATCCCATTAGGGGGAGGCTCAGGAGGGTCCCTGGTAATTCTGGGTCAGCAGTTCCCTCTGGAGCTGCTGCTGTGGGAAGGCAAAAATAAAATAAAATAAAATAAAAATAAAAATAAAATAAAATAATAAAATAAAATAAAATTAAAATAAAATTAAAATAAAATTAAAATAAAATAATAAAATAAAATAAAAAAATAAAAAAATAAAATAAAATAAAATAATAAAATAAAATAAAACAAAATAAAAATAAAATCTGCAATCACAGTGGGGCTGGGCCAGGCAGGGATGGTGTGAGCAGAAAATAGTGTTTATTGTTTTATTTCTCAGGGTTTTTAATTAAAGGCTCTTAATGACTCTGGGGGTGTTTGTGCAGTGACAGGAGAGATGTGGGGCCTCACCTGGGATTTGGGGAATTGAAATGTGGATTTGGGAATTGATGTGAAATGTGGATTTGTGAAATGTATATTTGTGAAATATATATTTGTGAATTTATTGTGCAGTAGGACTCCTCTGCCCAGCCCCAGGTGTGACACCAGCACCTTCACCTGCACAGTTTACCTGGAATTCCAAATAAATGTGGGTTATTGATTTGGGATGTGGGTGGGGAAATAAACCCAGGAAACCTGGATGGGAAAAAAGGAAATGGGAGCAGAAAGAGCCCACAAAGGGATTAAATGAGGCACTAAGCAATGACCCATAACCTTTGTGGAAGATCTTATCATAGTTTTATTTTAAGGCAATCAGGTTTTAAGCATAACTGCCTTTCTAAAAAGTTTATTTAAACACACCCTGGGATGTGACTCCACCACCTCCCTGAGCAGACAATTCCAGCATCACTCTTCCTGTAAAAAACTTCCTTTTTTATCACTCTTTTTTTTTAATCACTCTTTCTTAAAAAAACTTTTATTCCTAATAACCCACCAGGCTCAAGGCAGCCTTTTGATGCTATTAATTGCATTTCCTTTGCCTCTACCCCCCACCAGCCTTTTTTAGTGCTGATTATTTAATTTCCTTTGTCTCTGTCCCTTCTCCAGGTCTGCCCCAATTCCTGCCTCATTTACAGCCCCAATTCCTGGTTTTTCCTTTGTCCCTTCCCCAATTCCTGCCCCATTTCCAGCCCCAATTCCTGGTTTTTCTGGAGCTCAGGGCTGTGTTTTTTCAGCAAGTCTGGCAATTCTGGTGCCAAAAACACCCACACTGGGAGACAACAGATGGAACCTGCTGAGCATCAGCTCTGGGGATGAGGAAATGCCACCAGAGAGGGTTTTGGGGAAGGTTCTGTCTCAGATTTATGGTTTTCTCTTGATGTTGGGAAAGGTGGGACAGGAAGGGCTGGTGGATGTGATTGTCTGGTGAGAAATATTAGAGATGTAAAAGCTGTGAGTGAAATAGAAATGAAATCCAGCTCTGAGATGTGATCATGGCAGGGAGGAAGACGGGAATGAGCTGGAGATGGGTGGAAGGACAGAAAACAAAAGGCCCCAAGGGTGCAGCCCCTCTCCACCCTGCCAAGGCATCAGGGAAAAGGGGGATGAGAAAAGTCTCTTTAGAGTTTAGAATACAGGATGATGTGGTGATAGAGCAGTTCTCATGGGCTGCAGGCAAAGTCTGTAGGGTTTGTATCTGGCGCCGGTTGGTCACTGGAAATTAGAATATTCAACACAAATGAGATAGAATGGATTGGAACAAGGTGCTCTTCTCTTCTCTTCTCTTCTCTTCTCTTCTCTTCTCTTCTCTTCTCTTCTCTTCTCTTCTCTTCTCTTCTCTTCTCTTCTCTTCTCTTCTCTTCTCTTCTCTTCTCTTCTCTTCTCTTCTCTTCTCTTCTCTTCTCTTCTCTTCTCTTCTCTTCTCTTCTCTTCTCTTCTCTTCTCTTCTCTTCTCTTCTCTTCTCTTCTCTTCTCTTCTCTTCTCTTCTCTTCTCTTCTCTTCTCTTCTCTTCTCTTCCCTTCCCTTCCCTTCCCTTCCCTTCCCTTCCCTTCCCTTCCCTTCCCTTCCCTTCCCTTCCCTTCCCTTCCCTTCCCTTCCCTTCCCTTCCCTTCCCTTCCCTTCCCTTCCCTTCCCTTCCCTTCCCTTCCCTTCCCTTCCCTTCCCTTCCCTTCCCTTCCCTTCCCTTCCCTTCCCTTCCCTTCCCTTCCCTTCCCTTCCCTTCCCTTCCCTTCCCTTCCCTTCCCTTCCCTTCCCTTCCCTTCCCTTCCCTTCCCTTCCCTGTTCTGCCCCTCTCATCCTCTCTTGCCTCTCCCCTCTTTCCCCCACTCTCTTGCTCACTCTCTTCTCCCCACTCTCACCCCATTTCTACCCCTTAATTCTCTTCCCCTCTCTCTCCCTCTCTCTTTGGGGTTCCCTCCAGCCCAGGCTGGTGGCTGAAGGCAAAGCCCTCTTTACCCACAACCCTTGCAATAAACCCACATATTTTAGAATATCTCAGCTCTGCAGAGTTCCCTCTCCCTGCCCTCCACAGATATTCCTACAACAGAGGATTATTCACATTATTGCTTTTATTTCACATCTCTGTTTTTACTGAACGCTGACAATGCTGCCCTGCTTTGCGAGGAGTAATTATGTGTCTGAATGAAATAATCGAGCTGCAAAAAAATAACATTCATTTGTAGTAATAACCTGTGCGTTTCCAGGCTGCCTTTGCTTGGCTTAGAAACAGCAGATTGGTTTTTTTTTCTTAATTAATTAACAAACTGCCTACAAAAAATGATACCCTGAGAAGGTGAAATCACACCTGCTGCTGCAGAGAGGGGAGAGGAATAATCCTTGCTGATCTCTGCTCATTTCCAGACAGGTTCATTTGTGTCTTCTCTCTGATTTTTAGTTATTTTTTCCCCACACAGTGAATCCGAGTGTTTATTTTTATTTTTTCTCTTCTTTTGCTATTGGTAAATGTCAGAATTGACTGAGAAAAAAACAGGTCTAGAGCAGGAATTGAGGTTTCATGATGGGAAAACCCTTGGAAAGGGAAGATATTTTGCTCCTTGTCCCTCTTTTGTTGTTGTTTTTTCTGGAATTGCTGCAATTCCCTGTCTCCAGCATTTGGCACTTTGACTATTGGTAAATGTCAGAATTGACTGAGAAAAAAACAGTTCTAGAGCAGGAATTTGATGTTTCATGGTGGAAAAACCGTTGGAAAGGGAAGATGTTCTGCTCCTTCTCCCTGTTTTGCTGTTTGTTCCCCTGGAATTGCTGCAATTCCCTGACTCCAGCATTGCCCATCTGTCACCTCCAGCATTTGGCACACTGACTATTGGTAAATGTCACAATTGACTGAGAATAAAAACAGTTCTAGAGCAGGAATTGAGGTTTCATGGTGGGAAAAGAGAAGATGTTCTGCTCCTTCTCCCTGTTTTGTTATTGTTTTTTTCTGGAATTGCTGCAATTCTCCGACTCCAGGGTTTCCCATCTGTCACCTCCAGCATTTGCCACGTTGTTTTCCAAAGCCACTCATGATTTAAAGTGGCTCTAAATGAGGGCGAGGAGTGAAATGCAGATTAAACCCCCCTGGGAGGATGTGCAGGACATCTGTGGGGTTTGCAGGGTTTGGGTTCCTCACCGCCCTGGGGACAGAACTGGAATTTAAATATCTGCTCTGGGGAGTTCCAGGGAAAACAGGCACCTTGGAATAATCACAAACTCTCTGGAAATCAGGACATTCCTGCTTTTTTAAATAGAACTTGCAGCATTATTTTATTTTATTTTTTTCCCCTTCTATTTTAAACAGAAGTTGACCAGCTGCTTGTGAAGGGAGATGCTTTAATCCATTTACAGATCCCGTTTAATTCTCGTTCAACATCCAAACCTGATTTGTGCCGTTGAAAAGGAACAAAACCCAAAACAAAACCCAAAATGTCAGTGAGAACAAAACCCCCAAACGAGCAATTTTTGTGAGCGCTGCAGCAAAAGAACAATATTTTCATTAAAGGGGAGAAATGTGGTTTTTTTGGATCATTTTTGAGCTGACAGAAATCTAAACTTTTCATAAATGCAGATTTCTGCAAGCTTGGATTTGGTTTGTGAGTGTCTGCAGCTTTTCACATGTAAAAGGTGTAAAAAAAAGGGGAGTAAAATAAAAAAAATCACACTTTAGGGGGTGGGAGACCCTTCTTTTGTGTGCACAGGGTTTGAAAATAAAGAATTTTTGCCACAGAAGTTGATGCTTTGACACCTCTGAGCACAGTCTGCTTTAGAAGTGACACAAGTATTTAGAGAGTTTTGGCTGACAAAATAGCAAGTCTAGGAATTCCTGTGCCACGAGAGGATGGAAATGTGAAAAAGGGAGACTCTGACAGACGTTTTTTGTATTTTTAGCAGAAGATTGAAGCTTCAGGTTAAACCCCCCAGAGTTGTGTGTGGTGGGGAAAGCAAAGAGCTTTGTCAGGGTGCAGGTGTTGAATTAATTGGACAAAAATGGCCAAAAGTGGTAAAAAAAGATATTTAGGAAAGAGATCAGCTCATCCCCCATGAAATAAAACCCCAGAAAAACCCAGAACTCACAACCCAGCCCCGAGTTCATCATTTTCAGGGACTTTTCTGTGAACAGTCCTTTGCACATCTCACTGGAAATGATGTTTTTGTTGCTGCTCTGTCCATGTGTGTGAATGGTTTATGGAACAAAAAAAGTGGAGTTTTTGTCCCCTCAGCTGGGAAACACAAAGAGAATTTGCAGGGAAATGGGAGGTTGGTGTTTCCCATCATTGCTGCAGAGCTGCACTAATAGAATTTCTGAACCCTTAGAGAGAGGGTAACAGATTATTTACTTGGAACTTTTTTTTGTCTTCAGCATTCAGAGAGGCTGCTCACAAAAGCTGAGCTGCTCAGAGCATCATTTCAGTCTGCAACCCCAATTTTTGAACAGCAGGAGCAGAAATCAGACAGAGCCGCTTCTCACTCGTTGTCCTTTTGATTTTTATTTATTTTATTATTTTTTTTTGGCTTTGATTACAAACGTGTGATGTAAAAAAAAAAAAAAAAGGCAGGCCAGGTCTGGGGATTCTGGATTTGGGGGATGCTGGAGTGGCTCAGTTTTCCTGGCACAATGCTGCCACTGGCAGTGGTTTGTTGGTATTACACGGGCTCTGCTCAGGAAATAATAATATTTTTTTTACTATTTTTTCTCCCCCCCTCAGCAAGGTTTGAATATTGTTAATTCAGCAGAAAAAGCTCCAACAGTCCAGAGACAATGGAACCTCCCAGGCCAGTTAAATTCAGTGATGTTTGAGGAGAACCTTCAGAGGATTTCAGCCCAGAGTTAAAAAACAAGGCTGCAGTTGCCTCATGCCAAAAGAATGTTCCTTTTCCCTTCAGGCTTTTGTTTCTCCAAGTGTTTTGGAGCAGCAGGAGAATTGCAGAGCCAGGGGTTTGGAGATAAACTTGAGCGACTTGAGCTAAAAATGCTCTTTAAGTGGCGTTTCTGCTTCTCTTTCCTTCCAAGAAGGAACAAATTGGTGGGTGGAAAAAATGGAAAAAAAAAAAAAAAAAAAAAAAAAAAAAAAAAAAAAAAAAAAAAAAAAAAAAAAAGCATTTGGGGGGAAAGAGAGTTTTGTGTAAATTTTGCTGTGAGGTTGATGAGCAGCCAGAGCCTGTAATTACTGTGATTGAAGTGCAGGATCTTATTCTTTTGTGTAATAAAGAACGTCTATGATTATGTCTGGATCCATCTGTCCTTTGGAGGGAGAAAAAAAATCTATTATCTCTCGGTTTCCACTGCTAAAAATGCTTGTTACTGTGGGGTTTATTTTTTTTTTTTCATGTTTGGCCATAAATACTTCTTATTTGTTGAAATTATCAGGCTGCAGGAGGCCAAAAATCACAATTCCCTTCTGATCCCTGGGTTAATTAACAGGAGGGAGTGGATTGGGGATGGCTGGGCTGATCCAGGAGATTCTCCTGCCTTGAAATGAACCTGTCACCAGCACAGGCTGCAGAAATGCTTCTCCCCCTCTGGCTCTGACCCCTCAGGGGGGTTTTCTGGGAGGATTTGGGGGCTCTGGGCTGATTTCCCTGTCAGTAACACCCCGGGGTTGTTTTCCAGAGCAAGAGGGACCATCTGCTGATGAATGTGAAGTGGTACTACCGCCAGTCCGAGGTGCCCGACTCGGTGTACCAGCACCTGGTGCAGGACAGGCACAACGAGAACGGTGAGTGCCCTAATCCTGGCTTTGGTTCTAGTTCTGTCTGAGCCAGAACGGGGAGTGCCCTAATCCTGGGTTTAATTCCAGTTCTGACTGGGCCAGAACAGTGAGTGGGGTCTGTACAGCTTTAATTCCAGTTCTAAATGAGCCAGAACAGGGAGTGCCTAATCCTGGGTTTGGTTCCAGTTCTAACTGGGCCAGAATGGGGAGTACCTGAATCCTGGGTTTAATTCCAGTTCTAACTGGGCCAGAATGGGGAGTGCCCCAATCCTGGGTTTGTTTCCAGTTCTAACTGGGCCAGAGTGGGGAGTGGGCTCTGCACAGCTTTAGTTCCAGTTCTAACTGGGCCAGAACGGTGAGTGCCCCAATCCTGGCTTTGGTTCCAGTTCTAACTGAGCCAGAACAAGGAGTGGGGTCTGCAGGGCCAGCCCTGCCCTGCTCCTGCCCCAAATCCCAGTTCTAACTGGGCCAGAACGGTGAGTGGGGTCTGCAGAGCTTTAATTCCAATTCTAACTGAGCCAGAACAGGGAGTGCCCTAATCCCAGTTTTAGTCCCAGTTCTAACTGGGCCAGAATGGGGAGTGGACTCTGTACAGCTTTAATTCCAGTTTTAACTGGGCCAGAATGGGGAGTGGGGTCTGCAGAGCCAGCCCTGCCCTGCTCCTGCCCCAAATCCCAGTTCTAACAGAGCCAGAACGGTGAGTGGGCTCTGCACAGCTTTAGTTCCAGTTCTAACTGAGCCAGAACATTTCTGCCCAGGGTATGGAAGGTGTTAGAAAAGGGCTGTTGGTTTTTTACCTGCCTGGAGTCACTGCTGTGTGTCCTGGCCCTGTAATCAGGGACATTCCAGGTGTATTAGCACTAATAATTATTTATTAGTGGTAATGCCACAAGTGCTGGGCTTCTGACATTACCACTAATAAATAATTACTCATTATTTAATATTAATTATTAATTAATATTATTTTATGTACATATTATTATATCATAAATAAAACCAACAGCAGCAGCAGCAACAACAACAACAACAATAATAATAATTACTATTACTACTATTATTATTATTATTATTATTTCCTTGAGAGAGGATAGAAAATCAAAATAACCCCGTGTCCTTGGTGGGCCTCCTGAACACTGCACTGACAATAACTGAGCACCAAATTATCTGCAGAAATTGGGGCTCTCCTCTTTTTTATTTGTGATCCTGCTGCAATTCCATGAGAACTGATTCTTTCCCAGTCATTCTCCCACCCCTGAATATTCACTCTGATCAATATTGCAGCGAGGGATGGAACTCAAACACTCAGAGCTGATTTTCCCCCTTTTTCTCTTTGCAAAAACTCAGTGTGATCTTGGGTTCCCCATGAGCAGGAGAGACTTTGGTACCTCTCCCCGTGTCATTTATCTCCTCCCTCCAGGGAAAACGTAACATTTGCTTCTGTTCTTCCCAGGAAATTTCCTTGAGGCAACTGTTAAAAATTCTGGAGATGCTCCAAGGTGAACCGTGATGATAAAAGTTGATGATTGAAATTTTGGAACTTTGTTTTGCCTGGCAGAACAAAGTTGAGCCCACGTTTCCCCTTTTAAAGGACATTTTTTTGTGTTTGCTTTTAGCAAAAGCCCCACAAATTTTTAACATTTCTGGGATTAATTTATTTGAAACTTGTAACAAGGAGATTACAGGCACAATGTAAAAAAAGTGGTTTTGATGGCACAGTTGCTTTTTAAAATGCAGCTTCCTGTGTGTGAGGAGAAGAATTTTTTTTGTGTCTTCCTCAAAGGGATTAGAAAAGAAGTCATGGAAAAAAATTGTCTTCCAGTTCTTTGTTAACACTCAGAATTTTCTGTGTTTCAACACGAATATCAATATTTACCTCAAAGCCAGAGCACTACGGAGGATTTTGTTGAAGAATTTGACATTAAATATCCACAGGAAGCAATAACTTATCCTGAAAAAACAGAACAAATTAATTTCCTTGGTTCCTTTCACCCGGGAGTGACTGTTCCCAGTGGTCCAGATGTGTCACCCTTAAAAGCTTTTTTCCTTCAGAATTCCTGGGGGAATTGATGGATAAGAATAGATCTGATGTTCTTATTTTGCCTTGGGAAGGCTGAGCTGGAACAGAGACTGGACAGAGAATAAAGGAGATAATTATTGAAAAGTCTTAAAGGACACACCTTGGGCAGGACAAGAGCCTGGCCTGGGCTACACTCAAAGAGGACCCAAAATGGGCACAAAATGGACATAAAATGGGCACAAAATGGACAAATGGTCATGAATTCTCACACTTTTATAAGTTTTGGTCCATTTGCATTTTGGGGTTTAATTGTCCAATTCCAGCCCCAGGTGATGAGGTCCCATCCTTGTTGTTTTCTCCCTTGTTTGTGCTTTTGGGGCTGAAAACTTGTCCCAGTTGTCCTTGGTGCCCATCAGGAAAAGGATTTGCTGTGTGCAGAGCTGAGTGACACTGACTGTGAGCTCAGAGCTGCCCCCCTGGGCACCACAGAGCCTGAAACACAGCAAAGCTCAAACTCAGGGCATCACTCTCACATTAATTCTCCCATCCCACCCTCCACTGACCATGAGAGCAGTGTGCTTGTCACTGGGAGTGACCTGAGAAACATCCTGGGGCTGGGACCTGCCAGGGGCAGTGTCCAGGGGCAGAGCTGGCCCAGGGGAGTGTCAGAGCTGTGTGTGTGACCCCAGGGCTGTGTTTGTGACCCCAGGGCTGTGTGTGTGACCCCAGGGCTGTGTGTGTGGCCCCAGTGCAGTGTCAGGGCAGTGTTGGTGACCCCAGGGCAGTGTTGGTGACCCCAGGGCAGTGTCAGCACTGTGTGTGTGACTCCAGTGCAGTGTCAGGACTGTGTTGGTGACCCCAGGGCTGTTTTGATGACCCCAGTGCAGTGTCAGGACTGTGTTTGTGACCCCAGGGCTGTGTGTGTGGCCCCAGTGCAGTGTCAGGGCCGTGTTGGTGACCCCAGGGCAGTGTCAGGGCTGTGTTTTGATCCCAGTGCAGTGTCAGGGCCGTGTTGGTGACCCCAGGGCAGTGTCAGGGCTGTGTTGGTGACCCCAGTGCAGTGTCAGGGCTGTGTTTTGATCCCAGTGCAGTGTCAGGACTGTTTTGATGATCCCAGTGCAGTGTCAGGACTGTGTTTTCTCCCCTGTGCAGATTCAGGGCTGTGTTTGTGATCCCAGTGCAGTCTCAGGGCTGTGTGTGTGACCCCAGGACAGTCTCAGGACTGTGTTTTGATCCCAGTGCAGTGTCAGGACTGTGTGTGATCCCAGGACTGTGTTGGTGACCCCAGGGCTGTTTTGATGACCCCAGTGCAGTGTCAGGACTGTGTTTTCTCCCCTGTGCAGACTCAGGCCGGGAGCTGGTGATCACAGACCCGGTGATCAAGAACCGCGAGCTCTTCATCTCCGACTACGTGGACACGTATCACGCTGCTGCCCTCAGGTCAGCACGGCTGGGACACCTGGGGACAGCTGGGGGACACCTGGGGGACACCTGGGGGGACACCTGGGGGGACACCTGGGGACACCTGGGGGACACCTGGGGACACCTGGGGGCACCTGGGGGACACCTGGGGGACATCTGGGGGCACCTGGGGGACACCTGGGGGACATCTGGGGGCACCTGGGGGACATCCTGGGGGACACCTGGGGGACATCTGGGGGATACCTGGAGCTGGGGACAGCCTGGGGGACACCTGGGGGGACATCTGGGGGACAGCCTGGGGCTGGGAGGACAGCCCAGGGTGGGGACAGAGGTGCCTGGGGCTGTGGAGACAGCCTGGGGTGACAGAGGTGGCTGGAGGGGACAGTCTGGGTGGGACACAGAGGTGACAGGCTGGGGCAGTGGTTCCTGGGGTGGAGGGGACAGCCTGGATGGGACAGAGGTGTCTGGGGCTGGGGGACAGCTTGGGGACAGAGGTTTTTGGGGCTGTGGGGGGACAGCCTGGGGGGACAGAGGTTCCTGGGGCTGGTGACAGAGTCTCCTGAGGCTGAGGGACAGCCTGGGGGGCTCAGAGGTGTCTGGGGCTGGGGGACAGAGGTTCCTGAGCTGAATGGGACAGCCTGGGGGGCTCGGAGGTGTCTGGGGGTCACAGCTGTGTCCCCTCCCCTGCAGTGCTGCACTATTCTCTGCTGTACCCCTGCAGTCTCTCTCCCCTCTCCATCCCATCCCTCAGTGGTGCTCAGCACTCCTTGTTTGCCCCCACTGCCACTTCCTGCCTTCCCTCCTCCCTGACTGCCCTGCAGCCCTGGCTCTGCCTGCTTAAATCGCATTAAATCCCATTTTTTCTGAGCGCTTTCCACTCTCCCAGCTCAGCCCGGAGGGGAAGGAATGTCCCAGGTGTGTTCCCTGCCCTGGGGCTGCTGCTCCTGCACCCTCTGCAGCCTTTTTTTGGGCTGAGCTCAAGGCTCACTTGAGATGTTGAGCTGTTCTCACATCCCAGCAGCAAGGCACAATTTGTTAGCTGATTTTCAGCCTGCCAACCGTGCATGGATATTGTCAGGATGCAAATTGAATAATCTCCCTGATAATGGTGCTCAGATGGTGTTTCACCACAGCCATCTGGAGACTTTGTGTTTTTTTTTTTTTTTATTCAGAGTCACTTTTTGCTGAAGCCACTTGACTTCAAGACAAACTGGTTTCTGTTGTGGCAGGGGGAAAGCTTTGATTTTAATATTAAACCTTTTTTTTTTGTGAACTCAGAGCGTTCCAGCAGTGTGCCAGGAGCCCCTGGAATTCCTCAGTGCCTCTGCTGAGTCCCCTCCAGCTTTAAATCAGGATGTCCTGATGGAGCCAGGCAGGAAATCTGCTCAAACACAGAGAAAATTCAGCTCTTGTGGCTGCAGATTTTCCTGGGACTGTTCTCACTCCTTTTCTGCATCCTTTTAGTATATTTTTTTTTTAAATTTCATCTATTTATTTATTTATATTTTAAAAAATATTTTTGTGGGTTTTTTTGGGGTTTTTTTGGGGGGTTTTTTTTTGGCTTTTTTTTTTTTTTTCCTGTAAAGAAAAGATGCAAAGGGAAAGATAAAAATGGGAATATATACATGTGTGCCAAACAAAGTTGGAAAAAAATAACCTCAGAGTGCAGAAGATGAGCAGAAGGATAATTGCACTCAGTGTTCCTGCAGAGAGAACATGGGGGAGGCAGAATGTGTCGTGATGCATGAAAGGTTAACACCAAATTCTCATTTATTTTAATATTTATTACAATATTTCCCTGCCCTCTGCAAACAAATGGCTCTGAACACACCAAGAATTGATGACAAATTGTAGGGGGATAAAACCAGTGGTTGTAACTCCCAATATTCTGCTGTACCCAGTGGAGGAATTTAACTGGAGGGAGGTTACAGATCTCTGTGGGAGTGTGGAATAAACATGATGTGCTTTTTTACCCCTCTGGTAAATGCAGAACTCCTGGTCTGGAGTGCTGTGAGCAGAGATAATGCAGCTGAGCTGGAAAATGATAATTACCTGGCAGCTGAATGGCTGAAAGGAAGCTGAACCTCTTCCCCCAGAATATTTTTAAAATGCGAATTTAATGTGAAATATCAAAACAAATCCCTCTGCTCGTTTTCTGTCTCTCCAAATGACCAAACGTGGGAAGCACCATCAGCCTCCAGGGAGAAAAATCAGAGTTAGTGACAAGGCTGAGCCTCAGTGTTTGTGTGTGCTGGACCTTTGTGACCTGCCAGGACCTGCCAGGGGGGCTCAGGCTGAGCCTCAGTTTGTGTGTGGGGCCTCCCCTGCCCTGCTGGACCTTTGTGACCTGCCAGGACCTGCCAGGGGGGCTCTGCTGGACCTTTGTGACCTGCCAGGACCTGCCAGGGGGGCTCTGCTGGACCTTTGTGACCTGCCAGGACCTGCCAGGGGGGCTCAGCCTGAGCCTCAGTGTTTGTGTGTGGGGCCTCCCCTGCCCTGCTGGGCCTTTGTGACCTGCCAGGACCTGCCAGGAGGGCTCAGCCTGAGCCTCAGTGTTTGTGTGTGCTGGACCTTTGTGACCTGCCAGGACCTGCCAGGGGGGCTCTGCAGCCTCCTCTCCCAGGGGGGTTTTGTGCTAAAACAGCTCTGGATTTATTCATCCTCCATGGATTTATTGACCTATTGACTGCCTAGTGAGAGCTCCTGGGCCTGGGCAGGGCTCTGAGAGACTTCTGGAAGTGATTTCCCCTTTTTAGGAAGTGATTTCCCCTTTTTAGGAAGTGATTTCCCCTTTTCTGGAAGTGCTTTCTCCTTTTAGGAAGTGCTCTCTTCTTTTCTGGAAGTGCTTTCTCCTTTCTGGAGCTGCTTTTCCTTCCCTTGAAAGAACCTACACAGATTTTTGTTCAAACAGCCTCATATTTATAATTTTTTTTGTCATTTAAGAGATCAGGGATATCTGTGCCTTTCACCCAGATTGCAGAGACACTTAATTAAAGGAGCTTTTTTACTCTTTTTTACTCCAGCCACAATTTTAATGCCATTTTTCTCCTCTTCCTTTCAGAGGGAAATGCAACATCTCCCATTTCTCTGACATATTCGCTGCCAGGGAGTTCAAGGCACGAGTGGATTCATTTTTCTACATCCTGGGCTATAATCCAGAGACAAGGTAAGTGAAAAGTGGCTTTTAAATTCCATTTTCACCATGACCTGAGCTGGTGTTCACTCAAAGGTTTTGGGGGCTTTTGATCCTGAAAGTCTTTTCTAACTTTAATTCTGTGCAAATTACTCAAGGTGGAAATGCAGGTGGGGTGGGAGGGATGTAGGGGAGGAGCTGCACCTTTTTCTGAGTGTGTTTATTCAGAGGAAAAATAAGATTTAGAAAATTAAATTGTGCAGGGACTCTGCAGAATGTGGGATCCGAAAAATCCCCACCTGGGGTTGTTTGTGCAAAGGGGATTTTCTGTCTGGGGCATTCTGGGCTCAGCAGAAGATGCTCAGAAACTTTTGCAGGGCTCAGAGTTGTTGGGATCTATTTTAATGCCTTTATATGTTTGCAGAGAAGTTATTTTTGTGTTGTTTGTATTTGAAAATAACTTGAGAGAAAAAAAAACCCAAAATCATTCCCAGCATTGGGGGGGATGAGTAGGATGAGGGTTTTTTTTGTTGTTTGGAGGACACAGCTCAAGGAAAAGTTGTTTTATCCTTTTCTTTGCTGTTTGAAACTTGGGTTTACCTGGGGGAATATCAATGTTGATCATTTCTGTGCTCTGGAGTTGGTCAGTCTGGGGATAATTTGGGGATAATTTGGGGATCATTTCTGTGCTCCAGGCTGGGTTTTCTCTGGGCTCAGCAGAAGATGCTCAGAAACTTTTGCAGGGCTCAGCTTGGTTGGGATTTATTTTAGTGCCTTTATATGTTTGCAGAGAGGTTATTTTTGTCTTGTTTGTATTTGCAAAATAACTTGGGGGGAAAAAAACCCCAAAAATATCCCCAGCTTTGGGGGAATGTGTAAGACAAGGATTTTTTGTTGTTTGGAGGACACGGAGCTCGAGGAAAAAGTTGTTTTATCCTTTTCTGTGCTGTTTGAAACTTGGGTTTACCTTGAGAATATCAAACCTGGTCCTGGTGTTGATCATTTCTCTGCTCTGGAGTTGGTCAGTCTGGGGATAATTTGGGGATAATTTTGGTGCTCCAGGCTGGGTTTTCTCTGCACAGGGGGTGTCAGGAATTCTCACAGCCCTGAGAAAACTCTGATTTGTGGAATTAAACAAACCCTGAGCTGATCCAAAGGGCAGAGGCTGATGAGTGTTCTCACCTCAAGGCAGAGCTGGGAAAAGAAAAATACTCATTTTTATGTCAAGGACTTGAAAATAATGAATTTGGTGTCTGTTAGAGGAGGGACTGCTGTGACAGTGATTCCACTGACCATGGCAAAGCTCCAGCAGGGGCTCATTGCTGTATTAGAGGATCCCCAGCTGTATTTATTTATTTATTGACAGATCCTGGCTGCATTTATTAGTGGATCCCTGGTTGTAATAATTTATTTATTAGTGGGTCCCTGGCTGTATT
This sequence comes from Zosterops lateralis, assembly GCF_965231275.1. Classification (NCBI taxonomy): domain Eukaryota; kingdom Metazoa; phylum Chordata; class Aves; order Passeriformes; family Zosteropidae; genus Zosterops; species Zosterops lateralis. The sequence goes on along the minus strand of NC_139782.1, from coordinate 7,236,088 downwards.
TATTTATTAGTGGATCCCTGGTTGCAATAATTTATTTATTTATTAGTGGATCTCCAGCTGCATTTATAAATTTTCATATTTATTTATTTATTTATTTATCTATTTATATTAGTGGATCCCAGGCTGTATTTATTTATTTATTTATTAGTGGATCCCCAGCTGTATTTATGAATAGATCTTGGCTGCATTTATTAGCAGATCCCTGCCATATTTATTACCTGATCCCTGGCTCTGTTTGCAGATCCCTGGCTGTATTTATTTATTTATTAGCAGATCCTGGCTGTATTTATTAGCAGATCCCTGCTGTATTTATTGCTGGATCCCTGGCTCTATTCATGGATCCCCAGTTGTATTTATTGGCAGATCCCTGCTGTATTTATTTAGTTATTTATTCATATATTTATTTATTTATTAGCGGATCCCTGGCTGTATTTATTAGCAGATCCCTGCAGTATTTATTACTGGATCCCTGGCTCTATTCACGGATCCCCAGCTGTATTTACTGGCAGATCCCTGCTGTATAGATTTATTTATGTACAGATCCATGGCTGTATTTATTATTAGTGGATCCCTGCTGTATTTATGGATCCCTGGCTGTATTTACTCCTGGATCCCTGGCTGTATTTATTTATTTATTAGCAGATCCTCGGTTTTATTGATTGATTGATTGATTGATTGATCCCCGGCTGTATTTATTTATTTCTTGGCGGATCCCGGGCTGTATTTATATATTTATTAACGGATCCCCAGCTGTGTTTATTTATTTACAAAAATCCTTGACTGTATCCACTGACGGATCCCGGGCTGTATTTATTTATCCATTGGCAGATCCCCGGCTGTATTTACAGATCCCCGGCTGTATTTATTTATTTATTAGTGGATCCCCAGCTGTGTTTATTTATTAACGGATCCCCGGCTGTATTTATTTATTTCTTGGCGGATCCCGGGCTGTCCCCGGCCCGTTCCCAGCGCGGGCGGCGCTCGGAGAGAGGAGGAGGAGAAGGGAGGAAGAGGAGGAGGAGGAGGGAGGAGAAGGAGGAAGGCAGACGAGGAGGAGGAAGGCAAAGGAAGGCAGAGGAGGAGGAGAAGGCGGAGGGAGGAGGAGGAGGAAGGCAGAGGAAGAAGAGGAAGGCAGACGAGAAGGAGGAAGGCAGAGGAAGGCATTGGAGGAAGGACGAGAAGGCGGAGGGAGAGGAGGAGAAGGGAGGAGGAGGAGGCAGAGGCAGGAGGAAGGCAGAGGAGAAGGCGGGGAAGGCAGAGGAGGAGGAGGAAGGCGGAGGCAGAGGAGGAGGAGGAAGGCAGAGGAGGAAAGCAGAGAAGGAGGAAGGCATTGGAGGAAGGCGGGGAAGGAGGAGGAAGGCAGAGAAGGCGGAGGGAGGCAGAGGAGGAGGAAGAAGGCAGAGAAGGAAGGCGGGGAAGGCGCAGGGGGGTCACGGCGCATGCTCAGAGCGGGCCCGGTGAAGCCGCGCGCTCTCGGGGCGGGGGTCACGGCACAGGCTCAGTGCGGCCGCCAGGCCCGGCCCGCATGCGCCTCCATTTTGAGCCGGCACAGGGGAGACGGCAGGGCTCGGGCCGGGAGCGCAGCGCTCAGCCTTCCCCCCCGGCCCCGCACAGCCATGGATGATCCACTCGGCCCCTGCAGGTAGGATTGATCCTCTGGAACCGCTGCCACCGCGGGGTCTGTGCTGTCCGTCCTTCCCCCAGCGCTGCCGGGTGTTGTGAGAGCGCTGCCGGCGGGGCAGGCCCGGGGGGATTGGGCTGTTCCAGATGTGTGTGTGCGGTGTTCCAGATGTGCCCCTGCGGTGTTCCAGATGTGCCCCTGCGGTGTTCCAGATGTGCGGGGAGCCGGCAGGCTGGGACTGGCCCGGGGGATGTGACAGCGGGTCACAGTGCGGCTGCTGCTGCTGCTGCTGTGTGCTCTGAGTGTGGGGACAGTGGTCTGAGCATGGGGACAGTGTGTGCAACAGGATGGGGACACTGACAGCTCTGAGCCACTGTCTGCTCTGAGCATGGGGAACTGTCAGCTCTGAGCATGGGGACAGTGTCTGTGCTGAGTGTGGGGACAGTGTCTGCAACAGGATGGAGCCACTGTCAGTTTCAGGATGGAGCCACTGTGTGCTCTGAGCATGGGGACACTTTCTGGTCCAGGATGAAGCCTCTGTTTGCTCCAGGATGGGGCCACTGTCAGCTCTGAGCATGGGGACAGTGTCTGCTCCAGGATGGGGACACTGTCTGCTCTGAGCATGGAGCCCCTGTCAGCTCTGAGCCACTGTCAGCTCTGAGCATGGAGCTCCTGTGTGCTCTGAGCATGGGGACCTGTCTGCTCCAGGATGGGGACACTGTCAGCTCTGAGCATGGGGACACTGTTTGCTCCAGGATGGGGACATTGTCTGTTCCAGGATGGAGCCACTGTCAGCCCCTGTCAGCTCCAGCTCTGTTTGCTCCCAGGCTGGGTGTTCTGTGCTGATGGAGGGCACTGCTCACACTGACATTTAACCAGGAGCAGCTGTGGCAGTGCTGACCTGTCAGGGCCATGCAGGTAACACTGATACACCTGAACTGCAGCACTGCAGGGGAGCAGCCTGGGGACAGCTGTGCAGGCATCACCAGCCTGATGGGATAAAGTGCACAGTTTGGGCTCTGAGGTCCCTGTGGGACAGGCAGCAGTGTGTCACTGGAGTGTCACTGCAGTGTCACTGCAGGGGAGCAGCTCTGGGACAGCTGTGCAGACACTCACCAGCCTGATGGGATAAAGTGCACAGTTTGGGCTCTGAGCTCCCTGTGGGACAAGCAGCAGTGTCACTGCCGGGTGTAAATGGCTGTGAGGGGAGCTGGTGTTGTGTTCCCAGCCCCAGGTGTTGTGTTCTCTATCCCTGTGCCCAGCAGGGCTGTCCTGTCCTGTCCTGTCCTGTCCTGTCCCCTGGAGCTCAGGGCAGCTCCTTTGGGGCTCTGCAGTGTTTGGGTGGGAAATGGAAACAGGACTGTGTGTGCTGCTCACTCAAAAAAAAAAAAAAAAAAAGATTTTTCTTTCCATTTAAAGCCCATTCCTGGGAACAGTAGAAATGATGGAGCAGATGGTTTATCCTTGTGGATCCAGGGGCTTTGTGCCCTTTTAAAACCCAGGTGGGATGTTGAGCAGCCTGGCAGAGCTTCCCTCACCTTTTGGGCAAGGCAGGGAACACCTCGAGGTGTGAATATTCCCAGGAAATATTGGTGATGGGGTGATGGAAAGGCACAGAGAAATATTTCTCACTGTGACACCCCAGCCCTGCTCACAGTGTCACTCCCAGGCAGGGGCTGTGTCCCTGGGGCTGGGAGGGGACAGTGACCCCTCACTGGGCACAGAGTGACACACAGGGGGAGGAGCAGCTTCAGGCTCACAGAGCAGAGATTGGGATGAGAATTTGGGAAGGAATTGTTGCCTGGGAGGGTGGGCAGGGGCTGGGATGGAATTCCCTGGATCCCTGGTAGTGTCCCAGGCCAGGTTGGACACTGGGGACAGTGGGAGGTGTCCCTGGGGCAGGGAAAGGTGTCCCTGCCATGGCAGAGATGGCACTAGGTGGGATTTAAGGTCCCTCCCAACCCAAACCAGTCTGTGATTCCTGTCAGGAGCTGAGGAATGAGTGCTGAATAAACCTGCAGAATTCTGCCCCCATCACTGCCCTGTCCATGTCTGTATCCCACCCCAAGTGTCATCCCTGTAACCATTTCCTTTCGTACCTGCAGAGCATAAAAACCATCAGGAACACCTATTTCATGTGGATCACTGAAAAAAAGTCCTGCTAATGATGGCAGAGCTCAATTCCCCTGAGCTTCAGCCTGGCTGGATCACCTCCTGGCTTAGAGAGGAGTCTCCATGAGCTTTGGGCACATTCTTATTCCTAATAAAGGAACTCCCTGAATTCCTCCTGCTGCAGGAATGTGCCAGTGCTCTGCAGGAATACAGGGATATGGCAGCTTAGCACTGGTTTTAAATGTTCATTTCTCTAGAAGAGAAGAGCTTGGGCAGCCACTTCATGGCCAAGCAGCTCCTCAGGTCATGGTGGGGCACACTTGGCTTTAAAAATAAAAACAACATAAATAAAAACCCGACATCCCTGCTGTCTTCACCCAGGAGAAAAACCCCAAAACCTCAGAGCCCTGACCCATAAAAATCAGCCCAAAGTGGCAGCAGGGTCAGGCTGTGGTGTCCTGGTGCTGCTGCAGGGTCTGCCCCAGTTTATCCTGAGCTCCTACTCTTATTCCATTCCCCAGGGACAGTTTTGTCCTGTCTGGGAGCCCAGCAGAGTCCCCCAGCTCAGGCACTGCTGGGAGGTGTTTGCTGAGTTAATGCCACTCTAAAGAGCTGTTAGAAATTGCAGATACATCATGGGAAGTGTTTTAAACCAGCATCCCTCTAATTGAGCATTAGGGATCATCAGCTCAGTGTGTGCAGAGTCAGTGCCCGGGGTGGTTTTGTGGGTAGCACAGAGTCCTGTGTGTGATCTTGGGTTCTGCTTTCCTTTTGGGGTTTTTTTTTGTTGTGGGTTATTTATTTATTTTTTTTTTAAACTGGGTTATTCTCATGGAGCACCAAGGGCAGGGTGAGCACAGCAGGACAATCCCAGGCTGGGAGGAGCTGCAGAGTCACCTCCCTCAGCCCCTCAGGGTGAGGAACCTGCAGTTATTGCTCTGGCAATGGAAAGGGAGAGGTGAAAGGAGCAGCAGCAGCATTTCTGAGATCCCTGACCCTGCAGGGGCACCCAGCCCGTGTGTTTCCATCAGCAGCTCCTGGCAGAGCCTTTCCCTGGGTGTGCTGGGCAGGGATTCACATCAGGGACAGAGCAGGGCTGGGCACAAATCCCCAAGGGCTTTTTGCCTCTGCCTCCAGCCTCGGGGGAGTTTTACTGTGAATTCCCAGCCCTGGGTCCTGCCCAGCCCTGAGATTTCTGTAACAGAATCCTGAGCCCAGGCTCTCCCCAGAGCTGCTGTGCTGGGCCCTGTCCCAGGCCTTGGTGGCACTACTGTGACTTTGGTGGCACTGCTGTGGCCTTGGTGGCACTGCTGTGGCCATGGACAGAGCTGCCAGCTGTGCCAGCCTTGGGGAACTGCTGAGTGTGGGGACAGAAAGGCTGGGACAGAGAGTAAAGCTCGTTTTGGTGTTGGGAATTGTGTTGTACCACCCTTGGTGTAACTGCTGAGTGTGTGGACACCAAGGCAGACAGAGGGTGAAGCTCATTTCTGTTTTGGGAATTGTTCAGGCCCTTCTGTGCCAGCCTTTCCTCCCTCTGTCCCCTCCCCAGAGCTGGAGATGGGAGATGAGATCTGTGCCCAGTCCCTGCCTGCCCCTGCCCCTGTCCCTGCCCCTGTCCCTGCCCCTGTCCCTGCCCCTGCCCCTGCCCCTGCCCCTGTCCCTGTCCCTGTCTCTGTCCCTGTCCCTGTCCCTGCCCCTGTCCCTGCCCCTGCCCCTGTCCCTGTCCCTGCCCCTGCCCCTGTCCCTGCCCCTGCTCCTGTCCCTGTCCCTGTCCCTGTCCCTGTCCCTGTCCCTGTCTCTGTCCCTGCCCCTGTCCCTGCCCCTGTCCCTGCCCCTGCCCCTGTCCCTGTCCCTGTCCCTGTCCCTGTCCCTGTCCCTGTCTCTGTCCCTGTCCCTGTCCCTGCCCCTGTCCCTGCCCCTGTCTCTGTCCCTGCCCCTGCCCCTGTCCCTGCCCCTGTCCCTGTCCCTGCCCCTGTCCCTGTCCCTGTCCCTGCCCCTGCCCCTGTCTCTGTCCCTGCCCCTGCCCCTGTCCCTGCCCCTGCTCCTGTCCCTGTCCCTGTCCCTGTCCCTGTCTCTGTCCCTGTCCCTGTCCCTGCCCCTGTCCCTGCCCCTGTCTCTGTCCCTGTCCCTGTCCCTGTCCCTGCCCCTGTCCGTGCCCCTGTCCCTGCCCCTGTCCCTGTCCCTGTCCCTGCCCCTGTCCCTGCCCCTGTCCCTGCCCCTGCCCCTGTCCCTGCCCCTGCCCCTGTCCCTGCAGCCTGGGAGGGCAGAGCAGAGCCTGGGCTGGGCTGGGTGTTCTCCCTGCCCTCCTGGAGCTCTGTGGACACACATTTGTGCCTCAGGACCTGCCCTGCTCTGCCTTTTTGATATTCCAGCTCTGGCTCCCATCTCCTTTCTGACCAGCCCCTGTTTACTTTGCAGAACACAACGTTGCCATGACAACAGGTTACTTTTTTTTTTTTTTTTTTTCAAAGGGAACATCTTGTCATTATATTTAATCCACTGCAGCTGAGGAGGGCTGAAATATTAAGTTGTTGTTGCTATGGATACTGCTTTGTTACAGCAGTTTCTTTTGTGGCACATTTCATATCCACTGTTGGCTCCTTTTTTTTTTTATTTTTTTTCCCCTTTTCCCATGGAATAAACACAGGATGCCATTCCATTCTCATTGTAATTGCTCTCACCAATTTGATTTAGCTTCAAATCCACAGCGCATTTTTAGTTTCCATAGCAAGGATTTTTTTTTTTTCTTTCCATTTGAAACCCATTCCTGGGGATGTGGGAACAGTAGAAATGATGGAGCAGATGGTTTATCCTTGTGGATCCAGGGGCTTTGTGCCCTCTTAAAATCCAGGTGGGATGTTGAGCAGCCTGGCAGAGCTTCCCTCACCTTTTGGGCAGGGCAGGGAACACCTCGAGGTGTGAATATTCCCAGGAAATATTGGTGATGGAAAAACACACAGAGAAATATTTCTCCTTCATGAGGAGCGGCTGGAGAGCCCCACTGAGCTCCCACAGAAAGAGCTGGGGGCAGAAATCCCATCCCAAACTTGGCTTTTGACTTTGCAGTTACAGGATGTTCCAGCCTCAGTTTTTAAATGTCTTATTTGTCATTTTCATCCTGGTGCAGCTGAAGGAATTGGGAGTTGGGGAGTGTTTGGTTTTTCCTGTGTGAGCTGGAGCACAAACCCTGCCCAGGAACGTCCTTGCACTGCTGATGGGGATGTGCACGGCCCTAAAATGAATTTTGGGAGGAAAGGAAGACCATCAGCATCTTCTGTTGTCAAAATTCCCGTTTTCTCCTCAGAGAGGAGAATTCTGACACCTTGTAGTAACCTGGTGTTTAATGTGTAACTTTGTAAACAGAGAATTATTTCCTACTTCAGTCATTTCCTTGCAGAACCTGAGAATGAGAAAACAGTGTCAGCTTGTCTTGCAAAAATAAGGATTGGGAGGGAAACATTCTGAGGTGTTTTCATTGTTTTTTGGAGGATTTTGGGTGATTTTTGGATGAATTTATTTCCTGGGAGGGTGGAACTGTCCCAGCCCAGGTTACTCAACCCCCCTGAGCACTTCCCCTCTTATTTTCTAAATAATTTGTTATTTTTGCACTGGAAATGCAATGACAGAAAAGACCATGACCCTGAATTTCATTAATTTGCAATTCTTTCTCATTTCTGTTTTCTCTTTGTGCCTCAGGAGGCTGAACAGCACGCAAGGTGAGATCAGAGTGGGACCCAGCCACCAGGTAAGGGATTTGATTTGTGTTCAATACCCAGAAATGCTCTTTTCTCTTGATCTGTGCAGGTGTCAGTGATTTGAAAAATAAAAATTTTCTGTGTTGAGATGTGGTGAGGCTTTTTAGCATCATCTCCAGATGACTCACTGCTGTGAGTTCTGTAGCATTCCTCAGCTCAGTTACTGAGGTTTTATTTTCTGTGTCAGATGTTGATATGTTAATGATTTTTCAGTAGCAGAAGTGCTGTTGGGTTAATTCCTGACTCAGACCGAGGGAATGTGAGTAACTGCTGGAAGTTAAAGAAGTGCTTGAAGTGATTTGGGTTGTTAAAACAGAAATTGAGGAAGTGTGTTCACTCGTTGGGGAGCAGAATAAGGTTAAGACTCCAAATCTTCCTGCTATGTTAATTCTAATTTTGAGAGAAATCCTTCATAAGCATTGGAAATAATCTGTTTTTAAAGAGAATTAACACACAACTGGCTCTGGTTCATGGGGCCAGGTCTGTCCCTGGCAGCTCAGGCCTCTCCTTTTCCTGAGGAATTCACTTTGTCCTGTCCAAGTGCTGGAGTTTTGCATCCAACTGATGAATATTCATCCAAGCCCTCTTAAAAATCTCCTTTAAGGACTAGTGAAAGTAAATATTTATGGAACCTGATGTCACATTCTCGAGGATGTTTTGCCTTCAGAGGAAAAAAAAAAGTCCTTGGCAATTAAAGCTGTAGTGTTCAGTAGTCACAACAAGAGCTCTGCAAATGATACCTTCAAAACAGCTTTGATCTCAAATTGTCATCTAATATTTTGGCAGGCATTAGTCACCCTGCTCTAAGGTATAATTTCCACCTGCATTAATGGATGGGGGGAAGAAAAAGGGAGGAGGAAGAAGGTCCATTGGTTTAGAAAACTGTTAATTCTCTCTTGCTTCGTGTTTTAGACTTGAATTGTTCCCTCTCTCATCGTTGTTTGTGACAGATGTCATCATGAGCAGCAGAATTCAGAGCCTCAGGTGTCCCCAGGGGTTCCATGACAGGGCTCAGAGGTGTTGGGGTTCCCTCAGATCCCCCCCAGTCCTGCCTGTGAGCAGAGAAATGTTCTGTAGGATTGTAGAGCTCTGAGGATTCCCCTCCAGGGGAGCACAGGATCATCTTCTGGGACAGAAGGATGGGATTTTCCTCTCCAGGGGAGCACAGGGTCATCTTCTGGGACAGGAGCTCTGAGGATTCCCCTCCAGGGGAGCACAGGATCCTCTCCTGGGGGACAGGAGGGCAGGATTCCCCCCCAGGGGAGCACAGGATCCTTTTTTGGGGGACAGGAGAACAGGATTCCCCTCCAGGGGAGCACAGGATCCTCTCCTGGGGGACAGGAGGATGGGATTTTCCTCTCCAGGGGAGCACAGGATCCTCTCCTGGGACAGGAGCACAGGATTCCCCTCCCAGGGGAGCACAGGATCCTTTTTTGGGGGACAGGAACACAGGATTCCCCTCCCAGGGGAGCACAGGATCCTTTTTTGGGGGACAGGAACACAGGATTCCCCTCCAGGGGAGCACAGGATGCTCTCCTGGGGAGCCACAGGATCCTCTCCTGGGGGACAGGAGCACAGGATTCCCCTCCCAGGATAGAAACACAGGATTCCCCTCCAGGGGAGCACAGGATCATCTTCTGGGACAATTTCTGGCCACAAATAACATCCAGGAAGGTTTGGAGTCCCCATCCCTGGAGGTGGCACTCACTGCTCTGGGCTGGGGACAAGCTGGGCATGGATTTGATCATCCTGGAGCCTCGGTAATGAAGAAAAAGCTGCTCCTGGGAGGAATAAAGCACATTCCAAGGGTAGAGGAGGCTGAATTTTGCACCCGTGGGTGCTGCAGTGCCTCTCTCACAGAAATCCCTCAGCCCTTGCCACAAGAGAAGTTCAATGACAGAACCATTTTTTTTTTTTTTTCCCAGGCAAGAAAGTAAAATAAAGTACAGATTAAAGAGCAGAACATGAAAGAACTCTGAACCTGTGACTTGTAATTACTGGTTCTGTGTAAATGTTGCCTCTCAAATACGTTTAGCCTTGTAAGGATAGGAGGTAATTATAGGGCTTAAAAGCTGTTTCTGAAGAGGCTCTCAGCTATCTCATCTCAGAGCAGGAGATGACTAAAGATGCTAATTGAGTCTCTGGATGGAGTGTAATACTTATTTAGAGGCACTGTTGGTTTTGCTGAGCCATCTCCCTTTCAGGAAATGTCTTTGTGTTTGTCTTTAGAGTTCTGATGATTCGCCCAGCATTGAATTTTAAACTTTTAGTGTTAAATGTATGTGTGGGGTTTCTTCTTCTTCTTGATTTCAAATGGGACAGATGTGGTGACAGCATTCCTGCCTCCCTTCACCTGAGGCTGCTCTGGGAGGGTTCAGCAGCTGGGTCAGTGTCCCTGGGGCAAATGCAGCTGCTGTGTCCGAGGGGAATTGTCCACAAAACCACAAAAACCTTTGCTGTGCGCAGAGAGAGGCTCCACAGGCAGTGGCTGAGGTGGTGCCAGCCCTGAATGATCCTCAGGAAAATCACTGCCCTTCTGAGGAGGGAATTCTGGATGAAGGGAAAGGGTTGGGGTTGGTGTTTCAGCATCCTCAGAGTCCTGAAACTTGGACCAAACTCGTCTGAACATCTCCCACCTCCTGCTGCTGCAGAGAATGTCCATCCCTGTGTGTCCCCCTGGCCCAGAGGAGGAGCAGGAGCCCTGAGTGTGTGTGTGTGACCCTGTTTTCCCTGTTTTTCAGGCCAAGCTCCCAGAGCTGCAGCCCTTCCCTTCCCCGGACGGGGACACGGTGACACAGCACGAGGAGCTGGTGTGGATGCCGGGAGTCAACGACTGTGACCTGCTCATGTACCTCAGGGCAGCCAGGTGGGTCCTGCAGGAGCAGCACCATCACCCTGCTGTGCCCCTCGCCTGGGGAACCCTCCTTCTCTCTGTGGTGGTAAATTTATTTTCCCCCAAATTGATTCATAGAGGAGCCACTTAAATTTATTTCCCGAAAAAAAACCCATTTAAAAGTTTCCTCACAAGTTGATCCTAAACCAAGAGAGTGTTTTATCAGCTGAGATGTTGGGTTTGAGACAAGAAGGCTCAGATTTGGGCCAGCCCAGAAACCTCCTGTGGCTCTGGAGTTGAGGGCAGAGGCAGCAGGGGTGGGATGGGATGGGATGGGATCCATGGGATGGGATCCATGGGTTGGGATGGGATCCATGGGATGGGATCCATGGGATGGGATGGGATCCATGGGATGGGATGGGATCCATGGGATGGGATCCATGGGATCCTTGGGATGGGATCCATGGGATGGGATCCATGGGATGGGATGGGTTCCATGGGATGGGATCCATGGGATCCATGGGATGGGATCCATGGGATGGGATGGGATGGGATCCATGGGATGGGATCCATGGGATGGGATGGGATGGGATCCATGGGATGGGATCCATGGGTTGGGATGGGATCCATGGGATGGGATCCATGGGATCCATGGGATGGGATCCATGGGATGGGATGGGATGGGATCCATGGGATGGGATCCATGGGATGGGATCCATGGGATCCATGGGATGGGATGGGATGGGATCCATGGGATGGGATCCATGGGTTGGGATGGGATCCATGGGATGAGATCCATGGGATGGAATCCATGGGATGGGATCCATGAGATGGGATGGGATCCATGGGATGGGGGACAAGGGAGGAGCTGCTCTGGGTGGGACAGCACAGAATTCCCTACAGAGAATCCCCCTGGCAGCTCCACTTTGCATTTCAGCTCTCTCTCCCCTGGTGGGTTCAGCAGCCCCCACTGGTGGGTTTCACAGTAATCCAGAGTCTCAGTGAGTTACCTGGAGCTTGCAGGAATTCAGGGGAATCTGCAGTTTTCTGACACAATAAAGCCAAGATGACAGCACCAAGTTTTTGCTGTCTGTGCCGAGCCTCCTTTCCCCTGTCTGCAGGTTTCAGCTCCTGTAATCCTGATCAGGCTCTGCTCCTTTTGGCAGAGCAGACTTTGAGCTGATGAAAGCAAATGAGATTGGATTTTAATGCTGGATTAATTCCTTGTGCTGGGGTGACTCAGCTTTGCAGTTTCCTGGTACCTCCTTTGCTCCACCGCATTGCCAGGCCCTACAAATCACAATTTAATGTATAAATACACCATTTTTGAGGAATTTACCCCTTTTCCTGCCCTTCCAGGAGCATGGCAGCCTTTGCAGGGATGTGTGATGGGGGATCCACGGAGGATGGATGTGTGGCTGCCTCCAGGGATGACACCACCCTCAACGCCCTCAACACTGTAAGTGACACAAATGGGGAGGCAGAAACCCCCTGCCCCTCCTAAAACTGGGGTTTCAGCCAGGATTTGGTGTGCAAACAAGGATTTGGTGTGCAAACCACATTTTGGGATCCCATCTCTTAGTTAATCTTTCCTCTCAAATGCCGAGTGATTTTTCAAAGGATGAACTCATGGGTGGTGTCACCCCAAAGGTGACCCCAGTGAGTGTTTTTGGGGCCACCAGCTGGAATTGGGACTGGCTCAGCTGCCCCTGAGCTGGATCTTGGGGTTTTTACCCCGTCTGGGGTTTTATCTGGGGTTGAAATGCCTGAATTCTGCACAGGGAAAACATTCCTGGTGTTCCTTTCCCCTGGTGCCTCCCCACCCTGCCCTTGGCTGAGCTTTCCCTGACATCCTTCTCCAATTTCTGCTGAGGTCAATAATCATTAAAGAGGTTTTGGAATTGGAATTTCTCTCCCCTTATCTATAATAACGGCCTAATGCAGAAAATTCATTTAACTTCACTGCTTCTCTATCTGCTTTAATTACTCCCTTTAATGGCTTGGCAGCCCGAGGAATCTGCACTTGACTTGTGGAGTTCTGGCTCTTCTGAAATTAGATTAGTCCCAAAATATTTGGGTTTTGTTCTTCTGGTTCTTTTCTTTTTGTGTTTCTAGTGCATGTCTGTTTTAGAAATTGCTTTGAATTTTTCTAGAATAGAGTTTCCTTATAAATAATATTTCTGTCAGGGATATTTTAAGAAAATTTGATTTATTTCTGAGATTCCTTTGACTTTAAACAGTTCAGATGGGTCACCTGTTGTCCTGACAAAATGATACCTTTATTATCTTTCAGTTCATCACCTATTTAAAAAGAGATCAGATTTATTTGTGAGCCTCTTAACCTGCCCTAAGTTGTGTCTTTGTTTAGAAATTACCATATACAACCCAGGAGATGAATGTGAGAGAAAATGGTGTGCTATGATTTCTTATTATGGAAATCCAATAAACTTGAGGGCAGCAACTGCACATAAATCAGTCCTGACAAGCTCCTTTGCTGCTGTTTTATTTCTGTAATAACAGGTGCTGCAAAGCCCCCCCAGAATGATTTATTGTTAATTGTGTCAGATGGAAATGAAGATCATGGAAGGCCCAGTGTTACACACAGACATCACACACACGTGTATTTATATCTCAGCTCACTGAAATTATTATTAATTCAACATTCCAGGTGGATTCCAGCTTCTCTTCTTTTGTTTGATTATTGCCACATTTGTCACTTGTGACCCTTTAGGAAGGAAATAAAGTTTTCTTATGGAGTTTGGTGCCCTCCTAGTGCTGGTGTCAGTCTGGGAGGACACAGCAGCATAAAATGGTGAAAAAATATTCACATAAAAATGGTGAAAAAATATTATCCCAGAAAGTTCATCCTGCTCTGTGAGGGGGAAAGTGATGTCAGGGATAATCCAGGGAAAAAGTGATGTTGGGGATAGTCCAGGGAAAAGAGGATGTCAGGGATAGTCCAGGGAAGGATGGAACGAAGTGAATATATAATATATAATATATAACATATAACATATAACATATAATATGTAATATATAATATATTATATAATATATAACACATAATATATAATGTATAATATATAATCTACAATATATAGTGTACAATATACAATATATAGTATATAGTAAATAATATATAACATATAATATATAACACAATATATAACATAATATATAATATATAATGTATAACACATAATATATAATATATAATATTGAATACTGAATATTGAATATTGAAACCCTGCTGCTGGCAGTGCTGAAGAGGAAGAGCTGGGGAAAATCCTGGAGAAATTCTTTCTTCTTTTGCCTTCCAAACCCTGATTCAGCACCAGCTGTGTTATAAGATCCTCTCTGTGCCCACAGCAGTGCAAAGGCAGAAACTCAGGAACCCTTTTATCCTTCTGAGCTGCTCCCAGGCCAGAATTCATCCCTGCTTTGTGCTCAGCTCTGATTTATCTGCAGAAGGAAAAATTCATTCCCAGGGCTCAGCCCTGCCTGGATCCAGCAGAGCCCCTGAGGTCCAGACTCAGAATTTCTGAGCTTTACTTTGCGTTTTTTTGAGCCATTTATCCTCATAAGGAGAATAAAAAAAAAAATAAAAATAAATAGCATCACTTAAATGCTGCACATTGAGGGGAGCCCAAGCAATGACATGTTAATAATTCTCTTTTTACTAATAATATTGTTGTGCCTTCTCATGGCTCTGCAGCCTGGGAAACGTGTCATTATGAGTGACAAACACGACAAGTTAATCTCAGCGCAAGGAAATTCAGAAATTCACTCCCAACTAAGATGTCACCCAGACAAATTACTCCCCTTGTTTTAACTTGCCCCCTTTAGACCAGATTTTCTTGTTCATTAACTACAGACAAGGGTTGGAAAAGCATTTAAAAAAAAAAAAAATAAATTATTTAAATACATGTTAACATTTCTCTCTCCTGACTGGTTTTGCTGGTGGAGGATTTTAATGAGCTCTGCTGTGCCTTGCCCAGGCCTGTCCCAGGGCAGGAGAAAAGTCTGAAATTCTCAAATTCCCATTTCTCCTCACTCTCTCTCTTACAGGCAGGTAAAACAGGCAAAAAAAACCCTGCCAGGATTGCTGGTAATTTTTTTTGGGGGGGGAATAAGCAAAATATTCTTGTTTTTTGAAAGGTGTTTTTAAAGTTTTGGAGGTGATTGGGAAGTTTTTGTTCTGGTTCTGTGTGGAGTTCTGGCCATGGCTGGATTTATCACAAATATCAGGGTCTTTAATCTTCAGCAGCAGCTCTTTAGGTGGTTAAAATAGATTAGAATTGGGGGAAAATTGGGGGAAAGAGATGGAAGTTACAGGTGGTAACTTAACTTTTGAACTTTTTTTTTTTTTTTTTTTTTTTTTTTTTTTTTTTTTTTGGTTTGTTGGTTTTTTTGGTTTGGTTTGGTTTTTTTTTTAACTCTCCTGAGAGGTACAACAGCAATTTTTTCCTTGGAGAAAAAGTCTCTGGGATCCATCTCAACCTTCTTAATGGACTGCAATTATTTAATGCTGAGCCATCCCATGGCAGAACCAAAAAACTCTGAAATTCCAGTGCTGGATGTGCTGCAGCCCCATAAAAATGGATTTTACTGAAAAATCCCTTCTGCTTTAACCCAACCCAAACCAGGCTGGGGCTCAGTGATATATATATATATATATATATATATATACATGTATATATGTGTATATGTGTATATATATATATATATATATATGTATATATTTAATTTTTTTTTTTTTTAGTTTTTTTTGAACTCTCCTGAGATACAACAGCAATTTTTTTCCTTGGAGAAAAATTCTCTGGGATCCATCTCAGTGCTCTTAATGGGCTGCAATTATTTAATGCTGAGCCCTGAATTGAGCCTGACTGAGCTGGGCTTTTCCAGGCAGACCATAAAGGCTGGAATTGCCAAAGAAAACCCTTTACAGGAGCAGGAGCTGCCAGATGCAAAAAGGTCACAGGAAAAAAAAAAAAAAAAAGACATTTAAATGAAGTTATAAATTCCAATGGAAGAACAATATTTTGATGAGCAAAGGCAGGGATGTCAGAGCTGCAGGATGTAATTCATGGCTTCATTACAGGCTGGAGGGGCCTGACAGCTGAGCCTTGCCACAAGAGCAATTGATTTTATTTTTTTTTTTTTTGCAATTTATTTCGCAGCATCACCCAGACAGAATTGGCAGGAGGAACTGGAACCTTGTGGGGATTTGGGGTTTTGGGAGTAAAATCCCTTCTCTGAGACCTGCCTTTATTTAATAACAATATAAATGAGTTTTTTTGCCTTTTTGGGCATGGACACATCCAGAATTTTTTTGCTTTAATCCCATCCAGTGATGCAGAAGTTTCTGTTTGAAAATTCAAACAAAAAATTCTGTTTTGAGTTTCTGCTGAATTTTCTGTTTGTGGTGGTTCCCTTTGCTGCAGTTGTTTTCACAGGTGAAATCTCACAACCAAATTTGGGTGCAGAGTTAATGCTCAAAGTGGGGATTCTCTGCTGGCTGCTCCAATTTGTGTGAATATTAATTGTTATTTTATCATGGTTCCATCACACTGAGCCCTGTGAGCAGAAAGGAGCAGTGTCACTTTGCTTTAAACATTTACCTGGGCCAGGTTTAGGAAGGAAAGGAGGAATCTCTGCTCTAATTTGTGTGAATATTAATTATTATTTTATCATGGTTACATCACACTGAGCCCTGTGAGCAGTTTTTGGTTTAAACATTTACCTGGGCCAGGTTTAGGAAGGAAAAGGAGATCCCTCCTTGTGGTTTAATTCTGCTTTTTCTACTGATAAAAACCTCAATTATCCTTCAGGTTGTTTAAACTTCCACTTCACACATCAACAGTAAAAATAATTATGCAGAGAACATCTCAAACATCTCACGTGGCTCCCTGTAGTGGTTTTGTTTTTTGTTTTTTTTTTTTCTCCTCCAATATCAGATCTCTGCTAATTCCTTTGAATGATCTATTTGTCTTCTTTGTTGTTTTTCAGCTCCATGAAAGTAACTACGACGCTGGGAAAGCCCTGCAGCGCCTGGTGAAGAAACCTGTGCCAAAGCTCATTGAGAAGTGTTGGACTGAGGATGAAGTGGTAGGAAATGATTTATCTCCTCCAGCCTTTATGGTTCACCTTTGCTGCTCTTGTATTTTATTTTATTTTATTTTATTTTATTTTATTTTATTTTATTTTATTTTATTTTATTTTTTATTTTTTTTATATTTTATTTTATTTCATTTCATTTCATTTTTTATTATTTTATTTTATTTTGTTTTATCTTATTATATTTTATTTTATTATTATTTTATTTTATTTTTTATTTTATTATATATTATTATATTTTATTTATTATTATTTTTCCTAAAAATTTTTTTTTTTCCTTTTTATCTTTATGAGCAAGGAGAGGGTGTGTAAATAAAAACACACATGCACAGTGATAGAAATGAAAATAAAGGGGGGTATAAATGAAAAAAAAACCTGATCCAGTGTATGACAGAAGAAGACAGGAGAAGAGTTTGGTTGATTTTTTTTTTTTTTAAATTTTTTTTAAATTTTATTTATTATTTTTTTTCCTTAAAAAATATTTTTTTTCCTTTTTATCTTTATGAGCAAGGAGAGGGTGTGTAAATAAAAACACACATGCACAGTGATAGAAATGAAAATACAGGGGGGTATAAATGAAAAAAAACTGATCCAGTGCATGACAGAATTAGAAAAGTGTCTTGGTTGATTTTTTTCTTTTTTTTCTTTTTTTGCCTTGAGTGGGTCAATTTTTCAGCTGATTAATTGGCGAAGCATTTAAAGAAGTAAGGAAAAATAAAACCATCACCTTGTTAAGCTGCTGATAGAGCTGGCAGTGCTGTTAGAAAATAGAACCTGATTAATGGAGGAAAAACCTTCACCTTCTCTCAGTGGTTTTAATTCTTCAGGCCGTGGCTGGGGAGATTTCCTGGGCTGTGAATTCTCTGCAAGGTCCTGATTTAAATCCCCCTGCAGGGCTGGGCCAGCCCAGAGCCCCGTTTGGGGCTGGTCCAACCCCAACAGAGAACCTTTTGTGGCTGCCCTGGAGCCAGGGAGGGAGGGAGGGAGCAGGGCAGGGGCAGAGCCTGGACACCTCTCCTGGTCATTTCTGCACTTTCCTTATCCCAAAAGGAGTTTTGTGACTGGTCCAACAAACCTTGGAGTTCTCTGCCCTGAGTTTGGGTTGAGATTGGTGTGTTCTCTGCACACTCAGGGGTGAATTGTGCCACCTCCTCTCTTTTTTTCCCCTCCCTGTGTAGCTTTTTTCCCCCATCTCTTTATATTTTTTCCATCAGTTTCCCTGAGCTGGGACACCTCTCCTGATCATTTCTACACTTTCCTTATCCCAAAAATGAGCTTTGTGACTGCTCCAACAAACCTTGGATTTCTGTGCCCTGAGTTTGCTGAGTTTGGGTTGAGATTTTAGCAGCCTGTGCTCTCTGCTCACCCCAGGGGTGAATTGTGCCAGCTCCTCTCCTTCTTTCCCCTCCTGCGTAGCTTTTTTCCCCTTCTCCTCATTTTTCTCCATCAGCTTTCCTGAGCTGGGGCACCTCTCCTGATCATTTCTAGACTTTTCTTATCCCAAAAATGAGCTTTGTGGCTGCTCCAACAAACCTTGGAGTTCTCTGCCCTGAGTTTGCTCAGTTTGGGTTGAGATTTTAGCAGCCTGTGCTCTCTGCTCACCCCCAGGGGTGAATTGTGCCAACTCCTCTCTTTTTTCCCCTCCCTCTGTAGCTTTTTTCCCCCTCTCTTTATTTTTTTCCATCAGCTGTGAGCCCTGAGCTGCTGCACTCAGAGGTTTTGATGATCCACCCATGTTAAACGAGAGAAATTTGAGTCTTCCCTGATGGAAAAAAACAAAGTTTCTTGAGAAGTGAAGCATTACTGCAGCCCCTGCGAGCACAGAGCAATGATCACCCACTCCATAAATCATTGTCAGCCCCAGCTCATTTTATCATATTTGTTCTCCTTCTGCTCCATCCAAGTTTCCAGAAACATTTGGCAGCTCTCCAGGCTGGGCAGAGCCAAAAGATCAAACCGTGCTCTTATTTATAGACAGCAAACTCCACCTGCACAGCCTCAGAGCTCTGGGGGCAGCTCCAGCCTCAAAAGCTGCATTTTGGAGTTTTTTTTTTTGGGGAAAATTTCCTTATTTCAGGCCCTGGGAAAGTGAGGAGAGCTCTGCTGCACAGGAATTCTGCAGGGAAGTGTTGGGCAGAAAATATTCGGGTGTCAAAGCCAAATTGATGAAATTGTGGGGGCAGAATTAACTTTGTGTGTCCCCTTCAATGAGGGTGGGAAGGGATGGAGCCTCCAGGGATGTGGTGGGGGATAATTCCAGGGAGTTCTGAGGGAAATGGACACCCAGGTCCAATCTCTGCCTTTACTTGGGCTACACTTGTTAATTAATCTCTTCTTGCAGCCCAGCAAGTGTGGCTTAATTAAACGTAGTAAAGATTTAAATTTAAGTTTTGCAGTTGGAGAGATAAGCAGATCCCAGACCTGATGCAGAGCTTTGGTCAATTCACCTGAATAATAATAATAATAATAATAATAATAATAATAATAATAATACCCACATTAAATAATAATAATAATAACAACAACAATAATACAATAAAACAACAACAACAACAACAACAATAATAATAATAATAATAGTACCACCACATTTAAAACCTTTTTTTGTGGACTCTGAGCTGCCCAAAGACAAAACCATTAGAGCAGCTCCAGACTGTGATGTAGGAGCTGCTTGACAGTGTCAGATCTGACTAAAACAAAAATATTAGACTTGTTATTCCTCCTGCTGCTGATGTGGCTGCAGATGTTTAGATGGAATTAAACAGAGGATAAAATTGGCCACTGATTGAGTTAGGTGAGGGCTGTGTAAATATGAACACTGAGGTTTGTTGAACCTGTGGTTATTTTTAAAGCTTTTTTTTGGTCCTAATATGTAAATCCAGAGGCAGAGGGTGAGATCAGCCCTGAGCAGCTGTTTCCTGTTTGTGAAAAAGCTCCTTCCCCACCTGACAACATCCATTTCCAGCAGAGATTTCTCGGGTTTAATCTGGTTGTTTCTCACTTGAGATTCCAAAGCTGGTGGTTCGTGTGGGCACGAAGGGAGTGATTTTCCCTCTTGACCTCTGAAGGATTTGGGGTTTTCTGTTTGACTCTGTGTCTGTGCTGAGCTCGGGGCTCGGTGTGAGAATGATGTGGAGTGTCAAGGTCCTGGTTTTCTTGGTTTCTCACGTTGTTTATTAATTCTGATCTTACAATTCTCTGTGTCCCCCAAGGTGTTCACAGCAGCTCAGACATGAGGGGACTGCCCTGTGATGGGAGGTCACTCTGCCTTTATACAGATAATTATGTGTTTATTATTTACAATTCTGTGCCAATGTCTATCACCTGCACTAACAGGGTCATTTCTACTCTGCCCCAACCCACTGAAACTCCCCTGTGCCCACGTCACTGCAGACAATGGAGGCCAAGGGAGAAGGAGAAGAACCCAGGGCACCGCCCTAAAATCTCCACCTTGTCCCTTTGCCATCTGCATTCTAAAAACCCAAAACTACAAAATCTTCTGCACAGTGATAACTACACTACTCTCTGTAACACCTTTGTGACTTGCAGTTCTCTCTGTTGGATGTTTTTCACATGGACCAAAATCAAAGCCTGTGTCCTCCTGGGCTCTGTGCCAGGGAAACCCCCCTGGGCAGACCCCAGACCCCCCTGGGCAGACCCCAGACCCCCCTGGGCAGACCCCAGACCCCCCTGGGCAGACCCCAGACCCCCCTGGACTGACTCCAGACCCTCCTGGCAGACCTCAGACCCTCCTGCACAGATCCCAGACCCTCCTGCACAGACCCCAGACCCCCCTGGGCAGACCCCAGACCCTCTTTTTGGGGTCCCAGGCCTCTCTACCGAGGTCTGTGACTTCCCAGGGCGCCCAGAGGGATGCCCTGGACTCCAGCAGAGATTCTGATGGGCAGGGCTGGGTTTTCCCTCTGTAAAACTCACAAATTCCCTTCTGTGGGCAAGTGGCAGCAATTGGCACATTTAATTGCTGGCTGGGGCTGGTTCTGAGCACTCGGCAGCTCCTGCACTTTCCATGGAAAGCAGGATGGAGGAGGGGGAAAAAACCAGGAGCAAAGTTGTCTCGGTTTCATACAACTCCTGCCTCCTCCTGCAGGTTTAAATCTCCACTCAAGGCCAGGGCAGGGTGTCAGGGCAGGGAGTTGTGCTCTGGACCTCACAAAATGCCCCTTTCAGTCCTTGCCACGTGTGGGGTGTTGGGTGCAGGGAGGCAGGAGTCAGAAATTTGGGTGCAGGGAGGCAGAAATTTGGGTGCAGGGAGTCAGAAATCCCCCCTGGGGATGGGATGGTGCTGGTCTGTTGTTCTGCACTTGGAAATCCTTCAGAGATTGTTGTGGGAGTGGAGTTTGGGGCCATGAGAGTTAATAGTGTCTCTGTTTCCCCTCTTCTTGCCCTGAGGATGGGGCTGGTCCTCTCCACAGATCCCAAATCAGGAATTTGTTAAACTGAGCATCCCCATTCCCTGCTGGAACATCTCCCACTGAAAAATTGTCCTTGCAGAAATGTCCACTCCCAAACTGTCCTTGCAGAATTTCCACGTGTCTTGGGACAGAATCTTCTCTGCCAAAGTGGTTTTTGTGCCTTAAGTGATGTTGAGAATAGTTCTGAGCCTGCCCTTGCTCCAGGTGCAGGAATGAGCTCCCCTTTGGGGTCAAAGGGCTGTAATTTATACAGGGGACAGTGATCATTTCTGGGTTTTGGTAAAATGATACGGAAAGATTTTTTTGTTCTGGAAATGTGAAAGGAGAGGGGCTGGTTCTGACTTCTCCTCCCTCAAAAGCCTCAATTCCACCTCACATTTTTATTTCTCTCTAATTCACAACAAGCTTTTCTTTTCTTTTTTCTCTCTGTCTCTTTATCAAAAGTCCTGACAGAATCAATAGGGCCTTGCAGCAGAGAGAGAGAGAGAGAGAGAGAAAAATCCAAATCAGAACTGAAGGAACCTCCAGTTTATTAGGTTTTTAATTAAACATGATGAACACATTTTAAATACCACAAAGGCCTGGGGCTGAGCTGCATCTAATCGAAACAGATGAAGTCACCCGTCCACACTGGGGTAGTTATTAATTCTGTTTATTTATGCATGCTTGCTGCAGGCACAGGCTGCTGCAGGTTACTGCACAGGGATGTTCTCCTGCGTGGGGCTCTGCCCCTCCTCAGCATTCAGGTGTTGATTAGGAAGGGCTGGGGGGGTTTAATTGAAGCACCTTTGGAACTTGGGGTGCTGTCTTCCAAAATTAAGGGAGATCTGGGTGAAGCTGAACTGGAATTTTGTTGGGCAGTTCCTCCTTTTTTCCTCTCTCCACTTTGTCTTCCAAAGTTAAAGAAGATCTGGGTGAAGCAGAACTGGAATTTTATTGGGCAGTTCTTCCTTTTTCCCTCTCTCCACTTTGTCTTGCAAAGTTAAAGGAGATCTGAGTGAAGCTGAACTGGAATTTTGTTGGGCAGTTCCTCCCTTTTTCCTTCTCTCCACTTACTTTGTCTTTCAAAATTAAAGGAGATCTGGGTGAAGCAGAACTGGAACATCTTTTATTGGGTTTTTTCCTCCCTTTTTCCCTCTCTCCACTTTGTCTTCCAAAGTTTTAAAGGAGATCTGGGTGAAGGAGAACTGGAACATCCTTTATTGGGCAGTTCTTCCTTTTTCCTTCTCTCCACTTTGTCTTTAAAGGAGATCTGGGTGAAGCAGAACTGGAATTTTATTGGGCATTTTCCTCCTTTTCCCCTCTCCACTCTGTTCCATCCACGTGAAATCCTCTGCAGGGAGTTTCCAGGTGTTCCTTGGGAAGGTTCTTTCCCCGTGTGCAGAGCTGTCAGTGCCACCCCCTGCCACCCCTGATAAACTGCCTTTTAATCTTGAAATAATTCTGCCTTTTAAATATTTTACACCTCTCTCCATGTCAATCCATCAAGGTAAACAACCTCCACTCAAACAACCTCAATTTCTGTGCCGGGGGTGGTTAATCCTGCCTGCTGCTGAATCTTCATTGGCCCTGGACATCCATGTACAAATTCATAAATTTTAAAAATATCCACACCTGGTTTGGGCTTTTTAACACCTTTATCATAAAATAGGAGTGGAGAGATCCTTGTGCCAGGGAGGGCAAGACAGAGGAAACTTCTTTTTCCTGATAATGTTTGTGATCCAGCCTGGCAGGTCAAGGAATTATTTATGCAAAATCCACAGATTTATCATCCTCAAATGCCTCATCCACCCTTTTTTTTTTTTTTTTTTGAGTTTGTGTTATAAAAACATTGTTCTCCTTTGAAATCAGGGCTCTTCTGATAATGCTGGGAGACAGAGCTGCTTATTGGGGCAAAAAAATACCACGAATTTTATTTACTGTTTATGTGGCAGCTACAGAAAATGGAATTCAGAGCCAGATTGAAACAGAGAATGGGAAAAAAAAATAAAATCATAAAGGAGGGATTGGAAAAGCTGAGCAGCATTGCAGGGCTGATTCCTGGAGTGGGCTGGGAAGGTGAAAACAGCATTTACTGCTCAGTTTTATTGTTGTACCCACAAAAAATAAACATTGCAGCTTCCCAGTGGAGTGACAGTCCCACTAAATGAATATTTTTTTCTGAATTTAGTGATCCAGCCACGTGTGACAATCAGGAACAATCGAAATTTAGCTGAGCATTGAGATAAAAATCAGATTGCCACGGCCTTGTAGGACCTGTTTTTTAGGAATAAATAAGATTTTTAGCTTAAGGACGTGTGGGAAGGTCTTGTCTGTGTCTTATTCTAAGAACTCACAGTGGAAAAGAACCATCAGCCAAAAGTGGCCAGTGAAGGGTGAAATTATTCTGCTTGAGGGGGAAAAAAAAAAGTTGTTATTTAAAGGTTGCATAAAATTATAGTTACTGAGTAGCTGGCAGGCTCACAAAGTGCAGCTGGAAAAAAAAAACAAGGTTTATTACAGCTCAAAAAAAGGGGAATTTGGTTTAAACACGGGTTCCTAGATGAAAGATAACAATCTTTTTGTTTGTGATTAACTTGCATCAGTGTTTGATCCGAGAGGGATCAATATTGCACATCCAGCCCCGAGTTTATTGTCGAGTCCTTTTGGAAATAAGGCAGTGAATTAAAAATCAATTACACGTGCAGGAAAGTTTGTGTAGGGCAATCAATTCCGGCCTTTTTAGTTTGCCAAAAGATTCCATTGTTTAACCAGCTGTGAAAGGGAATGAATTTTAAAAGGCTCCAGTAAATGAGGGAGCCCGAAGGGGGCGGGGAGGGGGGAGAGATGGGGAAAAAATAAAATATAAATTATTTCAGCATTTCATGTTGAGCAGAGGCTCTTCAGGGATAAATCCATAAATCCTGTCAGTGACCTTGGCTGCAGAGTGGGGGATTTCTCTGCTTTCCCTCGTGTTGATCTTTGCCCAGCTTTGCCAGGGAAGCTGCAGCTTCCTCAACAATCTCATTTTGGGGTTTCTTGAGCTGCCTTCACCTGGAATATTTTTATTTATTGAGCATTTACCATGCTGCTGATCCCAAAAATCACCAGCACAGCCCCTGGTGGGAGCTCAGGAGATGTTTCTGTGTGGGACAGAAGAGAAAATTCCAAACTCCAGCCCATCCTGAGGTGCCTTGAGTGGGGTCCTGGTTCCATGAAGGATTTTGGTTTTCTGAAATTCTTTTTTCAGGGAATTTTCTGTAAACAGGAGAAATGTTTTTGTAGCTGTCCCTTTGTTATTCATCCCTTTCCCCAGGAGGGACTTCTCCTTGCTGTCCCTCTGCTCTGCCCAACGTGAGTGAAGAGGTTTTGCCTTTGTGTCCCCAATCAGATTGGTCTGTGTGAAATGGGATAAAAGGGAGACACAGCCCAGAAATAAAGGAGTCATTTTCAGCCTCTTGGGTCAGTCTGGTGTCCGTGTGTCTGTCCCAGCCCATGGGTCAGTCTGGTGTCCGTGGGTCTGTCCCAGCCCGTGGGTCAGTTTGGTGTCTGTGGGTCAGTCTGGTGTCCGTGGGTCAGTTTGGTGTCCATGGGTCAGTCTGGTGTCCGTGTGTCTGTCCCAGCCCATGGGTCAGTCTGGTGTCCGTGTGTCTGTCCCAGCCTGTGGGTCAGTTTGGTGTCCATGGGTTAGTTTGGTCTCTGTGGGTCAGTCTGGTGTCCGTGTGTCCCACCCTGTGGGTCAGTTTGGTGTCCCTGGGTCAGTTTGGTGTCCATGTGTCTGTCCCAGCCCATGGGTCAGTCTGGTGTCCGTGTGTCCCACCCTGTGGGTCAGTTTGGTGTCCGTGGGTCAGTCTGGTGTCCGTGTGTCTGTCCCAGCCCTGGACAGAGCAGAGCAGAGCCCTGAGCTGGGCACAGGAACAGCCCCAGCTCCTGGCCGGACCCTCTGGCAGGGACTCAGCCCCACCCTGACCTTTTATTCCGATTTTATCTGCCCAGGGCTGCGGGCTCTGGGTTAAATATAACCTCCCGCTGTATCCTGTGCTGCTCCAAAAGGAAACTGAGTCATGACATTCTGGAGAGCAGCTGGGGAGTGCAGGGATCATCACACTGGGGATTTTCTGAGCTCAAAGCTCTTGGCCTGGCAGGAGAACCCAGGGAGGGATTGGAACTCACCTCTGGTGGTGAAAGTGCAATTGGAATACAGTAATAAATAATGAAATTATTTGGTATTTTCTGGTTTTAGCGTATGATAGAAATCTGCAGTTTATTTCCAAGTGATTTTGGCTCACTCCAGGTTGATGTAGGTAGAAGTGTCTCCTTTTCAAATGCTTTTGTTGGAATTACACTTCATGCAGCTCACAGAGCCCTGAATGGATCACTTGACACGGCAAATGTCTGTTTTATTTTGGAGGAGTTGTTTGCTGTCTAAATGGCAATTTGCTGTTCCTAACAAGATTGCTTTACAAACACACACACAAAAAAAAAAACCACCCAACCCCTAAAACAAAGCCAGTGCAGACAGATGACAGCATTGTCTGCAACTTGACAAGATGATATTTGATTTTTGAATTTTTATTTTCCCCGGTAGTTTGGGTGCCTGTCTGAGTCTTGACTTTGATTTTTATTTTTTTTTTTTTTTGAACACAGAGGCTGTGACAGCCCCAAAACTTCCACTGGGTTCTCTGTGTCCTGCCCAACAGCTGAGCTGGGAATTATTTAGCATTGATCCAGTGGCCACTGCAGCAGCAAATGACAAAATGCTCTTCAAATGGGCGCAGTGACATAATTCCTATTGAAGAAATGTTGATTACTGTCACAATGTGGATTCTCTGTGTGCTTTAGCGCTCAGGGCTTATCTTTCTTTCACAACACAAGCACCACAAATGCCAAAACACACCTCATTTACAAGCGCTGTTTGCATGATAAATTTTATTTTTTCTAATCTATCCCCTTCTATCAACAGAACCGATTTATTTTTTTTTTTTTCTTTTAATCTTTCCCGACGACATAAAAAATGCATTTTAATGAAGCAAATTATCAAGCTTTGTCTCTCTCCGTGTTCCGAGCGGGGCGGCCACGTTCAATTAGGCTGAAAAATGATCATTTGTTCCATTACAGGCTGGAACAGAGCGAGTGCAAAGCCGCCATCCATCACCAGTTGCTCCAGCTTTATGTTGTTTAAATCACTTCCCATCCTTGTCAGGGGCTCGGAATCCTCCACGGGAGCCATTATTTAATTTAAGTTTGTAAAGGTGTCACTTGTTTGATAATAGGCTGCTCCTCTAGTAGATGAATGGGGAGTAAATATTCATAATTTTCTGCATCCATCCCGGATTCCCTAATGAGTTACAAGGGTAGCAGAGCTGATGGTGGTTGATCCAGGGGGGAAAACCCACATTTTGCAGGGGGAAAAGGCACTAAAAGGGTCTGGGGTAAAGGAAGGGGAGTTGTTGAGGTTTTTCTGGGCAGGGCTGAGAGCTGGATCCATCCCCCTGTGCGTCCCTTCCAGCTCAGGATGTTTCGGGATTGTGGGAATTCTGTTTGGGGTGGGAAAGGCACTAAAAGGCTCTCCAGGGTGTGAGGTAAAGGAAAGGGTGTTGCTGAGGTTGTTCTGGGCAGGGCTGAGAGCTGGATCCATCCCCCTGTGGGTCCCTTCCAGCTCGGGATGTTTTGGGATTGTGAGAATTCTGCTTGGGGTGGGAAAGGCACTAAAAGGGTCTGGGGTAAAGGAAGGGGAATTGTTGAGGTTGTGGGAATTCTCCTTGGGGTGGGAAAGGCACTAAAAGGGTCTGAGGTAAAGGAAAGGATGTTTTTGAGGTTCTGGACAGGGATGAGAGCTGGATCCATCCCCCTGTGGGTCCCTTCTGGCTCGGGATGTTTCGGGATTGTGGGAATTCTGCTTGGGTTTGGAGCCTGGCTCCTTGTTCCATCCCAATGTTATGGGTTCTGTATAATCTGCAAGAAAATTGAGATTTAGGGGTGGAAATGCCCCCCCCTGGGAGGACTTTGGGGTCCATCCCTGACCAGGAGATGTTTCCCCCTGGAGCTGTGGAGCTCCTGTGCTGTGCCAGCCCCTCTGTGCCCAGGGGGAGATTTGTCCTTTGCCTCCCCCTTGTCCTGAGCTGTCCCTGAGTGCTGCTCCTGCCCTGGAGGCTCAAAATCACCTCCAAAATAAATATCCAAACCCAGTGTAATCAGACATCAAAATAAGAAACATCCATTCACGTTGATATATTAAATTTTCAGGTAACGAAATATATATTATATTATATATATATATATATATATATATATAATTTAATACATATTCATTCCTGAGTATGAATAAGTATTAGAGAAGAATTTTTTGACTAAATAAAATGAGGAAGGTGTTTTGTGTGGAAAGAGTATTTTCCCCAGTACGTGGAGAAAATAGTTTGGTGGTTTCAGGTGTTTTTATATATGCAGATACTTCACAAAAAGGGTGAGGTTAAGGAATGAAACAGAGGTAGAAGAAAAAAAAATGATATATATTATATATGTATAAAAATATATATTATATAACATATATATTGTATATATAATATATTATATATAATATATTATATAATATATTATATATATTATATATTATATATATTATATATCATATATATTATATATATTATATAGCAAAAAAATATAAATCTTGTAAGGATCTTGAGGTACAGAAAAAAAAAAAAGGCACCATAGGATACAAATATATATGGAGATTTAATGAGATAAAATAATATCTCCATCTATATATTAAACCTTGTTCTATATTTCCAGTTCTGACAATGTGAGAGATATAATAAAAATACAGCAATTTAGACAAAAGTGCAGAATAATAAAAACTACAAACCCTCTGCTCCCTGCCCAGTGTTGTTTTTCTGTAACTTTGCAGCCTCGTGTTTGTTGTTTTGTGGCAGAACCTTTGTGGTT
The DNA here is from genome assembly GCF_965231275.1 of Zosterops lateralis. Taxonomy (NCBI): domain Eukaryota; kingdom Metazoa; phylum Chordata; class Aves; order Passeriformes; family Zosteropidae; genus Zosterops; species Zosterops lateralis. The sequence goes on along the minus strand of NC_139782.1, from coordinate 7,208,296 downwards.
GTGTTTTTTATGTCTCTGGGTACCTCCTGTGCTGGTTCCATCATGGGTTTTCCCCATCCTTTTGTTCTCCCCTCCTTTCCCCAGCCCCCCTCGGTGCATCCCTCAGATTTATCTGGTTTTTATGCTGCTTTTATGGGGAGATGGATCAGCCTGGCCTTGTGCATTTAGAGCAGCTGATAAACGCCAGGGCAGCACATTCCCCTCCAGTGCTGCGGGATAACTCCAGCTCTCAAATCAAACATCCCATTTGCCACAAATTGGGGGAGGGCAGAGAGGGCACCTCTGCTTTATTGGGGTGGATATTTCATTTAGGGTGGATATTTCATTTAGGGGGAATATTTCATTTAGGGTGGATATTTCATTTAGGGTGAATATTTCATTTAGGGTGAATATTTCATTTAGGGTGGATATTTCATTTGTCTCTCAGCTCAGGGGAGGTGTTGTCCAGTTCTGTGTGGTTGGGGATTCCACCTCCCCCTGCCCCTCTCTCCTTTCAAGGTTTCCTTTTTTCACCTTTTTTACAGCTGCCTTTTTCTGCTCCTTCATTTTCAATCCTTTAATAATTTCTTTTCTTATTTCTGGTCCTTTTTTCACTCCTGGCCCCATTCTCCCCCTCCGTCCCTCAGCCTGGGGTTTGATTTTTGTCATCACCAGTATTTTTTCCCCCCAAGTTTTCATGCTCAGGTGTTCTCTTCACTGGCAAACCCACTCTGAGAGGAATTTAGGGACTTTCCAGAGGTTGCCTGGTGTCATTTTGGCAAGGGACAAACCCTGGAATTTGGATCTGAGTGCCTGAATTCCATCCTGGGCATTGCTGCAGTCCCAGCCTTTCTGTTAATGATTTACCTGGGAAGGCACCTGCAGAAATTCCTCCCTCTCCAGAGGGATCATTCCCATTTTGTCTCGTTATTCTTGGATTTGTTCATTGCTCCAAAGCTCTTGAAGCTTTGCTTTTATTTGTTTCCTTCTGCCATTTGCATGAAAATCCCTGTTTGATGGCAGAAACTGTCTCCAGAATAATTGACAATAATGGTTGAAATCCCAATGGAGCAACATTTCTGTAGCAGGGGAAATTCCACTGGAAAATGCTGTGTTTGAGCCTTGAAGGATCCCACAAGGTATTTCAGGTAGTCCTTGAAAAGGAGCATGTCCAGCTCTTTCTTGTTTTACTTCTTGTTCTTTGGTTTTTTGATGTACAAGAAAGCTTTTTGTATATTAGCATTTTAACAGCAGTTTAAAACACCAGCCAGAAACGAATCTCTTTGTGCACAGAAAAGGCAATCTGAAGTGTAATCAAAAAGCTTTTCTGTTGCCTCTTGTCAGCAGCGCCTTGTTTTGCTTTTCTGGGTCACAAAACGTGCCAGACCTTTGTTCTCTTTTAACTCTTAAAAGGCACCTTTAAAAAAATCATTTATGTAGAAAACACACTCTGAAATCATTTTAGCTTTTTTTCCAGGAGTGAGAAACTGCTGATTGCAGGAGGCAGAGGGTGTTGGATAAACAAAAAAACTCTTTTTTTTTGTCAGCCAGGGCACGCCCAGGACTTGTTGCTCATTTTGGAGGATCCTCCTGCCCTCAGCCCTCTGTGCAGGGCTTTGGGAAGGGATTGAGTCTTCTTTTAGTGGAGAAGAGGAAATTGCAAAGTGAGCAGCCTTCAAATGAGGGGTCATCTCCCCCTGCTGAAATGTGGGACCAGCAGTGATGGTACCAGGGCTGAAAATGCTCTGGAATGATCCAGGAATTGTTGTTCTCACAGTCCCAGCCAGAGCTGCAGGAAGGGAAAGTCAGGTTTCCTCTTCTCCTGATGGTGCTGATTTAATGCCCAGGCAGGGTTTGATCCCAGCCTCGGCTCGGGTGTCTGGTTTTATCTCCTTTAGGGGATCACATTGCTGCTGCCACACTGTGGGGTGGCTGTGGGATCTGTGGGATCACTCTGGGATCACTCTGGGATTGCTGTGGGATCACTGGGATGGCTGGGTGATCTGTGAAATTGCTGTGGGATCGCTGGTGATCTGTGGGATCACTATGGGATCACTGGGTGGTCTGTGGGATCATTGTGGGATCACTGTGGGATGGCTAGGTGATCTGTGGGTTCACTGGGTGATGTGTGGGGTTTCTGTGGGATCACTGGGTGATCTGTGGGATCACTATGGGATCCCTGAGTGGTCTGTGGGATCACTATGGGATCACTGTAGGATCATTGGGTGGTCTGCGGGATCATTGTGGGATCACTATGGGATCACTGGGTGATCTGTGGGATCACTGGGATTGCTATGGGATCACTGTGGGATCACTGGGTGATCCGTGGGATTACTGTGGGATCACTATGGGATTGCTGTAGGATCACTATGGCATCACTGGGTGATCTGTGGGATCACTATGGGATCACTGTGTGATGTGCAGGATCTCTGTGGGATCCCTGCCTCCCCACACCTCATCAGCAGCCAGGAACTCATCAGGGAGCTCGTTTTCCTCACAAACCCCTGTGGAGCTGGGTTTCAGCACAGTGTCCGAGCAGGGGGAGCACAGGGGGAGCAGAGCAGGCTGTGGGTGCAGCCCCTGGGCCATTTGTCAGCAGCTCTCAGACATCCATCTGTCCATCCTGCCTCCCTCCTGCCTCCCTCCTGCATCCCTCCTGCCTCCCTCCCTGCCTCCTTCCCATCCCTCCTGCCTCCCTCCTGCCTCCTTCCCATCCCTCCTGCCTCCTTCCCATCCCTCCTGCCTCCCTCCCTGCCTCCCTCCTGCCTCCTTCCCATCCCTCCTGCACAGGTTGCCTGGCAACCCCAGCCAGATCCTCCTGGAGCAGCTCAGGGATGATTTATCAGTGGGGTCGGGGATGATTTATCAGTGGGGTCGGGCAGGATCAGGGAACAGCCTGGGACTGGGGGCTTGGGAGATTTGGATCCACAATGTGCATTGACAGCATCCAGAGCCAAGAATCAGGGTGCAATTAGAGCAAACAGGAAGGCTCCTCATTCAGACAGAATTTATTTATTTTTTAATTATTATTATTATTTATTTATTTTGATTTTTGGGGTTTTTTTCCCCCATTGGGATTCCCCCCCATAGACACAGGTGGAGGTGCAGGATGGAGAGTCAAACCTTTTGCCTGAACTTGTAATCCTTCTCTTGATAAAAATAGCTCTGGTTAAAAAAAAAAAAAAAAAAAATCCTGATGGGGAAAATACAGCTGGGGTCAGCACAAAAGGTTAGCAACACCCTGACAGCTCCAGGCCCGGGGTGAAGGAAGAGCTGAAATTCTCCTGCAGCCCTGGAAATGTCTGAGAGCTGTTGTGTCACCTTCAATATCGTGTTGCCTTTCATGCAGACTCTTGCATTGATCCCTGGCATTAAACAGAGGAGGGGAAAGAGGAGTTTTGTTTTGTGGATTGGTATTTAGGCACGCCATGGTCACAGGGAGGACTCTCACCCCCTTGGAGCTTCACCTTAAATAAAATAAAATAAAATAAAATAAAATAAAATAAAATAAAATAAATGAGAGGAAACTGAGGCAGCCTTTGGGTTGAGCACCTCAGTTCAGAATTCAGCTCCTTCTGATGTTTTGGGGCCCTTTTCCCAGCCTGGCTGTGAGGAGGGATGGGGAGACAAGAACATTTGTGTGTGTCTGAGGAGGCAAAGAGGAGAGAAAGGGATGATGAATCCACTCTGACCTCCCGAATGGCAATATAAATAATACTTTATTGAGAATTCCAAATAAACGTGCTTGTAACCAGTAATCCCGCTCCGCATGCAATCTCATTTAGCCAACTGGGTATGCAAATGTGCTATTAATGTGTTTGCATCCAGTATAAATACACAAATCTAATCTGTTTATATATGTCATTTACACACAGCTGTGCTCACGCTCACTTAATACCAATATTTCCAGGCAGCCAGAGGTACCATGGGAGCTCCATTGTTCCCAACAAAAGCTGCTCCATGGAAAAGGGGGGGTTTTTATCATCCAGGATCTTTTGGCATTTCCCTGGGGGGAGGCTGGAAATGACTCTGTGCCTGCCCTGGGTACACTCAGAGCTCAAGGCAAAGCTTTGGGTTCAATCCCCCCACATTTTGGGGCAACCTCTCCCTTTTTTCAGTGTAATTTTTCAGGGTGACAAAGCCACGCAGTTTGGGAGGGAGAAAAACAAATTTTTGGGCACCTTGAAGGCTTTCAGCTGATTTATTTATTTCTTATCAGTTTGTTTAGAGAGGACAGTTGATCTCAGGGGCAGATAGGGGAGTGTAAGGTCTGAACTCAGCCCAGGGGATTTGAATTTCCAGTGGCAACATCCATAGAGTGGGATCTAATGGATGCCACCAAAATATTTGGGGTTTCTGTGGCTTTGAGTGAGAGAACCGGGTGAAAACATTTTATTTTCAAGTATCTCTAAATGTGCTGCAGGCTGAACAGAAGTTTTGCAGCTTGTGAGGATCAAGAAGTCAAGATGCTTTCATGTATTTAGTGTTTGTGTGCTGTTAATGATGAAAAGCCCATAAATTTTCCTACCATATTTATTATACAACTTTGACGTGCATATTAAATATGGAAGGTGGTGACAACTTCCATTGGGCCTTTCCAGACATTCACTAAACCTACTGCTCTCATAATAGCAAAATCTCCCTTTTTGTTTGCTTAGAATTAAGGAAAAAGGTTGAGAGAAGTTCTTGGACATAGGCTAAAGAGGTGATTTTATTTTATTTTATTTTATTATATTTTATTATATTTTATTTTATTTTATTTTATTTTATTTTTACTTTATTTTATTATTTTATTTTATTATTTTATTTTATTTACTTTATTATTTTATTTTATTTTATTTTATTTTATTTTATTTTTTAATTTTATGTTTTATTTTATTTTATTTTATTTTTTTATTAGAAAGATTGATAAATAAAACCCTTATTTCCTGCACTGAGAAAGATCAGAAGAGGCCCTGTGTGTTTTTAAGTGTTTTGCATTACACAAGGCTCTTCACTCATTAACCAGGTGGAAATCACAGGGAGGGGATGAAACAGCACATGGAATTTCTTAGAGAAAACACATTAAATCTAAACTCACTTGCAGCACCAGCTCAGAATAGACAACATTGGTAACACTGATGGATTTGCAGGTTCATCGGAGCCTTTCTGAAGGTTTTTAGTTGGAAACTTCCAGCTGGACACTGATTAAACAAGTTATTTGTTGTTATTTTTTGCAGTGTCTGTTCTGGGTGCTCCCAGCACCAGCTTTATTTGGGATTTTTGAGGCCGAGGAGCACAAGGGGAGGGAGCTGAGCACCCTGGGGTGTGCAGGGCTCAGCAATCCCCGCTGTAATCGGGGGATAAATGCAAAGCCTGGCACTGCCAGCCCCGTGACAAACGTGCCCAGCTGAGCCCTGTCAGGCCCAGCAGAATGGCCTTTGTGTATCTTGTCAGGAGATTTGTTTCCCGGGATAAAATATGGGACCTGTGAGTAACACACACACACACACACTAAGGCAAACATCAGCGTGCTCCTTCCTCCTTCTCTCTCTCTCTGTCTCTGGGGTTATTTATATCTGCCTGTGTGTACACGCAGGATGCTGCAGCATCTAATGCATTTCATCAAATTATCAAATGGTATTAGGAGGCCTCGTGCTGGGGCTGGTCAATAGCCATGGAAACCACTCCATAAAAACAGAGCCGTGCCTGTCAGCGCCCCACCAGCCCTGGGATTTCCTGAAGCTGCTTCACAGCACTCGTTACCCACAGTAGTTTTGTTTTTTTTTTATTTAAATAATTGTGGCACAGTTTGTCTTCGTGAACAATAACGCTGACAGAATCCTGTCATAAGCAATCTTTTTAAAGTTGAGCAGAAGCGGCGAGATCGAAGCGTTTGTGCTAAAAATCCGAATTACGCACTTGTAAAAATTAAAATATTGTGCTCCAGAGCCACTTCCACTTCTTATTCAGATTTATCCACAGGTCTGAGCCTTGTTTTTGCCCCAGCCCTGTGTCTGAGGTTATTTTAGCCTGGCAGCTGTCGCTCTCCTGTGAGCAGTGCAGCATCTCCTGCAGCAATGGACACACAACACACACAGGGGTGTGGAATTTGCTGTCTGTCATTTGTGCAGGGGGGAGAACAAATTCAATAATCAGTGCCAGGCAGTCTGCTCTGTGAGACACGGGGGAGCAACAGGTCACCTCTGATTTGGTGTGCAACTATTTCTGTTCTGTTGTATTTAAAGCCATTTTAAGGTCTCTGTTGGTGAAAAGGAGGAGCTGTTGTTGCTGCAGGGAGGATGGGGCATGATGCCTGAATTATTGGAGGATTAGAATAGGAAGGGGGATCTTAAAAAAAGTATTGTTAAACTTTAGAATTTCTGAAATTATTTTTGTTGTTATTTGTATATTAAGGAGTGTTTCCCTCACCTTTCCAAGAGGCACAAAAGCTCCTTTAGAGTTGGGTATCTCACAGTGCCCTCAGTGGCCCAGGGACAGTTCTGTTCATCAATAAAGGAGCAATAGGTCACCTCTGATTTGGTGTGCAACTATTTAGTTCTGTTGTATTTAAAGCCGTTTTAAGGTCTCTGTTGGTGAAAAGGAGGAGCTGTTGTTGCTGCAGGGAGGATGGGGCATGATGCCTGAATTAAGGGAAGACTAGAATGGGAAGGGGGATCTGAAAGTGGTTTTTAAAAAAAGTATTGTTAAACTTTAGAATTTCTGAAATTATTTATGTTGTTATTTGTACATTAAGAAGTGTCTCCCTCACCTTTCCAAGAGTCACAAAAGCTCCTTTAGAGTTGGGTATCTCACAGTGCCCTCAGTGGGCCAGGGACAGTTCTGTTCATCAATAAAGGATTGACTTTATTCCCACTTGGAAATTTGGAACAGCATTCCAAGACCCCTCTAATTCTGTTATTCAGATTTCTGCATTTCCAGTATTCCATTTCTGACATCCCATTGGGGTCAAAGGGAAACAGTTTGTCACAGGTTTTATTAATAGATTTGAATCACAACACAAACCAAATATAACATAGTTTGGTTTAAAAGGGATCTTAAAAAATAAATTAAATGGTTCCCTAAGAATTCCAAGTGCACCATAGTTGGCAAAATAATGAATAGGAAATTGGGTATTTTCATTTAGCAGGTTTCCATCCTTGGTGAATTCCTGCAGAGGGGAATTTCGCTGCTCCATGGGATGTTGGGAGTGGCTTTGGGCTGTGTTTGTCATTTCTGCTGCCACCTTCTCTTGCCCAGAGCACCAGCCAGAGGTTTGTGGTGCCAGGGGAGTGATCCACCCATGAGAATTCCTTGGGAAAATTCACCTGGTGTAAAAACGAGTGTATGAACTCATTAGGGACCAGCTCTACTCTGTGTGCACTCAGTAATATCCTGCTCTGCAGGTACTTGTGTGACTCCTGCCTGTTTTTGGGGGCTGATCAGGAAAATTTTGGGATCTCAGACACCCCTTAAACACTTAAACCCCAAGTGCTGCATTGGCTGGTTTGGAAGGAGGAGGTGGGAATGAGGAAATCACACACTGGAAAAGGGACTGTGATCTCTAAGCCTTTACAGGGAGTGGTTAATTTTTGTTGTCTCCCTGGCCCCAGGCACGTTCTTGGCAAACTCTGCAGTCTTGCTGGTTTTTGAGGGTCAGGGTTAGGCGAGGATAGATGGATCCCTGTGGGAGCAAACCTGAGCTGGAGGTTCCAGAGAGGCTCTTCCCTCTCGCCCAGGGTTGTGCTGGAGCTGCTCAGCACCATTTGAACACTGAATTTTACCTTTTTACCTCGTGCCCTTCCCAACCTGAAAAAGCTCTGATCACTGCCCACCTCCTTCCTGCAGATGTTTGCAAAAATTATGTGATCTAAAATATGTGAAGCCAACTTGAGGCTCGTTTCTGTTTAGGGAATTATAAAATCTCATCTCCTTTCCTTCCCTGGAATAGCAGGGCCCACGTACTCAGCATCCATGATCCTTTTTAGCAGAAATAAATAACAAATGGAATTTGTAATTTACTTGATGTTTATACCTGTCCACGATGTTTATAGGAAAGGAAAAGGCCTTCTATATTTTTTTTGCTTGTTCCTTTTTAGGGCATTATAAATTACCTTTTCCCTCATGCCCATCCCAGTGTAGAAAGGCTCTGATTGCTCTGCCCACCTCCTTCCTGCAGATGTTTGCAAAAATTATGTGATCCAAAATACGTGAAGCCAACTTGAGGCTCGTTTCTGTTTAGGGAATTATAAAATCTCATCTCCTTTTCTTCCCTGGAATAGCAGGGCCCACGTACTCAGCATCCATTATCTTTTTAGCAGACAGAATTTGTTTATTTACTTGATGTTTATACCTGTCCACGGTGTTTATAGGAAAGGAAAAGGCCTATTTTTTTTTTTTTTTTTTTTTTTTTTTTTTGCTTGTTTCTTTTTAGGGCATTATGAATTACCTTTTCCCTGGAATAGCAGGGCCCCTCATACTCAACATCCCCTGTCAGTTTTACAGGCAGAAATTTGTTATTTGCTTGTTGCAAATAACAACTGCACGGTGTCCATGTTGTTTATAGGAAAGGAAAAGGCCTTTTATTTTTTTTTCTTTGCTTCCTTTTATGAAATTAGGAATTCTCATTTCCCTCTCTTCCCTGGAATTAGTAGGGCCCCTCATACCCAACATCCCCTATCGCTTTCACAGGCAGAAATTTGTTATTTGCTTGTTGCTAATACCTGTCTATGGGTGTCTATAGGAAGGGAAAACCCCTTTTTATTCTGGTGTTGATAGGATAGGGAAAAAATCCTTCTCTAGAACATCCCTTCTAGAGAGAAAGGGACACTTTGTTTAGGCCTTAAACCTCCTGTGCGCGGTGGGGACGGGCCGGGCCCTGAGGGGGTCACGGGCACGGGATGAGGGGATGAGGGGATGGGGGGAGAGGACGAGGGCGAGCAGGGGAGAGAAGGGAGAGAATGAGAGAGGAGAGAAGGGAGAGAACAAGAAGGGAGAGAACGAACAGGAGAAGAGAGAAGGGAGAGGACGAGCAGGGGAGAAAAGGGAGAGAACGAGAGGAGAGAGAACAAGAGGAGAGAGAACGACAGAGAAGGGAGAGAACGAGAGGGGAGAGAAGGGAAAGAACGAGAGAACGAGAGGGGAGAGAACAAGAGGAGAGAGAAGGGAGAGAACGAGCAGGGGAGAAAAGGGAGAGAACGAGGGGAGAGAAGGGAGAGAACGAGAGGAGAAAAGGGAGAGAACGAGAGAGAAGGGAGAGAACGACAGAAAGGAGAGAACGAGACGAGAGAGAAGGGACAGAACGAGCAGAGGAGAAAAAGGAGAGAACAAGAAGGGAGAGAACGAGCAGGAGAGACGGGAAAAGAACGAGAGGAGAGAGAAGGAGCAGCAGTCCCGCCGGCCGGGGCCCGCCCGGCGCTGTGGGAGCTGCTGAGGGGCAGCGCCGGGAGCCGGGGCCGTGCCCGTGCCGAGTCTGCCGGTACTACCGGGGGCGGCACCGGGGCCCATCCCCGGCACCACCGGGGCGGAGGAGGAGGAGAAGGAGGAGAAGGAGGAGGCTGTGGCGGCAGCGGCAGCGGCGGGCCCCGGCAGGCTGAGGGCGGCCGGCGATCCAGGCCGCCTTTTGCGGCGCGCCCCGCGGAGCCGCCCGCCCGCCCAGCCCCGCCGCCATCACACGCCGGGCGCCGCCGCCTCTTCCTCCTCCGCTCCGCCCGGGCCCTGCGAGCCGCTCCGGGCTGGCCTCCGCTCCCTGCCCCGCCGGGAGCCCCACCGAGGATCCTGGGGCTGCCGAGGCTTTATTGAACCCCTCCTGCCCCGAGCCCCGAGCCCCCGGCCCGGCTGTGCAGTGCCCGGCCCGGCCCGGCCCGAGCTGCGGGAGCCGCTCCCGGGAACCGCGGCTCGGATCTTCTCTGGAAAAAAGGGACGCGAATGGGATTTTTCAGGGCTTTTTTTCCCCTATTCGGAGCCGTGTAGGTGCGTTTGTTTCTCCGGTAGAGCTGCGACAACCGTTTGGAGGAATTTTTAAATTTTTTAATTTTTTTTATTATTTTATTTTTTTCCCTGCTGCTGACACGCTGCTATTTTTTTTCCTTTTTTTTTTTTTTTTTTTTTTTTTTTAATTTTTATCTTTTATCACAGAAGCGGTTTATCAAGGGCTTGAGGCAGTACGGCAAGAACTTCTTCAGGATCCGAAAGGAGTTGCTTCCCAATAAGGAGACCGTGAGTACATTTGGACTTTATATAATTCCCTTTTCCTCTCGCTGGTTGATCTTGCGAAACTCTTCCCCCCCTTTTTTTTTTTTTTAACCCCAAAATTCTCAAATAAATCCAGAACCAGCCGAGGCAGCTGCTGATTTTTTAAAATTATTATTATATTTTTTTTATTATTATTATTTTTTTAGTGCAGTTTTTTTAGGTCTTGCGGAGGTATGAAAGCTGTTACATAAAAAATAATCGTCACGGCTGTGGACGGAGCCACCGAGCCCCGGGTGAAGTGTATTTATGGAGACCTAAAAATCTAATTTTAAATCCTGACATTATGACGGGATAATACATTTTTGTGTCACCCTCTTTGGGGGGGGGTAATTAAAGAAAACCTAAAAAACAAAACAGGATCTGATGGGATTGGGTTTAACTCTTTCCCTTTCCCTGAGATTGGTGTTTGGGGATGGATTTGTGATCTCTGAACTTCTCAGGATTATATATATATATATATATATATATATAAATATTTGACTGCCCACTCCTGCTTCTGTTCCTTAAACTGGAATAATAATGAGTAATGTAAATGACAAGGCTGTGGGATTAATTTATCTGCGTTTTTTTTTTTTTTCATCAGCAGAATAATTTCAGCTACGTTGCCTGCCAGTTTTCTGTTATTCCACCCCAAAATCCTGGCAGGGTGGAATAAAACCCTGTTTTGTCCTGCAGAGGGTTTGGGACACCTTGGGAACCTCTGTCAGGTTTTTATTTGTCCTAAAAGAGCTTCAATTCCTGTCCTGGAGGTGCCCTTTAACTGCAGGGAAAGTGGTTTCGTTTTTGTTCTGGGTTTAAAAAGGAGATAACTTTGTGAAAATCCAGCTGGATTATTTCCTAGCACTATATTAATGTGGAAAATACTGATTTAAAGCATCACACAGACTTTTGTAGGTGTGGAGTGTGGATGGAAGAGGAGAATTGCTGTGATAATATTTAAAAATCTCTCAGTTTCTGTAGGATGATGATTCTGTTCTCCTCCCCGAGAGACAAGTTGTTGTGAGAACACACAAATCTTTGGGGTGGGAAATAGTAACACCGTGTGAGTTAAAAAGGAAGGGGAGGAGGATGAGACAATAATTACAAGTTTGGCTCATTCTGGTGAGAAAGGAAACTCAAATTACTGCTGGAGTGTTGGTGGAGTGGAGGATTCTGTTGGATTGTTGGATTTTGAGGCCCTGAAATTGAAAGAAATGTGGATCTTACCTGACAAACCCAGCAAATCTCATTCCTTTCCTCTTTTCTCCAGAATAAATCCTGGAATGGATGTAGTTTTTTGCAGTGTTTGCTTTTAGAAATGAATTCTGCTGATGGCAAGAGTTTTGCTGAGGGGCAAAAGTCTTTCCTGTAAGTTGGAATTACAGCAGCTCTGGAGTGTGTTGTGATTTTATAAATTGAATTTTTTATTTTAAATGTGAAATCGTTGGGGTAGGAGGGGTTTGTGATGGAGAAAAACAGGGGGAAGGGAGGAAAAAAACCCTGAAAAATAAAGAGGTTGGGCAGGTGCCTGGCCCTGTTTGTGCTACTTAACTTCTTACATTGAGCTTAGGGTTTTGTAAAAGTTTTCCAAATGGTGTTAAACCTCACACAAAGTCTCTTTTTTCAAGTGTTATATTTTTGTTTCATTAACTCTAATTTTTTTTTTACTACAGAGAAGACTAAATATGAAGTCTGAGCTGTGGGAAGGATGGTGTTGATGGCTTTGGGCTCGGGGTTTTTTTTTTAGCCCCTGTGGTAACTGATCTACAAATAACCTTTGACCTACAGCGGGTTGTTTATAATCTCTGCTTCCTATTTTTGCCCACAGGCCTCACTTCTGCTTTCTTGAATTCCCAATCTTTTTTTTTCAGCCCAAATTTACAGCTGTTTTTGCTATGGGAAGGCATTGCAGGATAAAAGCTGCACTAAATATTCGACTGCCCACTTCTGCTTCTGTTCCTTAAAGTGGAATACTGAGTAATGTAAATGACAAGGCTGTGGGATTAATTTGTCTGCATTTTTTTTTTTTTCATCAGCAGAATAATTTCAGCTGCTTTGCCTGCCAGTTTTCTGTTGCAGTTTGAAGTCACCTTGTAGCAATTCCAGAAACACCAGAAAAAAGGCTTTAATTCTCCTGTTCAGCCTCCATATTTAACATCAGTGAAGCTCTAAAAAGTTGTTTTATGGGTATTAAAGCAACTTGCAGCTACTTAAAGATGTGTCAGGGGCATTTTTGCTCTTGGACATCTGATTTAATAAGAATTTTCCTTCCTGAAGGATGTGGGGAGGGGACCCAGGAGGTTTTTCCCTCTGCAAACCCCACTAAAAGTTACATCTCCTTATTATCATGATTTTTGTAACACATTCCTTTTCCTAGACCCTTCACTGGGGGAAAATTCTCCCTTAATTCCACCCTAAACCCTATGGCTGGAACATGGAAACATTGAAAGAAAAGCCCTGCAGCAGAAATCCAGAATTCTTGTAGAGCCCAGGCCTATTTTATATTAAATCAAGCTGAGGCTGCTGTGCAGAAAATCAGGATATAGAGGTGAACATGACATTGTATTTTTGTGCTTTGGGATGAGAATTAGGCCATCCTGTTCTGAGTTTTCACAAGTGTGTTAAGGAATGTCCTATTTGAGTTGTGCCTTGGCTTTTTTTCCCCCCTTCCATAGTTACTCTGCAATATCTTTGGAGAAAACCTTGTATTTATCAATTAACTAGTTTTAACATAGTTTTCCAGCAGTTTTTTGAATTATTTCTTCTAAGTGAAATAATTCCAGTCCTCAAAAACAAAAAAAAGCTTCATGAAAGGGAATGTTTATTCCATATCAAAGGTGTGTTTGGGTCTTCGCTCTGCTGGTTTATTTCGAATTTCCAGTTTATTTCCATGTTTATGTCCAGGAGGGGTTTGTGGGAGTAAAATAACTGCAGTGGATCAAGGCAGGTGCTGCTTTAATGTTGGATCAGTGTTAACCTGCTCATCCTCAGAGGAAAAGTGAGAGATTTTTAAATGAAACTCCTGAAACTTCCTTGGCTTTCCACTGAAATGCACCTTCTCCTCTATTTCCATGTAGTTTTCTTGTTTTTTATCTTATCCCCGGGGTGTTTTCCCCTTGGTTGCAGCTGATGAGGTGCCCTGCTCTCCTTTAGCAGCACTTCTCATTCCTCTTCATGGGGAAAAAGTAAATTGTGGAGGCTTTTCAGTGGCACGAGCAGTTTTCAATAATTACTTTCATTTAAATTCCCATGTTGTGAAGAATGAAAGGTGCACAGCTGGCAACAGTTTTCTTAACTATCTGGTTTGGCTTTAAATGTGGTTTTATTCCCTTCCCATCCACCCATTTTGGGGGATAATTTGCTAAAACTTGGTGCTAATACAGGATTTTCTGAGTATTTAACATTCTGCTCTGAATTCTTTAGATGATTACACCGAGCTACTTGAATTTGAGAGTTTTCAGAAGCACCAGCAATTTGTGATAGGCCTGAGATAAAGGTATTTAAATGCCTCCAAGGTTGGGGATTGCCTTTCTGTGCTCATGGAAACAGCTTTAACTCTGTGTTGGCTTTGGGAATAGAGGCAGGGAATGGTGCAGGGCAGTGCCAGGTCCTGGTGTCACCTTGCTGCCACCCAGAGCTGGCTCCTGTCCCCTCAGCCTGTCCTTGTGCTGCTCTCAGACATTGCTGGGAGAGCCTCAGGCTGCTCTTGCAGTTTGTTTGAGCTGTTTCCCAGTGGCTGAGCTCCCTGCAGCCTGATTTATTTTAGATTTTCAGATTTTTATTTTTTCAGATTTTTATTTTTTTTAGATTTTTATTTCCGTGTTTATGGTGGTGTCTGAGCAGGGGAGCTCCAGTCTGGTGCCCCCAGAAATGGGGATGTGTGTGACTGTCCCTTTCTCAGCCTCAGGAGTGACATCCTGTTGTCCTGCCACACTGTCACCATGACCTTTGCTGCAGCTAAATTGAGGTTTTGGAGCCACCTAGTCTATCTTGAGGATGGATCTGAGCACTTTGGGCCCTTCTGAGATCTCTGGGGATGTTCTGGGGCTCTCCAAAGGCTCCTGTGTTCTCCAGGGACAGTTCTGGAATTCTGGCATGGTCCTGTGCCCCCTCTCCTCCAGCTCCTCCCCAGCCCTGCAGGAAGCCCAGGAGGATGAACAGTGGATCTTTGTGCAGGCTCTGGGCTAATTTTGTGTTGAATTTCCCTGTCGAGCACACAGGTATCTGCGGTGTGTGTGATTGTTGGTTTGGCTGCTGAGCAAGGGATGACAGAGTGCAATCCAAAGATCTCGCCTCTGGCTGGATGCTCCTTTATTTAGCTCTTAAAGCACAGTGTAAACAGGAGTTATGAATATTGGCTGTTTCCTGACATTGAAGTACCTGCAGTGTGCTGGATTTATGCACACAAGAACTAAATATGCATCGTTTCTTTAGGAAAAAAAATGGTCTCTCTTCTGATAGTAAAATCTTCCTCTTCAAATTAAACGCTGCTGGGATTTACCTCAGAGACTAAATAAGCTGTGCTCTGTTAATGGTAGGAGGCAAAAGGAGTGCAGTGTGGAGCTTTCAGCATAAACTTCTGTTTAATTTTAGATCGGGGGTTTAGATAAACAATTTTATTCTTGCCTCATTAATGCTTAATCTTGTGTTACATAACACACAATATTGGCTTCCTGAGCAGCTCTTAAATATAGTGCAAATGTGTGGTGGCTGAAAGGTCAGTGCAGTCACCATCTGTGCAGGCTGGCAAGGTGGGCTGTCCCCTCTGAGGACACACACAGCCCTCCCCACGTCACTCCTGATGGCAGCCAGCAGCCCCAGCAATATCTGTGCACAATTCTCCTGATGGCAGCTGAAAAGGTAGAGGCTTCTCCCTCGACACAATTGTTCACACAGCCAGAGTGCCTTTGATCAAAGGAAGGGGGATAATTAGATGAATATCTCTTGGTCTGTTGGTATAAAGTGATTACTTAGCCCTACATTGGCTTTTTAATATTTGCATTTAGCGGTGAGGCCTGTTTGTAGCAGGAGCTGCCTTGTGGCTGTGGCGTGGGCTTTATCCCTGCTCTGCTCTCCCCAAGGAAATCTGCTTTATTTGAGGCCACATTCCCCTAATGATGGAATATTAATACACAGCAGTCAAGCCATATTATTTCCTGCCTTCAGAGAGGGGACAAGCCGTGGAAGCCTTTTCTGTCTGAAAGCTGAACCTTTTTCTTTAATAACTTGTCCTAGCCTGGATGCAGTCAGAGCTGAAATTTTCCATTAGAGTTTGAAGCGACTGCCAACATAAACAGCCACTGCTTCTTTTCATTTCATTTCATTTCATTTCATTTCATTTCATCCTGCTCACTGCTGCTGCTTCCAGAGCGTGGCCATTGCAGGCACAGGGCTTTGCTCTTCCTCACACGGGGGGCTTGTGGCCTTCACATTTCCCCAATGATTTCAGATGATGGGCTCAGACTTTTTTTTCCTTCAGTCACAGCAAATATCCCTCTGGGCTTCAGTCCAGTCAGAATGAGGGGCAGAGGCAGAGTTGCTTTTCCTGTGTAAGTGAAACCACAGAATCATTTGCATAACAAACTCTTCTGGAAGGGAACTGTGCTGCCCTTTTGTTTTTTTTTTTTTAATTATTATTATTTTTTCCTGTTTTTGTGAGCGTGGCTGTCTGAGCTGAGGGAGGAAGAGCACTGCATTAATGTTTGACTCAAGGTGAGGGCAGGGTGCTGAGGCAGCTCCGTGCTGCTCACCAGGAGCCAGGAAAGCCAAGGAATGTAATGAAATGCTGAGCTCAGATGGAGATATTCCTGAGTTTAAGTGGCTCTGAGCTGAAGGCTGTTTGCACAGGGATGTTCAGTGTGTGTGTGTTCGCTGGGATCTGGTTTGCTTTTCAAAGTTTAACTGTTAAACCCATTGCAAATGTCATAACTTTATTGGATCATAAACCAGGAGGTTTGGAAAGGTCTTTAAAGAGACGTAAAGGTTTAACTCACACACCCCGTGGTGTCTTTGTTCATCTCTAAAAGGGGCTCCAGGTGCTCACACAGTTCAGTCATTTGTGTTCCTTTAGATCCAGTTCCCTGAGTGTGTCCTGTGAATTCCCATGTCCTGGAGCTGCTTCCTGCCTGCTCTGAGCAGCCCTTTCACCTGGGCTGTGCCACGTCTGTGCCCCTTGATTAATGATTGATTAATGATTGATTAATGACCGGCTCCAGCTTCCAAAGACCAAAATACCCCTTCCCAAACCTGCCTGTCTCAATTCCAGCAAACAAAAACCAAAGGAAGGAAGTACCTAAAATCTGCTTTGTTCTCCTTGTTTTTGTTTTAAATCTCTTAAGCGTTCTCTTAAGAGAATAAGAGGATTAATTTTCAGTTGTATCGTTTTACTTTTGTGTTCCAAAGGTAATTTACGGCGTCATCAGCTCAAAAAATGAGCTGCTTATTTGACTTTCTTCCTAAGAAACCCTCAGAGATGGAGAGCATAAAAGCAGAAGGTGTGTTCACTGTGCCAGCTGGACTCTAGAATTGACTTCAGCATGGGCAATAAATCAGCTCTGCACTCCAGTGGCTTTTTTTTTTTTTTATTATTATTATTATTTTACATTACAAGATTGGATCTCATTGTTTATTTTTCTCTGAAGGTTTAGAGGTAGGTAGGAGTAAAATATTGTTGCAAGTAAAAGAGAGGCCATTAGGCAATTGCATTGAGTTCTGTCAGGGAGCCAGAAAGGACAATTTCTGCTTTGTGGGGAGAAGTCTGTAGTCAAAGATACAAGCCAAGATTATTTGGGTAATTGATACAGTATTGTCTGAGCCTTCCTCAGCAACTGAGAGAACACAATGCTGCTCCTCAGAGTTCTGTTCCACTGCATTTTCCTTACTTTCTGTTTGTAATTCACCATCCTAAGGAATTCTGGTTTGTTTATTTTCCTATTGTGAGTTCTCTTTTGCATCTGTGCTGAAGGGTATGTGTGACTCTGGTTAAAAATGCTTTTTTTTTGTTGTTCATCAACAGCTGTATATTTATTCTGTATTTTCATTCCCCTGCGAGAAAAACCAGCGGCTTTTCTTCTTCCCTGGCAGTTGTCAGATTGTATCAAACACTCAGACATCAACCCCGAGGTCCTGTGAATTGCAGGTACATAAAATAGGTGTCTGGTAAAGGATTTGTGCAGTTTATTTTCATGGCAAGACTCTTCTCCACGGCTGCCATGCATCAAACCTTTGCTGGTGTTTGTTCCCCATCCACTCAGTGACTTTAAAACCTGAAAATGGCTTTTCAGAAAGGCAAAAAAAAAAAAAAAAAAATAAACCAGGCATATAAAAGCAGCAGTGCTGTTTGTGGGACATCCCTGTCCCAGCTCAGTGCTAATGTTATAAAAATCTGGGTAACTCCTGGAAGAAATGAATGTGTATAATCCTGCCTGGGGACTGACTTTTGGAATGGCTTAGGAGAGAAATGCTCTCCAGGTAATCCTCAGTGTGTATTTACAGAGTGTGAGACAGAGATTACAGTTTCAAGAGCTGCTGCAGCAGTTTCCTTTGAATTTTCGAGTTGAAGGAGTAAATAAATACAAACAGCTTTGGACTCGTCGTGAGCCGTGTTCCAGAGGAGTCAGAGGAGTTTCTGCAGAGAAGAGTTTGGTCCCTTAAAATTCCTTAAAACACTCAGGGAATTGTGCCTGGCTTGTGTGGGGTTCACAGAGCAGCAAAGGATTGTGCACTGGGTAAAAAACCCTCTTTTGGCAGAGAATAAAATGTACTTTGAGTGTGCACAGAGCGTGGAATGAACCTTAATCTTCCACAGGAGATCACTGGGCTCAGTCTTCACCTCCTACCCCTGATAGGAAGAGCACCCAGTGCCTTCCCCTCTCCAAAACCAGCCCCCAAAACACATCAGTCACTCCTCCTAAAGATCCTGTAAAACTGTGCTGCTGGAGCTGGGAGAAAACACAATCACAACTCCAGGAGACAGATGCACTCATTTTGTCAGTTTTGTTTCCAAGCAGCTGTAAAAAAGAAGCAGTGCTTGATTACTGAGAGATTTTTTTTGTTGTTGTTGTTGCTTGTTTTTCTGGGTTTTTTTTCATGCCAAGGAAGACTCCCAGGGATTACAGAGATGGTGGAATAAAGTGAGAGTGTGGAGTTAGAATAGAGGCTGTGCCATAGGGGAGGTGAAGCAGTTTGTGGGTAGAAGTGGCTCTGTAAGCATAAAGAAACATTTTAACATCACACATTGAAATCTGCTGCATTCGCTTTTGCTTTGTTTTCCCTTTCCATTCTGGCTCTGAAGGAAAAACGCTTAGGAGTGTGATAGAATTCAGATTGTCAGGACATAAAGATGCTGGTGATTACTTCTAGGTGAGGCTGATGTCATTTTGGGTGAACTTGTGCTTTCTACCAGCACAGGGAGGGGAGGATTCCTGTTCTCAGGGTGCCAGGAGAGCTGTAAGTGTCACCAGAGCCCTGCACACCTGCACCACGGTGGATTTATGGATAAATGGGATATGGAGGGGTTCCTTTCCCTGCCAGGAGGAGCATTAATGTCCCCTGGTGTGTGGAAGAGCCATGAAATGCTCAGGCTTTGGGTTTCCTCCTCCTGCTGGTGAGGAATAAGGATCTTGCCAGGCTGGGAAGAAACACCCCATTTTTTGTGGTGTTTTCCCAGAATTTTTTGTGCCTTTTCCCCAGAATCAGGAGGGGCTGCACCCTGCAGGAATCCTCCTTCCCTTCCTGCCCCAGGCTGGTGGTGTCACAGCAAACCCCGAGTGATCAAAGCACATTGCACAGAAAACCTTCTGCTTCTTGCATCTCTTTTTTTGAAATCCCAGGATCTTTCAAGGTTAAGTTTGTCCATTGCCCTTTTCTTTGCAAACTTTTGTGAGTTTAGGAGCTGGGGAGGTGTAAGTGAAGGAGTAATTGCTGTTATTTAGGAAACAAAGTGTTACAAGAAGGATGACAAAATCCCAACTGCTGACGGTGGTGGTGGTTGGGAAATCCTTCCTGACTCTCTGGTCACCTGGGATGAGGAACATTGGCAGGGAAATATTGTTTGTTTTAGGCTGAACCAAACTCCTGTGCAGCAGGAAGAGATCTGGCACGGAAAAAAGGTGCTGTAAGTGCTTTTATTGCCATGGTGAAATAGTTTGTTCTTGGGTGGAGCAGCTGAGCTGATCCTCCCCTCCCCCAGAGCCTTGGTGGGTTCCCTTTTCCCTCTCAGTGCCCCCGACACAAACGGAGTTATTTTATTTTGTAGGGACTTCCAGAGCCTTCAAAGAGAGGAGAGCACATTCCAGGTTATAAACCAGCTCTGCTCCTGCAATCTGAGAACTCCTCCCTGGTGTTTAACCCTCAGCCTGCTTTGTGCCTCCTGTGTAAAGCACCAGGACAATCCCGCAGGAACTCTTGATTTATTTTGCTCACTCTGCCCCTTCTCTGTGGTTCACAAACCTCTAATGGGCCGTGAAGCTCCAAGATTTTCGGAGTTGAACAGTAGAAGTTTTAAGAACCTCCTCTTTTACATGAAAGACTTAACACTTTCCACATGCTGGGTTTTTTTGGATCAGGAAAAGCTGATCTCCTACAAATAGAGTTTGTAAAGCTGAGGCATCCTGGTTAATGCTGTTGTGAAATTGGGGAAGGAAAAAAAAATAAAATGTAATGAAAACTCTGGGCTTTGGGCCAGCAAGGAAGATCTGATACAGTGAACGTGTTTCTGTTGCCCTTTGTTACTGTTGAGTTTGATTAGCTTTGTTTCTGGTAAGTTTAATTACAGTTCTTTTTTATTTTTATGGCTAAGGAGGGGATCTTTGCCAAAGCTCAAGTCTTTCATTACCTCAGTCGCAATGAGAGGGAACTGGAGGAATAAATCATGCCACCTCCCCAACAAACAAGCCAAAGTAAAACCAAAAGAAACCCCACTAAGCTATAAACCCAGCCCTTTTCTCTCTCCTTGCCCTGTTCCTGCACTCTGCTACTTCCCATCTGTTATTTTCCCTTTCTGAAGTTGCTTTTAGGGTCGAGGGTGAATTTACTTTGTGCAGTGAGGGTTATTTCACTTGTGCTTCCCTGGAGCTTGTCTGGCTCCTCTGCAGTTTTCTGTCACACAGACAACACTTCCTACATGGATTCCTTCATTGCACTGCAGGAATGCAGCTGGGATGGAAATGCATCAGAAATTGGGAGAACAGAGTGGACAGAAATGGGAAGGATTTGGTTTGGACCCTGGTTTTGCTCTGCAGAACCTTGCCCGTTGAGATGGGATTAAAAATCTGTGCCATAAAGCTTGCACAGTAAAGGAGCACATGGAAAAACTCATTTCTCCTGATCCTCGTTGCTGAAGGAGCTCCAGAGTGAGGAACAGCTCTGGGTTGTGTAACTGGACCTTCACCTTGCTGTGGAGAAATGACAGGGACAAAGGCCTCCCTCCCCCAGAGCTGTGCTAAACCTGGATTGATTTAACAATTCCACCTCATGTTCTTACTCTCTCTGCCATTTGATGGGAGTTATATTTTTTTTTCCTTGTTGTTGTTGCCTGGCTTTAGAAAAACATTGCTTTTAGAGCTTCTGAAAAGAAATTATCTGCTCACTATGGGCATAAAACTCCCCTTCCTATCTGCCACCTATTCATTCTGTATTAAGGTTCATAATGGTTTTGTTTCAGGCAAATTTGCATGTCTTAAACTTGGAATACTTTAAAAATAATGCAAATTATTTTCAGCTAAAGGATGAAGCCTCGATGGGTTTGAGTGACCAGGGAGTTGTAACCTAGCACTGCCCAGGAGATAGTTGGAAATCCTGCATTTACTTTGAGAAGATTTTATTTAACAGGAGTTTAGGACAGGACATTGTGAGCTGCTCTTTGGAGTTGGGAATGACCCCACTTCTCTCCTGGCTGGTTTTTCCACGGAGCACAAAATTTAACAGAGCTGCTGTTTTAATTTAACAAATCCACCGTGTGTCAGTGCAAATCCCCCTCCCAATTCCCACCTCATCCAGTCACTCCTTCCCAGCCCTGGTCCCCTGTTTGCTGTCCTGAGTCAGAGCTCTGCCCTGCTGGCATTTACAGATTGCAGGTGCCCAGGTTTTCATTGCTGCAGCAATTCAGGAACACGTCACACATGCCTGTGAATCACCTCGGGATAGTCGGGCTTGGCTCTTCATGGCTGTGCCAAACCAGAGTTAAAGTCTCAGATTTCTTTGAGTTGCTCAAGTTCTGCTTTGACCTTTTCAAGGGAACTTAGGTAGCAAAGGTGTGGGGAGTGTTTAAAAGTGAGTTTGGCGTTTTGTTTGACTGTTTCAGTTGTCATTTCTGAGCTGGGATTGTGGATGGAGCCCTGCAGGCTGTGGATAAACAGCATTTCTGGTGCACTGCTCACTCTGGCTTTGCCATTCCACAAAGGTCATGTCAAAATGAGGGGAAAACCCCAAAACAAATCAGCAACAACAACAAAAAAAACCCCAACACAACCCAGACTAGCAGGGACATCATATTTTAGGAATTAGAACTCCTGATTTTTCAGATATTTCTGCTTCAATCTCTCTCCAGCATCCATCCTCTCTCCTTCAGTGGTGAGATGAGCCCATGGTGCAACTTAATTCCCAAATACTCCGTTCAGTCTCCAAACTGGAGTTGTGGATTTGCTGTGTTGGCACAGGACACTCCTGAGGAGGGGCAGCTTCTGCAGAGGGGATAATTCTGCAGGTGGAGCAGGGAAACAGTGAATGGACATTGCAGGATCTGCTTTGCCTGACCCTTAATGAGACCTGCAGGGTGTCCCCAGGTAGGGCAGGGCTGGGGACTCCAAGTCTTCAAGCTGGAGTTGTGAAGTTGGTGTGTTGGCACAGGACAGCTCCTGAGGAGGGGCAGCTTCAGGAGAGGGGATAATTCTAAATTGGCTCTTTGTAGGTGGAGCAGGGAAACAGTGAATGGACATTGCTGGATCTGCTTTGCCTGACCCTTAATGAGACCTGCAGGGTGTCCCCGGGTAGGGCAGGGCTGGGGACACCTGGGACAGGTCCCTGAGGTCATTCCTCCCCCTTGACTTCCCAAGGTCACCTTGATCTGCAGGAGAAAGAGAGAGGGGATTTCCACTTTGTGTCGTGAGCAGAGTTTGGAAAGGGCAGCAGGGAAGTGAGGAGTGAAGTCAGTGATCTGCTGCCAGCGCTTTGTTGCCTCTGTGCTGTTTTGCCCTGTCTCCACCATAATTAATGCTGACGAGCTTTGCTCCAAGGCTGCTGGCAGCTCCCCTCCCCTGCTCCCCAGGGATCTCTTGGGACGGGATTTCTGCCCTCAGAGATGCAGGGGAAACAACTTGCAGGTCCCTGCAGCTTTGGACAGACCCACCATGCACCCAGGAGAGAATTCCTGCAGTGGGGCTGTGCCCACCTGAGCCCCACTGAACCTGCTCTGGGCCCTCTCTGCCTCATGGGCTGCAGATTTTCCTAAACCTGCTGAGGAACCAGCCCACAGTAAAACCCCAGCAGTGAACCAAATGCAGGGCTGTGCTGGTGGGTTTGACAAGTGGAGTGGTTTCAATTAGGAGCCCCCTCTGCAGTAGCACTGGTGTGATGGATTAGGGGAGCACGAGGAGCACAAACCTGTCCTGCTGCTTCGGGGCTCTCCTGGGGGGGGAAACCTGCTGGGCTCAGCAAGGAGTGAGGGTTTGGAGTGTAAAACACACCAAAATAAATACAGCCTAGCTGCTTTAATTCAGTTGTGTGTGATAGTCACTTGCAGAGCTTTTTCCACTTTTAAAACTCGAATTTTCCTGGGTTCTGTGGGAACTTCTGCTTGTTTGAGCTCTGGTTATTGGGTGTTTGCCTGCTCAGGGTAACTTTCCTGTAAGGAAATAATTTGTATTAGTTGCAGGTTTGTTGGGGAGGTTTTTTATTTGGTTTTTATTTACAAGGGGTGTTTCTTTGTCTCTGCTCCCTGATCTCCTACTCTTTTTTTTTTAATGTTTTAGTATTTTTCTGGCTTCAAGTGTAGCTCCAACATGCCCATTTCACTGAGGTGTGAGGGTTTGCAGTGTTGTTCTGCTGTACTGCAAAGTCCCATTCCCTGGGACTGGGAAAGGCCTGGAATTCCCAGGCACTGCCTGTGCTGTCTGAGGGAATTTTTCAAGATCCTCTAAGGATCTTTACATGCCTGAGCTGCCTGTCAGGTGTTTGTGGAGCCTCTTGAGCGTGTTTGTGTATGAAAGATTCATGGGATGTTATGAAGAGGTGGCAGTGCTGCCGTGAGAAATAACACTGTGGAAAAATTCCACTCAGATCCCGAGGTTTTAGTGCATCATTTTCAGTGTTTTCCCCTTTTATTTTTCTCATCAGTACCATTGGGATGAACACACGTGTCTTGATTTGCAGCTTTTGTTTCATTCCCACCCAAAGGTGCCACTTTTTGTGCTGTTTGCTGTGTGGGAGTTGCTGACAGCATTGTATGGACACAGGGAATCCTGGTTTATCCCCACATCCGATGGGAATGGGCTGAATTCCAGATCTGTGAGGCCTGAGCAGTAGAAATAATTAGAGGAATTGCTTGTTTACCTTACAAACAACACCTGCAAGGACGGACCAAAACCAGATTCTGTGTCTTATCACAGTTACTGTGATGAGTTTAATGAGGGGGAAAAGCAGGAGAGTTGGAATTACTTCTGGAATGATACATGAGACACTCACAACATCCCCTGTGCTTGCACGTGGGCAGATCAAGCATAGTAAAGTGGGTTTTTTAAAGGAGAAAACAGCTTTTGTGGTGTGTCTTTCACATGGCACTGGGGTTTGTAATGTCTCAAATCCCTGTTTTTGCAGGATCTGTGCCTCGCTCGTGGCATCTGCTTGGGTTGTTGGATGTGTTTGGAATTAAACAGGAACTGGCATCTTGAGTCTGTGGGGTTTTTTATTCCTAAGGCTGTGAAATTCAGGTTTTTTTGGAGGGTAGAACCAGCTGAGGAAAAGCTTTGGAAGGATGAGTGGGGAGAGGCAGGAGCTGAAGGTTTGTCCCCGTGGCCTCCTGAGGCTGCTCCTGCAGGATTGATGTGATGGGGCAGCACAGACAAACCCCTCACAGGAGTTACAAGTGTTCATCTCTGCAGGAAACCTTCCTTGTGCCCTGCCTGTGGTTGTTTGCTGGGCTTGGCCTCGAGCCCAAGCTCTGTGTCAAATCCTGCTCTCCTTTCACAAATGGAAATCTTCCGCAGCCAGAAGGGAAAATCAGAATGTGTCCTTCCCCCCCAAATCCACTTTTATCACTCTGGTTTTCATACAGACACATTGCAGCCACTTTAGCACCCTGAACATCCATGTCAGGCTTGTTTCCAGCACTCAGCTGTGCCTCTGGGTCTCTGCATCTTTCTGAATTTATTTAGGATGTGATGTTTTGCTGTAGTCAATGAAATCCAGAATGAAATGAAACTTTGTGATAGATGAAAGCTGTCGTGCTTTGTCCAGAACCACAGGGTGGGGTGGTTTGTTTGCAGGGGAAGTAAACCTGTTTCAGAAAAAAAAAACAAAGTTTAAAGAGAAGAATGCAGTGGGGAATATTGGCTATCAGGGGATGAAGCAGAGCAGGATGTTTTCTGTGTGCAGTTTTTGTTTGCAGACAGTGCACGGCTTGGAGATTAATATTTCAACACTTTGAGAAACTCTGTGGCTGCAGCTTATCAGTTAATAACAGTTTGTCCTTCCAAGAGCCACACAAGTAGAAACATCAACCAGGCAGCTTTGCTATCTCCCAGAGGAGGAGGCCAACAAGAATTGATGTAACATCTCCTTTCCTGTTAAAGTTCCTTGTTCTAGGGCTTCTCTCTTGGTTTCTGACACCTCAGTGCTTGTGTTGAATTCAAGCTTTAATTAAGGTGATCATTCCTGTCCTGCTGGGCAGGGGCTCAGTGCTGTCACCTCCTGCCTGTCCCTGTCCCCTGGCACAGTGTGGCTGTCACAGGAGAGAATTCCTGAGCTCCCAGGGTGGGTGAGACCCTGCAGGGTTTGTGTGAGGAGTGGAGAGGAGGGTCAGAGGGGTCTGGGCTGAACTACAGGTCTGTTTATCAGAATTTAGGAGTCAGAGCCCCAAA
The DNA here is from genome assembly GCF_965231275.1 of Zosterops lateralis. NCBI lineage: Eukaryota > Metazoa > Chordata > Aves > Passeriformes > Zosteropidae > Zosterops > Zosterops lateralis. Next base: position 7,183,031 of record NC_139782.1, on the reverse strand, counting down.
TCACTGCTGCCCTACCCCAAATCACTGCTGCCCTACCCCAAATCACTGCAGCCCTACCCCAAATCACTGCTGCCCTACCCCAAATCACTGCTGCCCTGCCCCAAATCACTGCTGCCCCACCCCAAATCACTGCTGCCCTACCCCAAATCACTGCTGCCCTACCCCAAATCACTGCAGCCCTACCCCAAATCACTGCTGCCCTACCCCAAATCACTGCTGCCCTACCCCAAATCACTGCTGCCCCACCCCAAATCACTGCTGCCCTACCCCAAATCACTGCTGCCCTACCCCAAATCACTGCTGCCCCACCCCAAATCACTGCTGCCCTACCCCAAATCACTGCTGCCCTACCCCAAATCACTGCTGCCCTACCCCAAATCACTGCCGCCTTTTTGCCTTTCCCCTGATTTAGGGCTCAAACCCACGTTCTGAGGAAGCAGCTCTGGGTTAATATTTGCTGGAGACACCAAGGCAGGGACAGAATTGGTGATTCCTTTCACTTCTGAGCTCACTGTAGAGGTATTATAGTGAGCTACAATGGATTGCTCTTCCTAATGCCGCTTTACAACTCTTAGCTTTGTCTTCTAGTTACATTTTGCTTGCTAAGGATTTTTTTCCTGACAGAAAGAATTTGAGGCTGGAGGGAAGCAACAATAACTGAGGGATAAGCAGCTTACGTGGCAGTTCTTTGTGGTTTGGGGCTGGGGGGGGTTGCTCCATGTCCTGTTTCAATATTCCTCTTTTTCTTATGTTGCTCTGATAAACAGGAAAACACTGAAAATACCCCTCAACCTTCCACACTTAATCTAGAAAATCTCCTGGTTTAGGGAGCTGTTCTTGGAGAGCAGTAAAAGGAAAACAGCTGTTCAGGGAGCAGCAGAGTCTGTTTAAAATCAGGGTTTAACGACAAGGACTGTGCTGAGAGTTGTGTTTGCTTTGTCCATAACTCAGAGCAGGAGCCCGTCCTCCCTCCCCCTCCGTGGCGTGGGTGAGGTTTCAGTGATAAGCTGCTGGTTTGTCTGAGTTCACTTGATACTTTCCAGGTGTAAAATAGGCAGATTCTTCCTCCATCTGGCCCGCTCAGATGTTGGACATCCTGTGCTCTGGTGATTTTTATTAAGAGGTCACATTCTGTCTTGTCTTCAGCACGGAATCACAGGGGGTTGATAATTTTCATCGTGGAATAACCAGGTGTGAGGACTTTTAAAATCCTCATTTCCAGTGGATTAAACCTTCCCACTCCTCATCAAAAGCGAGGATAATTTTACAGAGTGTCTTTTGTCTATAATTCTGAGTATTTTCTGCCTGCTGCTGTATTTGTAATAAACTCCAAGCCCAGCAGCTCCCCCGCGGGTCAGGAGGAAGCTGTGTCAGGGAGAGGGGAGTGTGTGTACATTTGACAAGCCAGGCTTTGTGTGATTCAGCACAGATGTGTCTGGAAAACCTAAAACATCTGGTGCAGTGGCAGTGTGGAATGCAGGCCAGTGCTCAGACACATCAGGAGTTCAAACAGTGCTGCTGGCACAGCTGGTGGCTGTCACCAGGACCTTCAATTCTGACTTCTGCATTTCAATAAAAGCAGTTACAGAATGTGTCATTGGAGAAACAAGTGGGTAATTCTTCCTCACCTCTCTTTGCCCTGTTGGAAATGGAAAGTCAGATCGAGATTTCATATTCTGTATTTGTTGTTTATTTGAGTGGGTTTGTTCCCTTGGTTTTGTGGTGTGTTGTCTTCTCAGAGTCCTGTACCTGGTAATATAAAACCTGCCAATACAATGGAACCTGGGGAGGCCAGGAGACAACTCCAGACAGAAACAAACAGAAGAGCAGCTCTGATTAACAGGCACAGAGTCCTTGGTGGCCCAAAAATGCTGTGGGATTTATGTGTGGCTGTTGCAGAGAGGCTGCAGCCCCCTGGGGGTGGGGACATTCCTCCAGCCCATCCAGGCTGCCCCAGCTGAGTGATGAGGGGTGTGCAGCCTGCTCTCCCCACACTGGGACCAGTGGGGGACTTAAACTGGGCTTTAACAGACAACTGGGAGCCCCTGTGCTCAGTGCCAGGGGCTGCTCAGGTGAGCAGGGCCAGGGATGAAACTGAAATCACTGCTGGAAATGCTCTTTTCACATCAGCAATGTCCTCCATCTCATCTAGGGGGGGAATTCCCTAAATTTTGAGATGCTGGAGGTGTAAATGTGGTGTTTTTATCATTGCCCATCCCCAATATTTCAGTGAGAGAAGCCCAGGGGGATTGTGAGCTCAGTGTTTGCCATCAGCCCTGCAGGGTCACCCCAGCCATGAGAGGATTGATCCCAAGTGACACTTCCCTGGGAACTAAACACAGTTTGCTTTTATTTGTAAAACTGGCACGATGAAATACCGAAAATATTTTTTAGGTAGTAAAAGTTTCTCAGTAATTACAAAGCCTAATTTCAGTTGTTGGGAAACAAATGAGCATCTGTACACCTTCCTGAGATGCAGGGGAGATTAAGTTCCCTGCTGAATAGCAGAATTAAATTTTTAATGCTTTGTTTAAACAGGAATTATGAGAGTAGACAATGCTCTGTCCTTGTGCTCGGAGTGTCCCTTTCTCATGCACATTCACAAATTGGCCTTTCACTTCAATTAATTAAAGCTGACATGCAAACCACAACAACAGGCAGATGAAATGACCAAAATCTGTCAATATATATATTTTTTTTTATTATTGGCTTGAGTAGCTGATCACACTGGGCCTGGTTCTCAGCCCCTGTGTAAAATCCAGGGAGCAGAGGAGCCATTCCCATTTCCTGGCAGCCATTACACGCTGCCAGCACAAAAAAAAAAACAACCCACTTCTTCTCTTAACAGTCCTTTCCGAGGCTCAAAAATGGATTTTTTTCCTCCCAGCCACTGTCATTCAATTATCACCTCAGGAAATGCACAGATATAACTGATGATCCCTTTCAAACATCCTGCGGTTTTCCACTCCTCCCATCCTTCATTTCCCTGCCTGCTCCAGTCATTAGATGTAACATTGCCCATGTATATTTTATAGGGTGACCCTGACGCCTGTCGCTTTGAGGATGTGCAGAGATAATAAGATTGTGCATGTAATGAAGGGCAGATAAATAGAAAAATGTTTACAGGCTCTGGAGTGCGGTGGTTGGAAGTGCTTTATGGTTTCATGGCTGGCTTCTCCCCTGACACACCCCCACAGGAACCTTGGATTTAGGGAGTGAAAATGGGATGTGTCTCAGGCTCTGGGGATGTGGCCAGCAGCAGGGAAATGGAATTTTGTTCCACCTGTAATACCCAATCAAGGAGCTTAATTACTGAGTCAGTACAAAAAGAGAGCTCAGTTCAAGGGATAATTGGCACCTGCATCGAGCAAATCCTGTTCTGGGCATTGTGCTGCTAAATTCTCATTGTTAACAGTATTGATGGGGAGGTGGAAGACACAATCCGGTGCAGACAATGCCCTGAGAGCTTTCCTCAATAACTGGCATTAATTTATCTGGTTATTTATCCTGCTCTCCTTTCTGTCCTGGTGTGTGTGAGTTCAGACATTGAGAACTCACCCTTAACAAGGGGCTGCTGCCTGGCCAGGACTTTGATGTGGGCTGTAAAATGGAACAGGAGCTCAAGAAAACATCACCTTGTGCCACCTTTGAGAGGCATTTCAGCTTCTCAGAGCCATGTTGAGCTTCATTCCCTGGCCCTGTGTGTGTGGGCTCAGGGGTGAGAACATCCCCCCCTGTGCTGCAGAATTGGGGAACATCCCAAAAGTGCTGCAGGACTGGGGAACATCCCAAAAGTGCTGCAGGACTGGGGAACATCCCCCCTGTGCTGCAGGATTGGGGAACATCCCCCCTGTGCTGCAGGATTGGGGAACATCCCCCCCTGTGCTGCAGGATTGGGGAACATCCCCCCTGTGCTGCAGGACTGGGGAACATCCCAAAAGTGCTGCAGGATTGGGGAACATCCCCCCCTGTGCTGCAGGATTGGGGAACATCCCCAAAGTGCTGCAGGATTGGGGAACATCCCAAAAGTGCTGCAGGATTGGGGAACATCCCCCCCTGTGCTGCAGGATTGGGGAGCATCCCAAAAGTGCTGCAGGATTGGGGAACATCCCCTCTGTGCTGCTGCAAGAGGCTGAGAGGTGTCTGCAACACCAGAGGGGAAAATTAAATTATTGGAGATGAAAGGGGTCGAGAAAATCAGCATTTCTAACCCCAGAAACAAGTTGCAAAGGGGAAGCTGAATAGAAAATAATGTGTATAAAGCTAAAAGGTCCCTGTTGTGACAACCCTGTGGTGGCTCCAGCCCCAAAGATGCCCCTGGATATTCCTGGTGACCCCTGGCAGTGCTGCCCAGGCCTGGAGAGCCACCACTGGCACTGCTAAAGACCGTAATAATAATTAATAATTGATGCAGCCAGCAGTGTGTGAGCTCCCGTGGGGATTGGGAACTCTGTTGATTAACAAAGAGGAGTCTCTGGAGGAAGAAGCCTTAATTACAAAAGCTTGCTTTCCCATTCTGGCCTGACAGAGAGGGGTGGTAGCTTTTAACTGGGGGCTCAGCCTTAAAACAATGCCCCAGTGTGCTTTGCATTTGTTCTGCAGAAGTGTTAAAGCTGCTACTTAAATCCCTAAAAAATGGAGGGGAAAAAGAATTGTTTGCATGGAGCCAACAGCGAGGGTAAGTTCCATAAAATGTTAATTATCTTATTTGCTGCCAGTTTTCACAGCCTTAATTACAAACAGTGGAAAAAGATGAACACATGAACTGCATGGAAATGGTGAGTTAGATGTGGCACAGAGAGAAAGTTTTTTAGGGGATAATTTTGATTTCTCTGTGGTTTGATAAAGCCATAGAGGCAGGAGTGAAACAGGGGGTGTAAGAAAGAGCAGCTTGTGTTGAGGGCAAAAGGAAAGTGAATGTTGAGCACCCCTGTGTTTAATAAGGATGGATAAGCCTGTCCAGTAGGCCTGGGTTGGAATTCTGGAGGAATTTCAGAGGCTGGCAGGGCTGGAGCTGCTCACAGAGTCGGAGGTTAATCGTCACAATTGTCCTTCCCACTCAGGATTGATCTCAGCCAATTTATAAATCTTCTGTCTCTTTGTCTCCCCCACACCATAAAAACCTCAAAAGGATGTGCTGGGACTTAATTTGTGAAACTTCATTGACTTTGTCATCAAATGGAAGATGCTGTACAGTGCTGGGATGTTACTGCAGATAATGTTAGTTTTGAAGGAGAGATTATTTACATCCAGCTCATGTATTCCTTTCCTTTTCTCCCTCTGACTTTGCAGTCCCTGCACTGACTCTCTCCTCTCATAGTGATTCCATTACTCACCCATTTTGTGGAAGAATTAGCAGGAGTTAAGAAGGGCAAACACATTTTCCTGGGGCAATTACAGCAGTGTGATCTGTGTGTTTAGGGTGACATGCACAGTGAAATTATTCCAGTCTCTTCACTGCTTGAGGAACTTGGGAGTGAAATCTTCAGGTTCTAAGTTGCACAGTTCTCTCAGAACCTGTGGCAGAATCTTCATTTTTAGGGGAGAGGAGCTCCCTCTTCCCCTGGTGAGTGGAGGACTGAGCAGGGTCCCAGCACTCATTTAACACAATTAGAAAGCACAAAGCTCTATCCGACTGCAGGTTTTTTTCCACAACAAAATGAAATCCAGAAGATGCAGATGGAGCCTCGGCTGGGTTCCCAGGAAATTCTGTGACTGTTCCTGTGCTGGGAGTAAATTTGACAGCATAAAACCCAAGGAGTCAGCCTGGGTTTGTTACACACCTGTCTCCTCTTTGGATTCCCACTTGCCCAGCCTGTTGGCCAGGAGTTTCAAATTTAAAAAAACATGAAACCAGAGAGTTTAACCTTGCTGTGTGCAGAGCAGGGAGACAGTGGGGGGCACGGCCAATCCCCCCAAACTGGAGGTGGAATTCTTATCAGGGGCTGAGACAGGGCTGTGCTGCCATCCAGGAGATAACAAATGGCCAGAGAAGCTGCAAGGTAAAGGCTGCACTTCTAAAACCTGCCAGAGAGCTGAGACCTGCAGGGGGGATTCCTCAGAGACCAGCCCACGATTTTTAATGGGCTTCTTCTTCTTTTTTTTTTTTTTTTTTTTTTTTTTTTTTTTTTTTTTTTTTTTTTTTTTTTTTTTCTGGTAGCATTAAATAAAATATTGCTTGATTTTTAAAAGCCTCTCTTAAAAACCTCAATAACGTGTTGGAATATGCAGGATTCCTGTGCACCCAAGGTGGACATTAATCAGTGCTACTGAACAAGCTGCTGAGACTTACTGCTTAATTAGAGCACGGGCAAACCTATTTGTCATGGCTGGCAGAGGCACGGAGCAAAAACGGCCAAGTTGAGCTCGTGGAGCTGCACAGCTGCTCCTCTGGGCCCTGCTGAGTGTTTTCAGTCCTTCAGCTTGCTCAGAGTTCCACCTTTTTCTCTCTCTACCGAGGTCTGTGACCTTCCAGGGTGCCCAGAGGGATGCCCTGGACTCTGACATTTTCAGTTTTGTCTCCCAGCAGTGCCTGGGTTGTTCTGTGAAGCTGCAGGAGCCAGAGTGACCCTGCTCAGCCCTGCTGGTGTGTCCCACCACAATCCAAACCCGTGTTCCTGGTCCTGCCCTGCAGCAAATGCTGAGCCCCAGCCTGTGCCAGGGCATCCAGTGCAGGAGGGAAGCACTGGAGACTGTTTTTTACTGCAGGACTTTAACAAGAGTATTAACTAAATTGAGTTGACTTAATAAAATCTTGAGGCATTCCAGAAAGATTGTGAATTCATTAAGGCCACAGCTGGACAATGTGTTCCTCTCTGCTCTGCCATGGCTGCTTACAGGAGTGCTGTCATTTACCTTTTCCCTTCCCCCATTTATTTTTTATTTTTTTTTTCCCCTTCTCCTCCTCCCTGGCAGAGCTGGGCTCTGGGGAAATTAAACAGCAATTATTGTGTTTGCTCACTGTGTTATACCCTAACAGATCCTCGAAGGGAAGTTGATGTGTGTGTGTGATTGGCTCTCACAGGAGCTGCTGCAGGGCTGGCAGAGCCTTCCTGTCCAGGGATGCACACCCAGCTTAATCCTTTGTTTACCCAGGGCAAGACTAAACACAGACACGGGCTCTGGGCTGGGGGTTTGGTATTAAACCTGCTGATAAGGAGGAGGCAGGACTTGCAGGTACAGGGGTGATGTGCTTGGGGGAAGGATTGAGCTGGGAGAACATCCAGGTGAGAGTGAAAACAGTGGGAGAGGAGCCCCAAGCAAGGACAGTCTCCTGTTCTAGTCCCCTGCTCACCTCTGGGGCCACTCCAGGTGTCAGCTCAGAATTTTGCAGGGAAATCTCCCCTCTGTGAGCTCCTGCAAGAGGGATCTGAGCCACGTCTTCCTCTGCAGAAATAATCTGCTGAAAGGAGATGAAGTGTGACTTTTTTATATGCACCTACAACGTGGGGTGAAATGGCCTTGGCAGGAGGAGGCAGGAGACTGGAGTCGTGAGCTGGGAATGTATTTCAGACCTGGTGAAAGCTGAATTGTTTTTTTTTACTGAAGAACACAGTCCCCTCTGCCTTGTGGAACTTGGGAATGTAGGTGTTCTCGGGGAAATGGGGTGCTAAAAGCCTGAATAATGCTTCTCATTTTGCTTTCTGCGTGTTTGGGACGGTTAATCAGATGTGAACATGGAACCATGGGGTTGTTGTGTGTGCAGGAAAAAGAGGTGGTGGTGAATCAAGTGGAGGTGAGGCTGCTGTGAACAGGAAGGGAAAGAAATCTTCTCCCCACATTGGTGGAAAAAAAACCAAACTGGGCCTTGGAGTTGGTTTGAGAGGGCATTTACACCATCTTCCGTGGATGTGGCACATCCCAGTCACCCTAATTAAGGAATAAATTATTCCTAATTAAGGAATAAATTATATCTCATCAGAGGGGTGTCATTTATATCTCATCAGAGGGGTGTCACTGCCCCCTAAGCTGAGCCAGTCCCACGGTGACAGGAGGGGATGCTCAGGCTGCTTTAACTCAGCTTTATTCTGTGTTGTAGCAATAAACAGCGTGCAGAGAGCACCCAGAGGAGCAGCACAGAGTGTCTGCAGGCTGGGCAGGGCAGGGCTGGCCCCAGAGCACGCTCTGCTAGCCACAAAAACAGCTTTGGAGCCACTGGGCCAGCCCAGCCCTGCCCTGCCCGGGCTGGAGCTCAGGGAATGTGGGATGTGCTGACTGCAGAGACCTTGTGGCGAGGTGAGCTGAGATCAGCGGCAACAAAACCATCATTACAGGCCATTCATGTCGCAGCCTTCATGCCTCTCTTGTTTTGCTTGCAAGCAAAACCAGCGGCTAATTTGCCAGGCAGCCTTTTGTCCCAGGGCCTTTGATCAATGCTGGCCTGTGTTAATGTTTCAGGAGGCTATTGATTTCTGCCAGCAGCTTTTGTTGCTGAATTTATGTGCCCTGGCTTTCAGCAGCAACGCACTGTGCATGTTTGATTAAAGCTATTTGACTCCTCGCAGTGAGGCTGGGAGTTGTTTTTTTTTGCTCTGTGTTCGGGGAACCAAAGCTTGCCTGACGTGGCCCTTTGTGCTGCAGCCTGTGCCACCCATGCAGCCTCCAGGATGCTGCCAGAGCCTTTCCAGCAGTGAATCCATCCCTCAGCAGACAGTGGAATATCCTGGGCAGAGCCTGAGGAGATCTTGCATGGAATTCTTCATGTTGCACTCTGTGTGTGCTCCCCCTCTGAGTTCTCTCTCTCTCTCAGAGTGCTGCACTTGTGCAGTCTGACCACAAATTGGAAATACAGAATATTTTTTAGTCCTTTAATCTGTCCAGATTTCATAACTGGGGTAAAACTGGTTGTTGAATAAATAGATTTTGACTCCATCTTTATCTGTGTGCAGTTGTGACTGCACTTCTGAGCCAGTCTCAGGGGGAAAAAAAGCATTATGGTCAAGAGGTTGGCTTTTCCTATAAATATCCACCATTTCTTTTATAAAGTTTGGTTTATGATCTGCATGTGTAAGTTGTTGAACTTCCCAGGGGAAGGAGTGGCTTTGCAATGTGCAAATGGAGCTCTAACAGGTTCCCATTCCCAGTTTTATGATGGGAGCAGAACAGATTGGTTTGTACTCTGCTGTTGCCGTGTGTCAGAGGAAACATTAATTCACTGACATAAACACAGGGGATTTACTGACTCACTCCGTGGTGCTGACACCTTCAGATCTGATACAAATGAATTTATAGGTAAAAAAAATGACTGGTTTAATTCACAAGAGACTTTTCTGCCTGTGCAGAGCATTGCAGAAACCTCCCTGCAGAGCTCCTGGCACAGGCACAGCCCCAAGTGGACAAACAGCTGCTCTGGGTGGACTTTGAGCCCGCTGAATGGGCTCAGGGAAATGGCATTTCTAAAGCAAACAAGTGCAGGGAACAGGCAGGAGCAGAGCAGGGTGCTGGGCTCACAGCTCCTGTTTGCTGTGCTCATCACCAGCCAGGCTCAGGTTCTCTGCAAAAAACACTGCAGAGTGTTAAAATTTTTTTAAAAATATTTTTAGTAGGGCTTTTGTCCTTCAGAATCAAGAATTGTAGTTTTTCCTACTTGCTCCTCCTCACCAAGCATCACTCTGAATATTTGTTATTTTAATCTATAATACATAAACAAAGTTCAGGTCCATGGTGAGGATCAGTTGCATCATCAGATTAAAATCTGTTCTGCCTGTTGCCAGAAATCACCGTTGTGGTCCTGTTCTTTCTTCTGGGGTTTCTATTTTTGAAATTAGGCGCTGGTAAAATTCTTAAGCGTCTTAAAATGTCTAGAACAACATCCTCCCTTTGTCTTTGGAGTGTTTCAGTGGTGCAGGTTTTGGTTGTGGCTGTAATTGCTTGTTTGGGGCCCTTGGGGAGGGTTTGGATTCAGGCAGGGCCGTTATTTGGAGTTAACTCCTGCTCTGCCCCGAGCAGGGGCTGCAGGATTTCCCCACGGGTTATTTGATCACATAAAACACAGTTCAAAGAAACCCCTTTTTGTGGGCAATTCAGGTATGTTTGTTCTGATGTTGATTTTTTTTTTTTTTTTCCGAAGGGGCTGGTTTAGAACTTCTCAGTTCTTCTCTTGAAACTTGAAAGCAACAACACCTTTTACCTTAGAGGCAGACAGAGTGGCCAGGAAATGATGGGGTTTCAAAGGAAGAGAAAAGAGATTAAAACCACATGCTGTTCTTTGGTTCAGCATTGCATCCGCAGCTTTGAGTGGCAGCTGCTGCACTTCCTGAACGTCAGCCAGATTCATTATGCTGTGAAATGATCACTCATTTCTCTAGGTGTGCTCTTTTAAACTGCTTAATTAATTTAGACGTGGGTATATATATTCAAATTAAAACACGGTTTAGCGTTGGTAGGGCTGTGTTACGGTTATAGAACTTGTTGTTGAACATGTTTTTACTCCAGCTCTGGGCTCCTTACACGTTCAGGTTGAAATGAGGAAAGAAGGGGCAGTTTATTATGATTTAGGGTTAAAATAGGATTATTTATTGACTTATTTTCCTCTTCTCTAAAAGCAAGTAAAAAATAATAAGGGGTTTTTTTTGTGCGTCTTACCTAAAAATAGTTCTTTTTCCTGCCTGAAACACATCATGATTCTACTGTAAAAATCCCAGTGTGCAAAAACAGAGAGCCAGGGTGTCACTGTGAAAGAACCACACACTCCACCATCAGGTTGAAGTGAGGAAAAGAAGGGGCAGTTTATTATGATTTAGGGTTTAAATAGGATTAGGAATGTGGTCAAGGATTGGTGGATGAGAGGAAAACACCTCTCTGACCCCAGTGGTGTCACTGTCAGGGACATGAAAGAGCCACACACTCACTGGTCAGGTTGAAGTGAGGAAAGAAGGGGCAGTTTATTATGATTTAGGGTTTAAATAAGATTTGGAATTTGGTCAAGGATTGGTGGATGAGAGGAAAACACCTCTCTGACCCCAGTGGTGTCGCTGTTAGGGACACGAAAGAACCACACACTCCACCATCAGGTTGAAGTGAGGAAAGAAGGGACAGTTTATTATTATTTAGAGTTTAAATAGGATTAGGAGTTTGGTCAGGGATTGGCAGATCAGAGGAACACCTCTCTGACCCCAATGGTCAATTCTCAAGTCCATCACCGAGAAATACAAAAACAATTTACATCGTTTTGAGAGACTCCAGAAGAAACACATCAACAATCACCATAAGGCTGAAGAATCAGGGCCACACCAGGTGAGGCAGAAAACTGACAAGTCAGGCCTAACATATGCTGTGTTTTGTGTGTTCTCAGGGGGAGCTGATCACCTTCTACTACTACTGGAAGAAGACCCCCGAGGCGGCGAGCTCGCGCGCGCACCGCCGGCACCGGCGCCAGGCCGTGTTCCGCAGGATCAAAACCCGCACCGCCTCCACCCCGGTCAACACCCCCTCCAGGCCCCCCTCCAGCGAGTTCTGTGAGTGCAGCTTTGTAGGAGCATCACTGGAGAGCAGGGAAAGGGAGTTCTGCGGAGTTGAGATGTTCTAGGAACGTGGGGTTTTGTTGTAAGGGTTGCAAAAAGTTCAGATGTTTAACCGCTGCCAGGATTAGGCAACCAAATAATTCCAGACAATCATATCCATAAATCCTTCCTGTCCCATCTTTCCCAGCACAGCAGGAGGGCTGGGCACCTGCCTCTGTGCACCTGCAGGCTGCAGCAGTGAGGGGACAGCAGGGAAATGGAGCTGGGGCAGTTCACTCTCTGTTCTTCCTGCGCCGCTCTGCTGGAGTGTGGAAGGGTGGCTTGGATCACCCAGTGCTTTGTGCAGTCCTTAGACATCCTGTGAGGATGGAAATGCTGCCCTGGGATTGGATTTCCCTACTCCTTTTCTTGGTGTTGTGTTGTGTTGTGTTTTCTCCAGGCTTATTGCAGTAATGGGAATTGGAAAACATGAAAGGAGAGGGAAGGGAAGGGAAGGGAAGGGAAGGGAAGGGAAGGGAAGGGAAAGGAAAGGAAAGGAAAGGAAAGGAAAGGAAAGGAAAGGAAAGGAAAGGAAAGGAAAGGAAAGGAAAGGAAAGGAAAGGAAAGGAAAGGAAAGGAAAGGAAAGGAAAGGAAAGGAAAGGAAAGGAAAGGAAAGGAAAGGAAAGGAAAGGAAAGGAAAGGAAAGGAAAGGAGAAAGGAAAGGAGAAAGGAAAGGAAAGGAAAAGAGAAAGGAAGGGAAAGGAAAAGAGAAAGGAAAGGAAAGGAAAAAGGAAATCCTCCATGCCTTTGAAAGGAAGTCCCTTCCATCCTCCTGGGTGACCCCTGCCTTCTGCTCAGAATGTGCTGCAGCCAGCACTGTCTTAGTCTTAAAAACATTGGTCTTGCCTGGAGCAGAAGTGTCTAAACCAAGAGCAATTCCCCAAAGCAGTGCCTGCATTGCACAGGGTCCATATGGGGATAGAAACCTTTGTCCATCTGGGAAAGGTTTGTTACCCTGTGAGGGTTAATCTGTCTAAACCCACGTGCCTCACAGAGAAAAGGGGCAGATGTAAAAATGAACGTGGGCAGGTGGAGGATGTGGTGAGCAGACAGGACACACAATTCCTGCCAGGGGAGAAGGGAGGGGGCAGGAAAGGGCTGGGAGCTTTTCCCTGCTGGACTGGTAGGATTTACTGCCAATCTCTGTGTGCACAAGGAGTGAGGGTCTGCACTCCAATCCCAGCTCACACATGAGAGGTTGTGGCTGGGAGGACCCATCCTTACAGATCCGACTGCAGGATGAGAATAAAAATTCATTTAGCAAAAGAAAGAGCAAGTGCTTGCCTGGGGTCAGCTCTGCAGTCAGGGTTTGAACACCTGCAAGTATTAATGTAGGAATTACAGCAGTGGTAGCTATTAAATGTAACCCCGTGTTAATTTGAAGGATAACGAGTTGCTGACAAATGCTGATGGCAAGTGCTGGAGAATCTGTAAGCTTTAATCCATAAACTGTAACCTGCATGTACAAAACATCCTCTTGTGGAGCCTTTAGAAAAAAAAAATACACTGTTCCTGCATCAAGGACTTTTCTTCTAATTAAAGATTTGAACAGAAGAAGCCAGAGGGTTTCCTGCTTGTGCCAAATTATGGCCCTGTTATGTTGTGAATTTATAGTGGTGGGGCTAGAAAAATGCAGTGCTCTCAGAAGGGAAATATTTACTTCTGAGGTGTTCAGAAGGTAAGATAAGAGTTTTTGTGATGTCTGCATATTTTCAGGGGTTTAGATGCTGCTTTTGAGCTCACAGATCTGTAATCAGCTAATTTGACACAAAGGAAAGGGACCCTTTGCATATCCTTTTCTTCTTCCAAACATGACATTTCTGCAGTGTGAGTTTGTCACAGGTTAAAACTCCGAGCCCTGCAGTAAGGACAGGAAAGCTGGTGTTAGTTATCCTTTAGTGCCTCTCATCCACAAGAATCACAAACATGTTTTTCAAACAGATCCATTGTGTGTAAGCATTGATTCCTCCACCCACAAACAACACCTCTTACTGCTGGGTAACAAAACAAAAACCAGAAAAGCCACTACAGGGCGTGTTCATGGAATCTTGTGGGTTTTAAATATAGAATATTTGATTTTAAATCTGACCAGATTCTAGAGATAAACCCCTTTTCTCTTGAAAATTGTGGGTTGGGTTTGGAACAAACCTCTTGAACTCAGCATGGATGGTATTTGAGTGACAACTTACCTGGAAATGTACCACGTGCTGAATCAGAAGTTCAGGAGTTTTATCCCCTGGCACATTCCTGGACTCTTCCTTTAACCTGCAGAGGGATGAGGTCTTTGCTCACTTTGATGATGGTTTTGCTCACTGTGAAAAATCAGAAATAACAACCACACAAAGCAGGGTGGGCTTTGGGGAGCCACGATCTATTTTACCTAATGCTTACTTCAGCCAAGTAGGAGGAAACACAAAATCCTGCTGAGTGTTTATTTTCCATTTTCCTCTTTCTTCCCCCCTCTCAGTGGACCTGAGCTCGGCCAGTGAAGATGACTTTGACAGCGAGGACAGCGAGCAGGAGCTGAAGGGCTACGCCTGCCGCCACTGCTTCACCACCAGTATGTCCCAGTCCCTGCTGCCTGCTCCCCTCTGCTGTGCCCTGGGAGGGCTGGCTGCAGCCAGCAGGAGCAGCTCCTGTGCTGCCACAGCAGTGTGGGGGTGAATCAGCTAAAATATGCAGCGTTCCTAACAGAGTTAATCAGGCTCTGCCATTGCCAGTGAACGCTGCGGTGACAAAGGAGAGAGCCCCGAGGTAGACAGGAATAAATCTGCATAATCCATAATCTATGTAATCAATTTGTGACATAATGAATCAGCGCTGGGCTGTGCCTGTCACACACAGAACCAAATCTCCTGTGCATCAGCCCCCTTTTCCTGTGGTTGTTCCTGGAGGTTCCCTGGTGTTGGGGCATTTGCAGATTGAAGTGGGAGCCCCAGAATGGGGAAGGAAATAAGAAGTTCAGAGCTCGCTTCTGTTGCAGAAACCACAGCTTTGTAGAGCAACAGCTGCTTGTTACCTCCCAGGTAGAGCAGATAAGAATTCTTTTCCGTGCCTCAAAGCTGTAGTTTCTTAACCAAACAACCACAGTTTGTAAATTAAAGATTAAAGATGCGCAGCGCACTGGGACGGGACAAACTTCTCCAACTTAGTTACCCACAGAAAAACAACTATTTTTATATCTGCACCATTTTTTAAACAACTCTCTTTATTTTTACTGGTGCTGGGGGTAGCTGTATGAGTTGCTGAGCTGTTTCTTTCCCTGCCCCAAGCCTCCAAGGACTGGCACCACGGCGGGCGGGAGAACATCCTGCTGTGCACCGACTGTCGGATCCACTTCAAGAAATACGGGGAGCTGCCGCCCATCGAGAAGCCCGTGGACCCCCCACCCTTTATGTTCAAGCCCGTGAAAGAGGAAGATGATGGCCTCAGTGGGAAGCATAGCATGAGGACACGGCGGAGTCGAGGCTCGGTGGGTTTTTTTTCACCCTCTTTTATGTAGAGGGTGCATTAAAAAGGAGGGCAGAGCCCTGAAATAGGTTTGGTTTGCCATGTGGGCTGTGCCTGTTTCAGCTGCAGGGGGAGCTTCACTCAGGGTGAGGCTTTCTCTGGAAAAAGGAGATGGAATATCCCTGCAGGCTGTGTTATTTCTCTGTAGTGACTGGCAGTGGGCTGTCAGGGTAAGGGGGCACTGACAGTGCATTACAGATGCTGTGCTAGTACATGTCCTTCCTTCCAGCTGCATCCTGTCACAGTCATGCCCTTGGGAGGAGTTTAGAAAAATGAGAATGCTGTTCATGTGGTCTCCTGGTGTTGCTGGAGCTGCAGAGAGCTCTGCTTTGCCTCTGTGCTCTGAGTTGTTTGTTGGGTGGGGCACCAGGAGCCTTCCTGGGAGTGTGGCACTTGTGAGGGCTCTTGGCAGCAGCTCTGGGTGATTTATTTATCTTGGAGTTGGGTGTAGCTGATAGAAAGCAGCAGATAGATTTCTTTCCTTGCCCTCCCCTCTGGATCTTTCTGCACAGGATGATGTGACCATTGATTTTAAATACCCTGTGAGGCTCCACTCTTGGGGAGTGTTGCCTCTGTTGCTTCTTTGGTAGCCAGTCCTCCAAAAACCTGCCAAAATGGCAGGGAAACAGCTTTAATTATTGAAATGTACTCTGCTGACCCCTTCCTGCACAGCAGGAGCACAATGCAGCTGGAGGTTTAGACCTTGGCCTTGACTGCCAACAGATGGAGCATTTTTAATGGAACATGGGGGTCCTGTCCTGCCTCGTGCACCCTTGTGTGTGTGCTGTGTGTTGGAACAGCTTCCTAAATGCCATTTCTAACAGACTCTGCTGATGAAATCATCAGCACTTACTGTCTGTGAGTAGACAGATTAAGGATTTGCCTCCTTTCACATTTGAGCCCAGCTGAGCTTTGAAGGAAGAAGTGTAAGGAGGTGAAATACTGTGGGTTTTCACTCCCAGGCTCTGCCAGGGGTGTGTTCTGCTGAGGCAGAGTGCTCTGGGAGGGTGGGCACTGCTGACCTGGCTGTGTTTTACCCCCAGAGGAGGCTGGGCATTGCTGACCTGAGTCTGTTTACCCCCAGAGGGTGGGCAGTGCTGACCTGGCTGTGTTTTACCCCTGATGTCACTCTGGGAGGCTGGGCAGCACTGACACAGCTGTGTTTTACCCCCAGATATCACTGACCTGGCTGTGTTTACCCCCAGAGGAGGCTGGGCAATGCTGACCTGGGGGTGTTATATGCTCTGTGAGGGTGGGCAATGCTGACCTGGCTGTGTTTTACCCCCAGAGGAGGCTGAGCAGCACTGACCTGGCTGTGTTTAACCCCCAGACCCCAGAGGTGGCTGGGCAGCACTGACCTGGCTCTGTTTACCCCCAGAGGATGCTGTGCAACACTGACCCAGCTGTGTTTTCCCCCCAAAGGAGCCTGAGCAGCACTGATCTGACTGTTTACCTCCAGAGGGGAGGCTGGGCAATACTGCCCTGGCTGTGTTTCCCCTCCAAAGGAGCCTGTGCAGCACTGACCCAGCTCTGTTTCCCCCCTAAAGGAGCCTGAGCAGCACTGACCTGGCTGTGTTTACCCCAGGGGATGCTGTGCAGCACTGACCCAGCTGTGTTTCCCCCCCGGATGTCACTGCCCTGGCTATGTTTTCCCCCAAAATGAGCCTGAGCAGCACTGACCTGACTGTTTTCCCCCCAGATGTCGACCCTACGCAGTGGCAGGAAGAAGCAGGCCGCCAGCCCCGATGGCCGCGCCTCCCCCATCGCCGAGGATGTTCGCTCCAGCGGCCGCAACTCGCCCAGCGCCGCCAGCACCTCCAGCAACGACAGCAAGGCTGACTCTGTGAAAAAATCCACCAAGGTAGCCCCCTTCCTTCCCTCTGGCCTCTCACAGAATCACTGCATGTGTAGGTTGGAAGAGACCTTTGTCGCCCCTGATTTTCTTGCTTTCAGTTGTTTGAACCTTTGCAGCACCGTTGTCACGCTGCTTCACATAAACAATATTGTATTCTTAGAATTGATCTGTGTGTTTTGCATTCTTGTTCTCTGAGAGAGAATTTGACTGATGGTCATAGTGACCATAGTGACCATAGGGATTTTTTTTTTTTTTTTGTAAGTAGTGCTTAATCTTTGTTTACAAAGGAGTGTGAGCATTTGGTAATTGAGTCTGCTCTGCTACAGTTTTTCTGGAGGTGTATTTGCTTGATTGTTCAGAGCAAGCTGACAAGTTGAGTCTGTTCAGATGAATTAAGTGCTTTTCCAAGAGAGTTCTAAAGAAACAAAGCCACATGAAGCAAGAAGAGGCTTACCATTAAGCAGTGTGAATTGAGAAGTAGCAAGTTAAAAATAAATATTACCTAAAAAAAAAAAAGTCGAAATGAGTATGGAGCAAGTTTTCACGTTATAAAACTGAAAACTTGGCAGAATTTGAAGTTAGGTGATTATGTGATGCACAGAGCTTTTCCAGACCATGGGAGAGAAGGTAGTAATCTCAGAATAGCTGTTCACTGTTGGCCCTGTGTTTGAGGGGTTCTAAAAATATTCCTCTCAAAATATCAAGGGTAGAGCAAGACTCTGATGTAGCAGGAGGAGGCTTATCCTGACTCCTGCAGAAATTGTGACTGCATCTTGCTCCAGTTCATAACTGGTTTTGTTCTCTGTTAGAAGAGTAACCTGGGCCACTTGATCTGCTCTGAGTTCCTGATGGACTTGGACGTGCCCAGCTCTGTTTAAAATATCCCTTCATGTGAGGAATGCTTTGTGCACTTCTCCTTTTTCCCGCTAGTTTGGTGTGCATTGGATTAAATACTGACTGTGTCAATTCCTGAGTTCTGCTGCTCCTTGTGTTAAATAGGGTGACACTGGCCTACACTCAACTCTCACTTTTGCATTTACCACCCTGGTAACTGTTGTGTTGTGGTTTTTTGTGGCAGAAGATCAAAGAGGAGGTGTCTTCTCCCCTCAAGAACTCCAAGAGGCAGCGGGAGAAGGCGGCGTCCGACACGGAGGAACCTGACAGGTCCAATGCCAAAAAATCCAAAACTCAAGTGAGTCCCACGGAGGAGAATTCCCTCTGAGGAGGATGGTTTGATGTGGGGAGGGGGTGCAAATCTGGTAACAAACCGAAAACATTAAATCAATATAAGCCACAGCAAATTGTAACTTAATCTGTGGCTGGAAAGTGACCAATGTTATAATGTGTTCCTTCTGCTGAAAACAGTGCAGTGATATGGGGTAGCTCCAGAGGTTTTTTCTTTGTTTTAGTATTAATATCAACCATGTAGAAGTACACTGGATTGTTCTCCACTCCTTTCCTCCATTTTTTAATTAAATTTAAATTTGGGGTTTTGTCTTCTGTGACAAGTTAAAAGACTGGAGTTACTGGAGTAAATCTTTTCCATTGCTGATCACCCTCACAGTGAAGAAGTGTTTTGCTGTGTTCAGCAGGACCCCTCCTGTATTTCACTTTGTTCCTGTTGCCCCTGGGCACTGTGGAAGGATCCTGTTCTGCTGTCTCTGCACTTCCCTTGGATATTTTGTGTTCTGTGCTGGTTTAGGCCCCGTGAGGTTCAAAGGGCACCTGTGTCTGCCCAGCACAGGTGACAGACCCTGTCCTGTGGCACAGGAATGTCCTGCTGTCCTTTTCCCGGGCACAGTGGTCACAGTTTCCTCTCACACAGGAGATCAGCAGGCCCAACTCCCCCTCGGAGGGCGAGGGCGAAGGCGAGAGCTCCGACAGCCGCAGCGTCAACGACGAGGGCAGCAGCGACCCCAAGGACATCGACCAGGACAACCGCAGCACGTCCCCCAGCATCCCCAGCCCGCAGGACAACGAGAGCGACTCGGATTCCTCTGCTCAGCAGCAAGTGCTGCAGGCACAGCCCCAAGTGCTGCAGGCCCCCAGCAGCGGCTCCTCCTCTGCCCAGGCTGCTGCTCCCACCCCTCCAGTGCCGGCCCCGCTGCCGGCGCTGCCTCCACCCGCCTCCACTGCTGCCCCAGCCCCAGCCCAGGTGTCCCCACCGGCCTCCCAGCCCTCGGGGCAGCCCCAGCCGCCCACCCCTCACTCGCACATCCAGCAGGCCCCCTCCCTGCACCCTCAGAGGCTCCCATCCCCACAGCACCCGCCCCTGCAGCCCCTGAGCTCCGTGTCGCAGAGCCAGCCCTCGGCAGCCCCGGCACAGCCCCACTCACAGCAGCAGCAGCAGCAGCAGCAGCCCACACTGCACAGCCAGGCCCAGCCCGCCCCTCACGGCCTGCAGGCTCAGCCTCTGCTGCCCCACGCCGGGCCTGCCCAGCCCTTCTCCCTGCCCGCCCAGTCGGCTCAGTCTCAGGTGCCCCTCCAGACACAAGCGCCGTCGTCGCACCCGCACTCGGGGCTGCCGGTGCCGCAGCCGCCCGTGGTGCTGCAGCAGGCGCAGCCTCCCCGCGAGCAGCCCCTGCCCCCAGCCCCCATGGCCATGCCCCACATCAAACCTCCCCCCACCACCCCCATCCCGCAGCTGCCCGCTGCTCCTGCCCACAAACACCCTCCGCATCTCTCGGGGCCGTCCCCGTTCTCCATGAACTCCAACTTGCCTCCGCCGCCCGCTCTGAAGCCTCTGAGCTCGCTGTCCACTCACCACCCTCCATCAGCACACCCTCCTCCCCTGCAGCTGATGCCTCAGAGCCAACCTCTGCAGTCCTCACAAGCCCAGCCTCCCGTTCTGACCCAGAGCCAGAGCCTTCCCCCTCCCGCCAGCCACCCGCCGTCTGGACTCCATCAGGTCTCCTCGCAGCCCCCCTTCTCTCAGCACCCCTTTGTGCCCGGGGGTCCCCCTTCCATCACGCCCCCCTCGTGTCCCTCCTCCACCTCCACGCCGCCCGCCGTGCCCGGGATCCCCCTGCAGAGCCCCATCCCCACATCGGCAGCCTCCAGCGGGACGGTGCCCGTGGTGACAGCCTGCACGCTGCCCCCCATCCAGATCAAGGAGGAGGTGCCTGATGAGGCCGAGGAGCCCGAGAGCCCCCCGCCTCCACCCCGCAGCCCGTCCCCAGAGCCCACCGTGGTGGATATCCCGAGCCACGCCAGCCAGTCAGCCAGGTATGGGGCTTCTGTCAGTGCTCTGCTTTCCCTGGTTTTATCCTCTGCTGTCTGTGGGCCACTGTGGTGCAGTTAATTTTTTCCTGGTTTTCTGGGATGCTCGTAGTGGTTTGGTCTAAGTGTAGAATGATGTTTTTTAGTTCGGACTTACAGCTCTCAAATCCCACAGTCTTGCACCTTTCCCAGGGCTGAGCTCTTTTGAATGTACAGCTCTCAAATCCCACACTCTGCCCCTTTCCCAGGGCTGAGCTCTTTCTCTTGTGTTCCTTTCAGGTTCTATAAGCACCTGGACCGTGGCTACAATTCATGCTCCAGAGCAGACCTGTACTTCATGCCTCTGGCAGGATCCAAACTGGCCAAGAAGAGAGAAGAGGCCATCGAAAAGGCCAAAAGGGAAGCGGAGCAGAAAGCCAGGGAAGAGAGGGAAAGAGAAAAGGAGAAAGAGAAGGAGAGAGAGAGGGAGCGTGAGCGTGAGAGAGAAGCGGAAAGAGCTGCGGTAGGTCCAGGCCTGGCTCGGAGCTGGGGAGGGGAATTGATGGCTGGATCTGACCTGGCTGGTGACTGCAGCATGCAGATCCCCAGGAGCACTTTAATCCTCTCAGAGGTCTCTGAGTGTGGAGCTGTGTGTATGGACTGAAATCCAGCCTGCTCTGAGCACCTCCCAACCGGCCTGGGACTGTCTTGTCCTTAAAGGAAATGGAGAGTTTCTCCCTCTGGTCTGCTTCTGTGGGACCCCAGGGCAGCTGGGGAGTGCTGACATTTACCTTGCAGTAGGAGAGCACTGTGCAGACACAATGAATTCCTGTGTGTCCCTTGCACTACAGTGCAGGCACACGAGTGCTGTCCCCGGCAGAGGGGCTGGAGACAGGAGGGAGGTGTGTGTGTGTGTGTGTGTGTGTTTGTCTGAGTTGCTCTGAGCTCTGCTCTAACCCAAGGCTCTCCCCCGTGTTGCCTGCAGCAGAAGGTGTCCAGCTCGTCCCACAAGGGCCATCTGGGGTGTGTGTGAGTGTGTGTTTGTCTGAGATGTTCTGAGCTCTGCACTAACCTGAGTCTCCCCCCTGTGTTCCCTGCAGCAGAAGGTGTCCAGCTCGTCCCACGAGGGCCGTCTCGGCGAGTCCCAGCTCAGCGGGCCGGCCCACATGAGGCCTTCCTTCGAGCCACCCCCCACCACCATCGCGGCCGTGCCGCCCTACATCGGGCCGGACACGCCGGCGCTACGGACGCTGAGCGAGTACGCGCGGCCCCACGTCATGTCCCCCACCAACCGCAACCACCCTTTCTTCGTGCCCCTCAACCCCACGGACCCGCTGCTGGCCTACCACATGCCCGGCCTCTACAACGTGGACCCCACCATCCGCGAGCGGGAGCTGCGGGAGCGCGAGATCCGCGAGCGGGAGATCCGCGAGCGGGAGCTGCGCGAGAGGATGAAGCCGGGCTTCGAGGTGAAGCCGCCGGAGCTGGACGCGCTGCACCCGGCCACCAACCCCATGGAGCATTTCGCCAGGCACGGGGCACTGACTATCCCACCCACGGCGGGGCCTCACCCTTTCGCCTCCTTCCACCCGGGGTTGAACCCTCTGGAGAGGGAGAGACTGGCGCTGGCGGGGCCGCAGCTGCGGCCGGAGATGAGTTACCCGGACAGGCTGGCGGCCGAGCGCATCCACGCCGAGCGCATGGCCTCGCTCACCAACGACCCCCTGGCGCGGCTGCAGATGTTCAACGTCACCCCCCACCACCACCAGCACTCACACATACACTCGCATCTACACCTACACCAGCAGGACCCCCTACACCAAGGTGAGCTGGGGGTTGTGTAGGGAATGGCTGGGAATGGGCCCAGTCTGACTCTGGAACCAAATAGCGAATTCCCACTCTCACCCTGGAGCTGAAATAGAAATTCCCACTCTGACCCTGGAACCAAATAGCAAATTCCCACTCTGACCCTGGAACTCAAATAGAAATTCCCACTCTGACCCTGGAACTCAAATAGAAATTCCCACTCTGACCCTGGAACTCAAATAGCAAATTCCCACTCTGACCCTGGAACTCAAACAGCAAATTCTCTGTGTTCCTGTCCACGTTGTGGTTCTGTGCTGAGTAAGGTTGTGATAACTCAAATGCAGTTACTTTTCGTGGGAGTGATGCAGGGTGGTAACATCAGAGTGATCTTCCTTCAGGCTCTCAATGTTTGCTGGTTGGTTGTGATTTGGTTTTTTAAAGTGCTGCTGGCCTAGAGCAGCACCTTACAGTTGTTACAGTTAATAGTCTCAGAAATGAATCTGTGCCTTGCCCATTTCTGAAGCAAGACACATGGTTACTGCTCTGGAGGTCTGGAGTCCTGGAGATGAGGCACTTTAGCAGAAATTTCCCCATTTTCTGGTGACAGCCTGGAGAGAACATGGCAAGCCAGGCACCAGGTGCTGCAGCTGCCAAGTGAGGGGGAAATCAGAGTACTTGAAATGCAGGTTCTTGTGTCCAGTTGCTAATGCAGTGTTTGTGCAAGCAAATGCAGCATTCTTTGCCCTCGAGCAGTGTCCATTAAATGTGTGGGATGCCCACTTTGGGAGCTGGAGGGAATGTGATGCAGAAGTCAGATTGAACAGCAAGGAAAGCAGCAAGATGAGGTGAGATTCTGGAGGGCTGGGGGGTTTGCAGGTAGGAGATGGTTTTATCAGCATTCCTGAAGCTGCTGAGGCTCCCTGCAGAAATCACAGGTGGGCTCAGTTGCAGGCAGGTTTGCAAACCCCCTGACAGCAGAGGAAATTTGATGTAGGGTCTGTACAAGGATTATCCTGTTGCCAGGTGAGGCAGTCACTGAGCACCTCTGTGCAGGTAAGTCTGGAGGCTCCCCAGGTACTTGTTCTGGACAAAACCACAGTTTGTACATTGTCCCTCCCAGCCCAGAGAGAGGCTGGTGCAGACACAGCCAAGCCAATTCACTGCCAGGTGTGTCTGTGTGTTTTGTGGGAGGTAATTTGGCTTTGTGCTCGGCCAGGTTCAAACACAGGGAGGGGCTTCTTGCTCCAGGTGTCTCCACTGGTTCTCAAGGCTGTTCTGACCCCTGTGTCTCCTTAGACTGGGGGTGAACGGGGGTAAAATGACCCCACATTTCTGCTGTGCAGCAGCTCAGGGAAGTGTTCTGGCTTGGTGTTCTTTCCCTGGCAGTTCCTCTGATGGACCCTTTCTCTCCTCTCTCAGGCTCAGCAGGACCTGTTCATCCACTGGTGGATCCTTTAGCAGCTGGACCCCACCTGGCACGTTTCCCCTACCCACCTGGGACCATCCCCAACCCATTGCTAGGGCAGCCACCTCACGAGCACGAAATGCTCCGACATCCAGTCTTTGGTGAGAGCATTTTATGGTCCTTTGCAGGGGTTGGCTTTGATCTGAAACCTTTTGTGGGCTTCAGCATTTCTCAGTGAGGGGGAACAGAGCCATGACTGGGGTGGTTGTGGTGGTTTGTCGGGATGAACAAGAAGCAAACAAAGAGTGTAAAAGTGTTCCCTGTTCCCCCCCAGGTACTCCCTACCCTCGGGATCTGCCTGGTGCCATTCCACCCCCCATGTCAGCAGCCCACCAGCTGCAGGCCATGCACGCGCAGTCGGCAGAGCTGCAGAGACTGGCCATGGAGCAGCAGTGGCTGCACGGGCACCCTCACATGCACGGCGGGCACCTACCCAGTCAGGAAGATTATTACAGGTGAGAGCCTGCACTGAAGGCTTTTGGGAATCCCATCATTTCTCCACATTCCTTCTTTTTTTTTTTTTCTCCTAATTTTCACCTCTTGGTGCATGCTGGGCCCTGGTGCAGTTGCAGGTGAAGTTGTGCTGAGTTTTCAAGAGGCTGTGTTCCAAACCCACAATTTTCAAGAGAAAAGGGGTTTATCTCTAGAATCTGGTCAGATTTAAAATCAAATATTCTATATTTAAAACCTACAAAATTCCATGAACACGTCCTGTAGTGGTTTGGGCAGATGGGAAGTGAGGTCCAAATTACAGACACAGGGTGGGAGTAGTTGTGTTTCCTATTGGAGAATCCTCTCTGATTGGGGTTTTTATTGGGATATTCAGTGCAATTGGTGCTTCCACATTTCTTGCTTTTCCTTGAGAACAGCAGAGGAGGGTGGGCAGAGCTTTATGGAGAGCAGGAGAGGAATTCTGCAGGGCTGCCACATGTGGGGTACCCTGAGCCAGGGCAGGGTACTCAGAGCTCTCCACCTGCAGCCCCAGAGCAGGAGGGCAGAGCTGTCCCTGTGTCTGACACCTCCTTTGTTGTGTTAAAAATCAGTTTTCTTCCTCTCTTGCAGCCGACTGAAAAAAGAAGGCGACAAACAATTGTAATAAATTATTTATTTGTAACGCTGGCTACGGAAACCCCAGTCCTTGGGAAGGAGTGGAACATTTTTACATACAAGAAGAGCTACAAAAGGAAAAAAAAGAATATCTTATAAAGATTTCTTTATATATTTAAAACAGAAGCAAACCACCCAACAAGTAGAGACTTATCAGCATAGTGTTCATTTGTAGAGAAGATTTCTCAAGACTGGTGTGGGTCTCCCTGCATGAAGAACGTATTCAGAAGCCTATTGGAAATACAGGACTGTGTGGAATATTCAGAGAACTTCCTGCAATCTTTTTTTTTTTTTTTTTTTTTCCTTTTCTTTTTTCCTTTTCTTTTCTTACTAGTTTGTTTTCAGTAGGTGCTAGAATCAGGTTCACAACACAAGTCACTGTGCGTGAAGGGACACTCAATGCATCTATAGGTAATGAAAAAAAAAAAACAAGGATTGCAAGTAGGTGACATAACAAGCTCTGAATCCAAGTGCTATAATAATAATAATAATAAAAAAAATCTACTTTTATTTTAATACATTGTAGGAAATCTTCATAATTTTAAAGAGAGCTCAGTTCTGCAGCATGGCTTTTTAAGTCTGTAAATAACTTTTTTTGGGTAGAGGGGAGAAAACAAAACAAAACAAACTCCAGAAACCTTTATCTTGATTTTCAGTAACATCACAAATTGTGAATTCCTACCTGGTATTGACAGAATACAGAGTTGATTTTTTAATAAAAAAATATATATATAATTATCCCTTTAATTAAAGGGAATGATGGGTATCAATAATTTCAAATGGGTAAAAGCTTGAAATTTGGTTTGATATCAACAATAAGCATTAAAGGGATTTGCAGGGATAATGTTGCAAATGACTGTTTCTGTTCTTGGTTTTTTGGTTGGTTTGGTTGTTTGGGGGTTTTTGTTCGTGTTCCATCTCTCTGTTCTGCAGCTGATTTTGTTGAGTTGGGTTTCTCAGCAGCTCAGATGTCCCTTGGACCCCGTTGGCTCTTTCAATGCCACCTTCAAGAGTTCATTTTCAGTGTGGCCATAAAACACTTCCTTCCCTGTGACCTTTTGAAACTTAATCTTAGCTCCATTGGGTTTATTAGACTTTGGGCAGAAAGTTCAGAGAAATAATCTCTTCTAAAAAAAAAAAAAAAAAATCTCTTTTTTATTAAAAAAGATGTTCCATGGCTCAGACTAGTGCAGCCAGAATTTTGTATGCACGTGCATACTTTGGGAGGACACACTTTTCCTGCCCTCCCTTTTGATAAGTTCTTAAAAAAAAAAAAAAAGTGAACTTGACAACTTGCTGTTCATTAAGTTGTGTTGCAAAAGACCAGTCTGGTTTTTTTTCTCTTTGACTGTTTTTTTAGGTTTGGGGTTTTAAAAGCTGTTTTAACACCAGTGTGGTGTTCCTCAGGAACTGAGGATGAGTGGGGTCCATGGACATTTCTGCCTCCCACAGTCCCTGCAGGGTCAAACTCCTATTGGCTGCTTCCCACCAGGCTGGGGAGAGGAGTGAGCATTAATGGACACAGCTCTGCTTGCAAAGCAGATTTTTAAAGGGTTTTTTTTTTTTTCCTCCCCCAGTTTTTCTTCTCCGGAGCAGAGGGTGACGCCACCAATGGACATCTGAACCTGCTGGTCATTTCTTTCTGCTGGTGCACAACTCCCCCCATTCTCTCTCTCTCTCTCTCCGCTCACGAGTGCTCTCTCTGCTGTTGTAGCCTGTTCAGTGTGATGGTTGTGTCCTAGAGCCACCCTGATAAAGTTGTAGTTAATCAGTGCACCTCCTGCTGCTCAGCCCAGAGCTGCTGGCAGAAAATTCACCACTTAAAAATGTCCACGAAGGCCAGGGGAGAGCAGGGGGGTTTTCAGCTGATTTTCCTTATTTTCTGTGCTCCACTGCAGATTTCTCAGTGCTGCTGTGTTTTCTGGGTGAAGGTGTTGGGGAGGTGGGGGAACTACAAGGTCAGTCCAGAATTGAGGGAGGTGAAATCCTTGTCCCGTGGCTGTGGGGCAGTGCTGGGGTGAAAAGGTTTCCTTAGGGAACAGGGGTTATTTTTGCTCATGGCTGAGCAGCCAGGAGGATGGGCCTGTTCAGCAGAGTTTAAAGCAAACCCCTCAGTTTGCTTTAAAAGTCTCATCAGGCACATTTCAGTTCAGTCTTTCCCCTCCTTTTGTTTCACCATGTGGAACTGGGAGTTTGGGAGAGTTCAGCCACTTCAGCCATTTCTTCTGATCATTCTCTTGCTGGTTTTTAGCCATAGTTCTTCAGGAAAAGCCAATTCCCTCTAGTGGTCTCTTCTCTGTATTCCTTATTTTTCAGCTAAAGTTGCAGTCTGTTCTAAAGCTGTTCATTGGTATTTTTTTCTTTTTCCCAGAAGAGTATTCTAATAATTTATGGGTGCTTTTTTTGTTTCACATCATTCAGCACAAATAAGCACTGAAGTCTTTCCATTTTAGCCCAGTGATTAACTACAACTTTACCTGCAGTGGCTTCTGAAGCCATCTTGGTGTTCAATGCCCTGTTTAAAAAAAAAAACCACAAAAAACCCAACAAAATACAACCCAGACCTTTCGATTTTCTTTCAAGAAATCTCTCTTTACTTTTCCTCTGTTCCAGAAAGTTTATTTTTTCAATTTTTGCTTTAGTGTTTTTTGAAACGTCTCTCTTGTTCTATGTCGTCATGGTTGAGCTTGTTTCACTGCACCGTTAAAGCAGAGTGTACATTCTGACTGCTACATTTATATATATCTTGAAGCTTAATGTATATATGAGTAGTTTGCCATGGGATAACACAGTGTAAACAGAGTAGAAACCCAGAAATCGTGACTTCTGTGTTCTCTCCATTTGAGTATTTTGTAATTTTTTTGAAATATTTGTGGACATAAATAAAAACCAAGCTACACTACAGCAGCCAGGTTTTGCCTGCAAGTGAAATGTGTCTCTTGATTGTTTTTAGTGGGAGAGGAGCTGCTTTCACCTGGGATAATGTGGGCTTGTCTGGTTCAAACCTGTCTTTTCTTGGCTTTATTTTTTTCCCTCTTTGAGATAATTTTGTTTTTAATACACAAACACCAACACCATGTCCAGTTCCAGTTCTGCATCCTTTGAATCTGCTGTTTAATTCTCACTGTAATAATACACTGGGTACACCCCAGTAACTGCATTTTTGGGAATTGTTTTTCCTCAGGGGATGTTATTTGTGCCAACTGATCCAGAGCTGGCACAGGGATGCTTTCCAAAGGGGTAATTGCAGAGAAGGAGGTGCACAATAATTTATTATCTTCTGAAAAGCTGAAATTTGCCTCCAAATTCCATCAAATTACCTTTGTGTCCATGTGGTGACTCAAAATGTGAATGTGACTGGTGAGGATCAGCATCTCCAAACCCAGGGAAATGCTGAGATGGCACAAAGAGCTTTGCAAAACAGATTATTTTTGGTCAGAAGGGAGGTGGGAAGGTTCCTTTCCTCCTCAGTGCTGTGTGATTTCTCAGAAATGGATTCTCTGAGTCCACTCAGGGTAATAATTCGCTGTTCTGGGCACAGGGAGAGAGAGGAATGTCCTGGTGCTGGGGCAGGCACACAAATGCCATCAGAGGCTGCTCTATTTACACCCCCTGGCATTTTATGAGGGGAAGGTCAGCTCTTATGTGCTGGAAATAGCTTCTCAAAGTGGTTTTTTTTCTCCCAGCCTGTGCTATTTATTCTGACATTTCTCTTTTAATGCCTTGTGCTCAGTGTAGAGCTCGAGTGGGGCTCGGGCTGCCCCGTCCTGCTAAATGGAGTCTGAGTTTGCAGGTGTAAAATGATGAATTCTGTGGGGACGGAGCTGAAGAGGACTTTGAGCTCTGGGTAAATCGAACAGTGCAGTTATTAAATTGTGGTTCTGTGTTAATGGGGTTGTGCAGTGGCAGGGTGAGAGCTGGAAACCATCGGGGCTCTGTGAGGGCAGGAGGATGGGTTTGGATCCTTCCCTGGCCGTGGATTCCCTTCAGATCCACTCCTATGGAATAGAAATCTCCATTTCCAGTGGAATTCCATGGAATGGGGTGGGTTGAAGGGATCTTCAACCTCATCCCAATCCCCACCGTGGGCAGAGGCCTCACTTTCCTCACCTGGATTAGCTCAGGGATTTAATCAGGGAGAGGCAGGGGCCGTGAGGGGCTCCAGAAAAGGCGGGAAAACCCAAATCCAGATATTTGAGGGATCCCAGGCCCCGTTCAGGAGGAGATGAAGGAAAGGCAGGGGCTGTGAGGGGCTTCAGAAAAGGCGGGAAAACCCAAATCCAGATTTTTGAGCGATCCCAGCCCCCTTTCATGAGGTGATGAAGGAAAGGCAGGAGCTGTGAGGGGCTCCAGAAAAGGCGGGAAAACCCAAATCCAGATTTTTGAGCGATCCCAGCCCCCGTTCAGGAGGAGATGAAGGGAAGGTAGGAGTTGAGAGGAGCTCCAGTGGCAGGTAACACCTCTCGAGTGGAGTTTATTGGGAGATTTTGGCACTTTTGGAGCTCCGAATTCGCTTTGGAGGAGCTGAGGGGACTCTGAGGGGGCTCTGAGGGGAGGGCGGGGCCCTGAGGGGGCGGAGCCAAACACAGGAGGGGCGGGGCAGCCCCTGAGGGGGCGGAGCCCAAACATGAGGGGCGGGACAGTAGATGAGGGGGCGGAGCCAAACACAGGCGGGGCGGGGCTGTCCCTGAGGGGGCGGAGCTAAGCACAGGAGGGGCGGGGCCAACACAGAAGGGCTGGGGCAGCCCCTGAGGGTTCCCGAAGGTTCTGGAAGGGCCCAGTCGAGTGAAGGCCTCAGGTGAGGGTTTTTTCGAGTGAAGGCCTCAGGTGAGGGTTTTTTCGAGTGAAGGCCTGAGGTCATCACCTGTTTTTTTGCCTTCTGAGCCAGAAAAAGGTGACAGGAGGGATCTGGGGGAAGCCAAAAAGAGCTTTAGGGCTCCTGCCCCTCAGTGCTCCTCCCTCCCGCCTCCCCTGGCACTGAAGAAAGTATAAACCAAAACCTGAACTAAAAATTATCATGAAGACACAGCCACAAAACATGGACACTCTAAAAAAATCAACCCCAAAAAAGAGACCATACAAAACAATTCCTAAAGTATAGAAACTGGTTTATGGAAAAATATGAATATTCATCAAAGTAATGCAATAGAAAATGTATTTAACAAATATCTTTGATATAGCAGAGTGTGGACTTGACTGAGTGCTAAGTCACCCAGCCTGGCTGTACTTTGCTTTTTTATCTCCTAATTGTCTTAATTTTTTATTAAACCTATTTCTTAAAATTTATTGAAAAAGTGAACCTTATTTTTCACAGTCCTTGGGGTGTTTCCTCACCCTCAGGGATCAGGAGCAGCATCTGAAGGAGGGAAGAGCCTTTTTGGGGGGGACTCTGCATGTCCCAGCCTTTGCTGTGCTGCTCCTGCCCCTCTTTAATTAAAGCTGATTTTTCTCCTGGTGTTGACTTTGCAAAACCAAACTGGAGCTAAAAGATAAAAGCAAAGCACAGATCCCATGTGGACAATTTAGCCAGGTTATTTTTTTTTTAAATTGTTCTTTGCAAATGCTGATCTCTGTAGAAGTGATAACTTTCACCCCTGCAAATTCAGCTACTCCTTCCTCCTTTCTCTCTAGAGAAATATCCAGTGAAGGAATCTGGTAAAAAAAATATATTTATCTGCATGAACTCTCAGAGGTTTTTATAAAATTGAGTTCTAGAAGGGTCACCTGTGGCACCTGGATGTTGGTGCAGAGCAGGTTCCTGACACAACATGAGCATTTGGGCCTCACAAATGAGAGAAATGAGTCTTCGCAGTAAATATTGATCTGACCATTTTCTGCTCAGATGAGTCATGGGAAAAGCCCTGGAAAAGACACCATAAAAGAGCATTTAACGAGTGGAGGGCACTTGGCAGGTCAGAGTCACACCCAGGACAGGATCTGATTGTTGTTTTACACATTTCAGGTTTTTTGAAGTCAGAGCCTGTAAATTCCAGGACGTTAAATCAAGCCCAGCCTCACGGTAAGAACAAATAACTTTGCTGATTTTAAATATTAACGCAGCAGTGTGTTTTCCCAAGCTACAGACTATTAGTCAGATCTGGAGGATGGAGATTCCTCTGGCCTTGCAGCTCGTTGGAATGAACCCCAATTACAAAGTCTGGGCAGTTATAAGGAATCTGTTATAAGAAATTGGAGCTTTCAGAGCACCCTCGGTGGGTTTTCCCTTCCTCTGAGTTGGATTGTTTTAGTGTCATCCAGCTGTCACTTCTATCCTTCCCTCTAGTTCATTCCTTCACAGCTTAGTGCTCTTTATGGAGTGGCAAATAAAATGGGCATCACTAGCAGTGTTTTGAATAAAATGGGCATGGGCAGCAGTGTTTTAAATAAAATGGGCATCAGTAGCAGTGTTTTGAATAAAATGGGCATCACTAACAGTGTTTTAAATAAAATGGGCATCACTAGCAGTGTTTTAAATAAAATGGGCATCACTAGCAGTGTTTTGAATAAAATGGACATGGGCAGCAGTGTCTGAAGAAGTACCAGAGGACCCTCAGGAGTAAAGGAAAACTGATGTCACCATTCTGCTTTCACATTCCTTTGCTGCAGACTCTGAGATTCCAAACTACAACATTTCTGCAGGTTGCAGAAACAAATCCTCTCTTTCCCTTCTGTGTTATTTAAAGCCAAAGAGCTCCTTGGCCTCACTGATTTCTCCCGGAGACAGTACCCGGGGCCAGGAGCTGTTGTGACAGAAATGCCTTCATCTAAATGTAAATGTAAATGTTGCTGCCCTGCCTCGGGCTGCCTTTGAGAGGCTTTTTTTTTTTTTTTTTGTGGGAAGCAGCTACAAAGTAATGGTCCCAATCAATTTATTCGTGTCAATAAAAGGCCTTTTATATGTTTATTTGAAATGTGTTGTTCGGGGCTGATAGGACTGAGTTTGTTGGCGTGTCAGAGTGGGAAATAGAGAAGGAGAAGGAAAAGGAATGTCCAGATTGGGTTGGGGTGGAGTAAAGGAGTTCAGCACAAAGTCCCTGACTAAAAAAGTGATTTTCTGAGTCACCCAAGTGCAGAAAAATCTGCTTGTACATCTCAGACAAAGTCAGCTTGACATTCTCTAACCCCACCCCTCCTGTCTGCAGGTAAGAGGGGCCACACCAAACTGCAAAACACAACTTTTATTACATATTTTGTATTCCACATTAAAGTCTGAATACTGTATGTGCATCTCCTGCCTGCACCACCCATGAGCGGGGCTTTCTGTGCCTGTATTTAATTCCCTTTTGACTTGAGCTTCGGTTTGAGCAGCCAGAGGCTGATGGGCCCGGGCAGGTGTTGATGGCAATCCCAACTGCTCTGCCCATGGAGTGGGTTGTGTAATCCTGTCTACAGCTTTTATTTCTCTCCAGTAGCAGTTTGGCATCGGTGACAAATGATTTAATGGCCCATTGAGAGATAAATCTGACCCCGGGGCTGGGAGATGCCTCTGCCAACCTGACCAGGTGTAGTTGGGTTCTGTCACCCCTCCCAGGGCTGCTGGTGCTCTGCCTTGGCTGCCCTGGGTACACAACAGGGGTAAAGCTGCTTACTGGCTCTAAATTACAGTTTTGTTCTTTCAAACAGACAGATTTCCACTATTTGTGCAATAGAGATGGAAGAGAACTTAGTAAAGGGTTTTGAGAGCCTTGAATCCCAATGGCTCCAGGATTTGTAACTGCAGTGCCACGATTTCAGTGTGATTTGAGCCTTGGCTGCTGGGGTTATCTACACCTGTTCTGTTCTGTTGTGCTGTGCAGCCTGGAGGAGGCAGTGAGAGAACTGTCCTAACCTTGACCCTAATGACCCTAACCCTAAATAATATTAATGACCCTAACCCTTAACTAACCCTAATGACCCCAACCCTAATGACCCTAACCCTAAGTAACCCTAATTTTAACTAACCTTAATGACCCTAATCTTGACCCTAATGACCCTAACCCTAACTAACCCTAATGACCCTAACCCTAACTAATCCTAATGACCCTAACTCTAAATAATCCTAATGACCCTAACCCTAACTGTCCCTAATGACCCTAACTGACCCTAATGACCCTAACCTTAACCCTAATGACCCTAACCCTAACTAACCCTAATGGCCCTAACTGCTGCTGGGTTCTGTTGTGTTTAGCTGGCTAAGGGAGGGCCTGGAGGTGAGATGTGTGTGATCCAAGAGCTCCTTAGTGCCAGGGTCACCCTGCTGCTCCCCGGGCCAGCACCGAGCCCAGCTGTGCTGAGCTGTGACATTTGTACAGATCTGGGCTCGTCCTGCTCCCATTATCACTTGTTCTGTAGTGGATCAGCTCTCCCTGTCACAAAGACATCTTTTATTGCTGGGGAATGTTAAACGGGCTCTGTGCTCAGAGCCCCGGTGTGGGATTCCTGGTTTTTAATCAGCAGTTTGACCAGTGCCAGTGCAGGGCTGCTGCAGATGCCCCAGGGGTTTCCCTCTCCTTTTTAATGAGCAGTTTAACCAGTGCCAGTGCAGGGCTGCTGCAGGAATCCCGGGGGTTTTCCCTCTTCTTTTTAATCAGCAGTTTAACCAGTGCCAGTGCAGGGCTGCTGCAGATGCCCCAGGGGGTTCTCCCCGTGCCAGAGGCAGCTCTGGGCACTGCAGGACACACACTCGGTGTCTGCCCGGGGTTTATTTACAGCAGTGCAAATAGGAGAACATGAGCTGTTGGCTGATGGCCCTGGCTGGGTTCCTGTGCTGGCCGGGCTGCAGGGGATGGATAGCACAGCTGCCTCCAGGAGGCCTCTGGATACTGAGGGCCAGCCCTGGGCACGGGCCTGGCCACTGGCCTGGGCACTGACCAGGGAGCACTGACCATGGGGCACTGACCAGGGAGCACAGACCATGGGGCACTGAGCATGGCACTGGCCTGGGCACTGACCAGGGAGCACTGACCATGGGGCACTGAGCATGGCACTGGCCTGGGCACTGACCAGGGAGCACTGACCATGGGGCACTGACCATGGCACTGGCCTGGGCACTGACCAGGGAGCACTGACCAGGGAGCACTGACCATGGCACTGACAATGGGGCACTGACCTCAGCACTGACCAGGGGGCACTGACCATGGCACTGGCCTGGGCACTGACCATGGCACTGACCATGGAGCACTGACCTGGGCGCTGTCATGGCACTGACCAGGGGGCACTGAGCATGGCACTGGCCTGGGCACTGACTGTACACACTGATCATGGGGTACTGACCTCAGCACTGACCTCAGCAGTGACCATGACACTGACCATGGCACTGACCATGGGACACTGACCATGAGGGGCTCCCTCCGATCCCCAGGGGTGGCCAGGCCGTTGTCGCTGTGCCCCGCAGGCTCCAGGTGCCATCGCAGGATTTGCCACGGGATGGCAGCAGAGTCTCAGGAAAAAGGAATTCAACCCTGGAGCGCCTGTGTGTGTCCTGCCTGGGGA
This sequence comes from Zosterops lateralis, assembly GCF_965231275.1. Lineage (NCBI taxonomy): Eukaryota > Metazoa > Chordata > Aves > Passeriformes > Zosteropidae > Zosterops > Zosterops lateralis. Next base: position 7,149,117 of record NC_139782.1, on the reverse strand, counting down.
ACTCACAGAAGTTGAGACTGCCACAAACACAGAAATTTGGGCATCCCCATAACGGGGGGAGAGATCCGGGGCACCTGAAGGGCTGCGGTTTCCTTTGGGCTTTTTTTGCTTTGCAAATACAAATTCCTGTGCCCAAGCCTCCCATCTGCTTCCTCCTCTTTGCCCTCCTGGGTGGCACCTTTAGGCTTTACCTGGCCGTGCACAGTTTAAAATTCCGTTTTCCTTCTCTTTCTCCATATTCGGGGCTGGCAGAGCCAAACCTTGGAAGGGAGCAGCTCTATGAGTGTGTGCACTTTTCTATCCCGGGGGAATTGGGGCAGGGAATTCCTGTCGGGGCTGTGGCAGCCACTGCTGTCCCCTCCCTGTGTGACACCTCTGTCCCCTCCCTGTGTGACACCTCTGTCCCCTCCCTCCCTCCCTCGGAGCCTTCCATGGACACAGGGATATAAACACAAGGCAGCTGCACTGCGAGGGTTTGTTTCTTTTAGGTGCTCTCCACTTTTGAACTCAAAAAATACACACAGTAATATTGAATAAAAGCACCCCAGCTATGGGCAGCCCTGTTCGTCCACACCTGGACACAAATGGAAGTGGAATGGGCACCGGGCAGGTGTTAAAGCTCTCCCCGAGTTGCCATTAGATTGTATTCATATCTTCTTCTGGTTAAATGTTGTTTATTGCCTTGGAAATGAGCCTACTTTAATACCTTCTTGGTGTATCCATATATAAAACATCCACGGATGTGGCCTCCTTTGAGTTGCTTCACCTGTATTGACACGTAGGGATGGCCAAGATATTCTTGTCTTTTTTAATGGCTGGGAAATGGCTGCTGTTAATTCCGTGTAATGACTGAGTTCAGTGGGTGAAGTGCAGCTCTCTGTTCCCTTGTCTGAGCTCTCCTGCGCTGTAAATACTTTTTTCAGTGTGAAAGTCCTTCCTGCTGTTCCTGGTGTCCCCGGTCCAATGGCAGTATTGATTTCTTATATGCAGTGAACAAGATTTACTGCTGATTTTCTGGAGACGTTTCCTTGGCCCACACTCTATTCTTGCTTCCAGAACTGCCCTTTCCTTTCACTTTCCCTGCAAGGCCCCCAACCTTATTAACTCCCCCTTGTACATTCACAGCCTCACCTCAGCTCCACTTTGGTTCAAAGATGCAAAAAAGAGCACGAGCCATGAATTCCCCCGAGAGGGAAACCCAAAGTGTGCAGTTTCAGCTGGGTAAACTTCTTACCAGTTTTAAAGGCAGAGAGATGACTCAGATCACCAAGGTTCAACCCCGAGCCCAGTGATTTGGGAACAGAGCAGAGGGAGGGAAAGGGAACAATTCCCCTCAGGTCTCTTCCTTTGTATTGCTTTTTCCTTGTCAATACACAGCCTTGGCCAGGCTGTTGTTACCCAGGGAAATTCAGGAATAATTCTGCTGATTCCTGGACTTGCGGGTAAAATCCATCAGCTCAGTGCTGTGGTCTCTGGGCAGTCTGTGTGGACATGGAATTCTGACAGGGGATGGCAGAGCACATCCCTGTGCTCACAGTCCCTGGACACACACCCAGGCTAATTAACAACCAGCTCGTTAGAGTGAGGGTGCAATAAATAAAATATTAGCCAGAGTAGCTGGGTGAGCCCAGAGATACAAACAGGGCTGTGCAGGAGGGGTTTTTTAGAAAGGGGAGCCCAGAGTGAAGGCAAGGCTGTCAAAACCCCACACAATAATCCATTTGCTGCCTGCCCCACTGGAATTCCTGGGATTAGGCAGCCCTGGACTTGAGGGAAATCAATCCCATGCACATCCATGACTGTGCTTCTCTTTTCCCAATAGCGAGGGAGGATTGCAGCACATGGTGGGGAAAGGGACGTGAGGAGCTTCCCTAACTGTGCTGTGCTCCAGCATTTGTTTCACTCATTAAATGAGTCCTTTAAAGCCACTTGGTGGAGGCTGTTGATGGTTCAGTGTTTTTATTATGGGCAGGTTTATCTGCCACTGCTGGCTCAGCCTTTCTCGGGGCTTCAGCTCCTGAGAGTGGCCTGAAGTTGGCACTGAGGGTGGTGAAATGCTCTGAGATCTTCAGTGGAAAAGATTCCCAAAGGGCTCTCAATGTCATTTTGGGAAGGCGTGGTGAGAACAGTTTGCCCTTGTTGTCCTGAATGAGGGATGTGTTGGATTTTATCCTGGTCACCAGCAGCTTAGGTAAGGATGAGGCAATGTTCAGAGTCTCTAAACTGAAAAACCAAACTCCCTCAGTGCTTAAAAATGGGGTTTTGACCCATTCTTTTGTTCCTCCAGGTGTGTCAAGCAGGGAGCACCTTGTTCTGCCCCTCTGCTCCCGGGGTAGAACAAGGTCAGACAAGTCCTTCTAGGGCAAAAGAGCAGTTAAAAATCGTTTTGGTGCTTAACAGGGAGGCAGTGAAGCGACTAAAAAGCGGGTGTGATACGTTGAGATAATCTAATATAAGAAAGGACCCCGGAGGCAGGAGAAGCCGTGGTTAAAACCAGCAGCAGCCACTGGAAAGGCTTATCAGGAGCAGCAGGAAGTTGGAATAATCAATCCTGGAAGGAGCACAGTTCTTTGCTGCAGCAGGTAGAGCCAGGGAATATTTCACATCTTGGTACTATGACCTGGATTATCCAGAGTCCAGCAGCTGGATAAGACTTAACCCAGAAACAAAAAACCCAAACCAAAATAATATTTAAAAAACCAAAAAAAAATTAAAAAACAACCCTGACTCTTGTTAAAGGTCGTGTGCCACTTTTCACAAGAGGTCTCTGAATCCAAATGCTGGAAAGAAAAATACAACATTCTAGAGTTCTGCTGGTTAACTGAGGATTTTCATGTGTCCTGTTAAAATCCACCCACTGGTGACTCCTGGACTGAGAACCTAAAGCAGAGCATATAAAAACAAAACAAAACAAAACAAAACAAAACAAACAAACAAACAAAAACAAAAACAAAAACAAAACCCAAAAAAACCAAACCAAACACAACTCGTGTGATTTGCAGCTGGAATTCACTTAGGACTCTTGAAGATTTGTGATTTAGAGTCACAAAGATTTGTGTTAACTTTGCCTCCTTCCATCAGTGCCCAGTTTGGTGCCAGGATTCCCCCCTGGCTGCTGAGGGTTCTGCCCTGGAAATGTTTTCGGCAGCTCAGGCAGGTTCCTTTGCCTTGTCTCAGCCTTGTGAGAACAGAAATATTTCTGTGGGCACGGCCAAACAGTGAAATATTTGTGTGTGTCTGTGTTCACAAACATCAACACAGAGAGATCAGAAAAGTTGCCGAGTGAAGGAGCAGGGGGCAGAGGAGGGAGGGAGGGTCTGACTGTGCAGTGCAGGGCTGAGGGAGGATTTATCCAGAGGAGAAAAGAGAAGAGGAACCATCAGCTGTGGGGCATGAAAGCGGCAGCACAGGCAGCTCTGAGCCGGGCTCTGGCTGTGGCATGACGGATCTGGGACACAAGTTCAGCTTTAGCTCTGGCTGAGCCCGGGATAATGAGGGCACAGACAGCCGCGGCCGGGCTCATTAGCCATTCTGCTGCCCAATTAGGCTGGGAGCTAATTGCTCATTAATGAGACCGTACCTGCTGGGGCAGCTGGGCTTTCCCTGCAACTCGCGGCTGGAGCCGCAGCAGACGCTGGAGGCGGCGGGGAGGGGGGAACAGAAGCCAGGATTGAAGCCAAGGAGATGGAAAAGCTGCTCTGCCGCCGAGGAGGGGCTTTGCTGCTCTGCCGCCGCTCCCTGGGGACAGCGCTTGGATTCCTGTCAATTAGCCCCGAGCCCTTCAGCCTCCCTCTGCCTTGGCAGCCTGACAGCAGCGGCTTCACAGCCCGGAGCTTGGAGCTGGAGGGTGATTCTGCCCTGTGCCTCTCCTGAGCATCCCTGCAGAGCTCCTGAAGGGAGGGAGGAAGGAGCTGGAGGGTGATTCTGCCCTGTGCCTCTCTCTGAGCATCCCTGCAGAGCTCCTGAAGGGAGGAAGGAGCTGGAGGGTGATTCTGCCCTGTGCCTCTCTCTGAGCATCCCTGCAGAGCTCCTGAAGGGAGGAAGGAGCTGGAGGGTGATTCTGCCCTGTGCCTCTCCTGAGCATCCCTGCAGAGCTCCTGAAGGGAGGGAGGAAGGAGCTGGAGGGTGATTCTGCCCTGTGCCTCTCCTGAGCATCCCTACAGAGCTCCTGAAGGGAGGAAGGTGCTGGCCTGACCCGGCAGGGACAGCCCAGGGCCGGCAGTGGGATGCTGGAGGCAGCAAAGTGCAGCTCTCCAGGCAAATCCAGCTCTGCAGGACCTGCTCGGGTCAGCAGCTTCCAGAACAGGATGTGCCCCAGAGAGTCCCAATTACAGATCTGCCCCAGAGAGTCCCAAATCATAAATGTGCCCCAGAGAGTCCCAATCACAGCTCTGCCCCAGGGAGTCTCAAATCACAGATCTGCCCCAGAGAGTCCCAAATCATAAATGTGCCCAGAGAGTCCCAAATCACAGCTCTGCCCCAGGGAGTCTCAAATCACAGATGTGCCCAGAGAGTCAGAGATTGTGTTGAGGATGAAATTTTGTGTGTGTGCCAAGTGACCCACAGCACAGGTGGGTCTGTCAGGCACTGTGAGCACACCTGAGTCCCCTCAGCAAAACTTTTATTCCCAACTGCCCCGAGCTGTGCTGGGGGCCAAGCTAAACATCCTGTTTTAGTCTGGAGACTCCTGTCTCAAAGGGAAGCAGGGAACCACTGGCTGGGGCCGCACACTCCTGTGGCTTTTGGAGCAGACCCACAGGGCTTTTCTGTGAGGAGGTGGCTGCAGGAGGAGGGAAGGAATGCATTTCTCATTATGTGCTGCAGCCTCTCCGCTCTGGCAGCCTGAGAAGAGAAATTCTCTCTCCCTCCCCAGGCCCTCTGCCCCCTGCAGCTCGCTGATTATTTTTGGCTGAGGTGGAAAGCACAACCCCAGCATTTTTCCCTACAGGGAGTGACCCAGGCAGGAGGGAGGTGAAGCCGGGGCTGTTCCCTTTGTGCTCTCTCAATCAATAGCCACACTTTGGCTTGTCTGGAGCTCTTTTCCTCTGAGCACACCAAAGAGCTTTAAGAGCTGTTCTTGTCCCCACAGGTCACCCTGACCTCAGCTGAGCAGGAGGGGGGAAACTGAGGCACAGCTCCCTGAAATCACACCGGGGCTGGGACTTTCCATCGATTTTCTCTGGGCTTTTATCCTCAGGCTCTTCTCGTGCTGCTGAGGGCCCTCATTCCCTGCTCTGCCTCCATGGTGCTGTGGTTCCTGCACGGCGCTGTTGGTAATTCCTGTGGCTGCAGCTTTTCAATGGGAAGGTTCCTCTGGGTTGTGCCTTCAATAAAATAACGCTTGAAATTAATAAAATTCTCCTGCTCCGCGCAGGCAAAAGGGTTTGGCTTTTGAGGAACAGCTGTGCCTATGTGGGAGTCAGTCTGACTAACAGGACACGCCCAGGAGATGCTTTTGGAAAGCTGAATGGGGAAGAAAATTGTATGGGAGGGGGGTCAGGGCACCCCAGTGAGGCTGTGAGGGGTGTCCCCTCCCAGCCACAGCACCTGTGGGCAAGGGGAGAGCCTGGTTTGGCTTTCCCAGGTCCTCCCTGTGCTCTCCCCCCACCACAAAGCAAAGCCCCTGTGCTGGGGCAGCCTGCCCTGCTTTAATGGAAAGCACATGGGGAGCACAGTGAGGCACGGCCACAGCTGCTGGGAGTGATTCACTGGGGACACAAACAGGAATGGGAATGCTGGCTGCTCCCTGGGCAGAGCTGTCCCTGCTCCAGGCCCTTCCAGGGGGTGACTGCAGCTCCAGCAGTGACTCATTTGCTCCAGCCTTGGCAGAAAAGCTGTGCACGAGGCCCTGTGAATGTTTTGGGCCATGAAACCTCCCAGAACTCTTCTTCCCTCTCTCCCCTGCCCCTTCTGAGTGTGGCTTGTTCTGCTCTGAGGGCAGAGACCCTCCCTGGCTGATCTGTGGGGCTGGGGAGGGGAGGCTGCACCGAGGTCTCCAGCCAGAAATAAACTGTGTTTTAACACTCTCGAGCCAGCAGCAACGGGAACTGCACTGGAAAGGCAGGAATAGAGTCCTGGCTGGGGATCACTGAGTGTGTGCAGCTGAAGGGACAGGGGAGATGGCAGCTCTCACTCTTGGGGGTTTGTCTGCTGTTTGTTCACACCCATTCCTGGCCCTTCCAGGACCAGTGCACGGCCTGTGGATGGTACAGGCCGTCTGTGATTGGGTTTTGCCTGTCCTTACTGCTTGTCTGACAGATTTAGTGCCTGTTCCAAAGTCTGAAGCAGCAAAGTCCAGGACAGCAAGGCTGGAGGGTCTCAGGGCACTGAGAGTCCTGGCTTAATATGGAGGGCAGCCTGATTTTCCTCATCCTGCCACACCAGATCCCAAACCCCAGGGCTGAGAGCTGCCCCAGATCCCAAATCCCAAACCCTAGGGCTGGGAGCTGCACCAGATCCCAAACCCCAGGGCTGAGAGCTGCCCCAGATCCCAAATCCCAAACCCCAGGGCTGGAAGCTGCACCAGATCCCAAACCCCAGAGCTGGAAGCTGCACCAGATCCCAAACCCCAGAGCTGGAAGCTGCACCAGATCCCAAACCCCAGGGCTGGAAGCTGCACCAGATCCCAAACCCCAGGGCTGGAATCTGCCTGTCCCCTTGCAGATCTGCTCCCTGCTGTGCCCAGGCTGCTCTGCACTGTCCCTCTCCCTGTGCCAGCAGTGGGAATTGCTGGAGCACAAGAGACAGGCTGAGGTGCCACAGCTCCTGCACCAGCAGCACAGAGAGGAGGAGCTCAGGAGCCTCCCTGACCTCTCCGGAGGCTCGGCAATAAAACAGATTTGGAAAGCCCCCCCGGCTCCAGCCGCTTTTGGAAGCAGCAGGGCTCTGTTTTAGGAAAGGAGGGAGTTTAGGGAGGGACAGTGGCACCTGCTCCCCCCGGGGCTCTGCGGGGCCAAGTGTCCCCGCAGGAATCTCAGCTGTGCCAGGGGGAGCCTGGCAGGCGCCACCGCGGCCCCGGAGTGGGGACAGGCTCTGAAATTGGACCCTCTGTCCCCTCTGCTCCCTCAGAGTGTCCCAGCTGCCCCAGCAGACAGAGCTGTGTCCCGGCAGGAATTGCTGGGATGGTCACTGAGGTCCCCACATTGTATCTGCCACTCCTCCTGCCCTGGCAGTGCCCCTGGGATGGGGCAGGGGGGATGTTGTCACTGGGGCTGGCACGGTGTGTCCTTCCCTAAACCCTCCACATTCCTTCTGGGGCCTGGGGGCTGCCTGGGCACCACACCCAGAGTGTCCCAAATCACAAATGTGCCCCAGGGAGTCCCAATCACAGATCTGCCCCAGAGAGTCGAAATCACAATTGTGCCCCAGAAAGTCCCAAATCACAGCTCTGCCCCAGAGAGTCCCAAATCACAGGTCTGCCCCACTGGAAGGTGACAGGGCAGCTCCATCAGGGCAGCATTTGCAGCCTCCTGAGTTCTGGGGGGATTTAACTCTCAAAGATGATCCCAACATACCCTGGGATGGAGCTTGGCTGAGCCCCAAGGGCTGGGGCTGCCAAAAGAAGGGAGCAGTGCTGGGCCAGCCCTGCAGGAACAGCTCCCTGCTCTGAGCCAGGAGGAAAGGAAGGGAGGCAAAGCAGAGGGGAGAAGGGGAGGGGACCCTGCAGCACAGCCTCACCTCCAGCTGGCGCTCAGCAAGCACAGGAGGATGAGAAGTGCACAGTCCTGTCCTGCCCAGCACTGAGGGAAAAGAGTTCCCAGGGATTTTTCTCCTGAAAAACAACAGACAGGGGCTGCTCTTGGTGATGAGGTGATGAGGCTCAGCAGTGTGGCTGTGGCCAGATAACACATGAGGAAACCCTGGATAAACTTGTGTCGCTGTTCAGCTGCCAGAGACCTCAGTCCTGACCTGTAACGTCTTCTGGTGCTCCAGGCTCTGACAAACATCATGTGCCTCATTCCTGTGCTCCCAGGCTGATCTGCTGCCTGATCTGCTGATCTGCTGCCTGATCTGCTCCCTGAGCCAGAGCCAGCTCACCCTGAGCTGTGCTTTCTGCTGTCCCACCCTGGGCTCCTCCCTTCTGTCCTGACAGATCCTGTATTTCATTGGGAACCCATTCATGTCCGTAATTCCAGCCTGTCCTCTGTCTCAGCCCAGCTCCTGCAGTTCTGTCCCTGTGCTGTTCTCAGCCCAGGGCAGCACCTCAAACAGCTGCAGAGGGGAGGCAGCCCCAGGGTGTCTTTGGACCCTCAGAGAGGAGGTGACAGGCTGGGGGAGGCACCTCTGGGTACCAAAACAGGGCAAGTTTGAAGCTGAGGGGAGCCCAGCCATGTGTGGGATGCTGGGCTTGATTTGTGGGGTTGTAGGGTTACACAAGCAGGAGACACCCTGATCCTCTCTAGAACCAAACCCCACTCTGACACTTCCTGCTATTTACCCTGTGATCCAGGTGCTGTTATTCACTTCCATCCTGGCATCCTTTGCAGGGCAGTTTCATGTCCTCTGGCTGTTGTCTCACCTGAACATCCTCTCCCTGTTGCTCCAGCCTGTCTGGGCTTGCCTTTCCCTTTGCCAAATTCCTTGGCTGGACTGTGCCAGCCTGCTGGGCTGCTCCGAGGATGGGCTTTGTCTCTTTGGCTTCACTTTATTCTATTTCCAGTCCTAAAAGCGAGGCAGGGATTAGGGAAGGAGAAGGTGGCTATTTTAGATGTTGCTGGTCCCAAGCCAGCGAGCTGGGAAGGCAGAGGATGTGTGTGGGGTGTGTGGGGTGTGTGTAGGATGTGTTTGGGGTGTGTGTGGGGTGTGTGGGGGGTGTGTGGGGTGTGTGTGGGGTGTGTGGGGGGTGTGTGGGGTGTGTGGGGGGTGTGTGTGGGGTGTGTGTGGGATGTGTGGTGTGTGTGGTGTGTGTGGGATGTGTGTGGGGTGTGTGTGGGGTGTGTGGGATGTGTGTGGGGTGTGTGGGATATGTGTAGGATGTGTGTGGGGTGTGTGGGGGGTGTGTGTGGGGTGTGTGTGGGATGTGTGGGGTGTGTGTGGGGTGTGTGGGGTGTGTGTGGGGTGTGTGGGATGTGTGTGGGGTGTGTGTGGGGTGTGTGGGATGTGTGTGGGGTGTGTAGGATGTGTGTGGGGTGTGTGTGGGATGTGTGGGGTGTGTGTGGGGTGTGTGTGGGGTGTGTGTGGGGTGTGTGGGGTGTGTGTGGGGTGTGTGTGGGATGTGTGGGGTGTGTGTGGGGTGTGTGGGGTGTGTGTGGGGTGTGTGGGATGTGTGTGGGGTGTGTGTGGGGTGTGTGGGATGTGTGTGGGGTGTGTAGGATGTGTGTGGGGTGTGTGTGGGATGTGTGGGGTGTGTGTGGGGTGTGTGTGGGATGTGTGGGGTGTGTGGGGTGTGTGGGATGTGTGTGGGGTGTGTGGGATATGTGTAGGATGTGTGTGGGGTGTGTGTGGGGTGTGTGTGGGGTGTGTAGGATGTGTGTGGGGTGTGTGTGGGATGTGTGGGGTGTGTGGGGGGTGTGTGGTGTGTGTGAGATGTGTGTAGGATGTGTGGGGTGTGTGTGGGGTGTGTGGTGTGTGTGGGGTGTGTGGGATGTGTGTGGGGTGTGTGTGGGGTGTGTGTGGGGTGTGTGGGATGTGTGTGGGGTGTGTGGGATGTGTGTAGGATGTGTGTAGGATGTGTGTGGGGTGTGTGTGAGGAAGCTGAGCTTTGCCAGCCCCGAAATCCCCTCCTGTTTCTGTAGGCACGAACGCAAACCCCAAACCAGAAGTGGCTTCGGTTTTCGACCTCGTAAAATAAAAACAAGGAGGGCTGAGCTGCTGCCAAAGCCAACCCCAACCTCCCGAGCTCTGCTCCCTGCTCCTGCCACCCCTGCTGGCTCTCCTGGCAGGCAGAGGCTGCAGGAAGCAGGAGGCTGCTCCTTCCCAGATGGGCTTTAGGCACATTCCTGCAGCAGCCGGGCCTGGGGGCGTCCCGGAGCCTCCCAAAGCTCCACTGAGTTATCTCAGCTTCCTCTGGAACTTTATTGTGCAAACCTTCCCTGGAACAGGCTCTGGAGCCACCACGGTTGGGGCTCTGCAGCCCAGTGAAAAAGCAGGAGCTTCCCCAGGCAGGGAGCAGAGCTGCTGGGTTTGTTGGAAGGAAGAGCAGGCAGATGGTGACAGGCAAAGGGAGGGGAAGGGGAATTTGGGAGGGAGCAGCTCCATATTCCAGTTTCCATTTGGAAAACTGGAGCTCAGAGCTGCTGAGGATGGGGAAAAAAGGGAGCAGGGGTTTGGGAAGGGAGGGCAGGCAGGGAGATGTGGCCGTGGCAGAACATACTGGGATAAAATTCAATATACGCACTTGTATCTTCAAATAAAAATCTAGGGCTGATAGTGTGGGCTTGAAGAGAAGTTTCCTGATGCTCTAGGGGGGACACATCAGAGTTTAAGGCATGAATTTGCTCCCAGCTCTTGCATCTTCTGGCAGGATTTGCACCAGAATTGGCCCAGACTGTGGTTTTATCAGTGCTGCACCAGGAAAATGCTCACTGCCTTTGAAGCCACCCACCCCTAAACTGAGTTTAGGGAGCAAATTCTTATGGATGAGAGGCATGAATGTGACCCTGGGTCTGCTTCAGAAATGTATTTTGGTGTTTTCTGCTCTAGAAATTGCATTGTAGGGTTTATAGGGGGGTGTGAGACCCGTTTTTTCCCTCTCTGGCTTTAGCCCTTGGTGTTTGTCTTTGAGGAGGATGGAATTTCCTACTGGGCACGTAAACAGCATGTTGGAGCTGAAGTCCAGCCCTGCATGTAAAGTGATGGGAACGAATCAGTTTGGGATGTTTGTTGTCTACACACAATTCCCCTTTTCAAAGGGGCTGCGAGTTTGGGGAGGTCTTAGCCCTGCACGACGGGGAAGATCAGCCATAAATAAATCTGTGACACAGCTACTGGGGACAGGCAGGAATGGCCCTGAGCTTCCTGCAGGCTGCAGCAAGTGAGGCTTTCAAACAAAATCAGGGGAAAGGGGGAACAAGCCTCCCAAAATATGGAACACCTCGTAAAGCTGGGGAGGTAGGAAACAATCTGAGCAGCCCCAGCCAAGGTTCAAACTCTCAGGAGGAAAACTGTACAGTACATAAAGCCCAGGGAATCAGCTCAGGATGCCAACTAATGAGCTTTTTAATTAGCTGCAATTGCAGGCAAGGTTTAAAACCCGAAGAAGTAAGTAAATTAAAGATTTAAAAGACTGAACAGAATCGATGAGGGGTCAGCACTTAAAATATTAAAATGCCAAAGCCGTTGACTTTACAGGAAGTTTACAGTGCTGCAGCAGAGCCCCTTTGAGGGAGCATCAAGCTCTGGGGTTCTGCTCCAGAGCCCTGGGGCTGTACCCTGCCTTCTGCAGGGATCCAAAAATCACCCTGCATGGGCAGCCTGCAGTCTCCACTGCAGCTGCAGGGGATTTTCTGCAGCTCCTCTGGGCTTGTCCCCAGGTGTTTCCCCCCAGCCACATCCCCCGGGGCCAGGGGGCCATGGCCAGGGGCTGTGCACTCACCCTGCCCTGCTCTGTGTGCACATTGCAGCACTGACTCGTCTCACAGTGTCAAACCAAAGGGAAACGGGGCATTGCTGGCTCCAAACTGCCCCTTTTTGCCACTTTTCTCTGTGTCACCTCCGTGCCAGGAGCAGTTCCAAGTCACCAGGATTGTCCCTTTCTTTGCAATAGTAGAAGCTGCTGTTCATTAATGCTGCTGGCTGCCCTCAGGGGTGGAAAATGCTCAACAATCTCAGTGCCACCAGCAGCAGGCAAGGCCAGGCTCCTTGTGTGAGTGCCACTGTCACTGTCACCCAGGCAGGGATCACCTCAGTGTCTGGGGCAGGAGGTGAGTGTGGCTGTGCTTTGTTAATGCTGCTGTGTGAGGGTCTCAAACAGCTTTCCAAGCACCAGCTGATAAAGCCTGAGCTTGCACTTCCAGGAGGAGAAATCTTCCTGTCCTGGGGGGAGCCTGAGGCACAAAGAGGTGGGGTGAGAGCAGCAGAGAACTCTGCACTCAGTCCAGCATTGCAGAGCCTGAACAAGGCAGGTGCTGTGTGGGGTGGAGAAAGGTTTTGATCCGTTTCTATCAGCTGTGGTTTCATTTTGCAGTGTTCTCCTTTTCTGCCTGCTCTGCCTGCCCATCCTTGAGCCTGCCCTGAGCTGAACTGCCCCTGGACCAACGTTCCCCTCTGGGTCAGACCATGCTTTGGACTTGATAAACCCACGGGGACTCGGGGCAGAATCTGAACCCAGACTGGAAAACTCCTCCTTCTTTTCCCTTTTTTTTGTTTCTTTTATATTTAGTCAAGACAGTAACGTGCTAATTCAAAGCTGTTCCAGCTTGGGTGTGCACAGGGGCCAAGTGTGTTTGTTCAAATAAAGATTTACTGAGACCTGTGCGAAACAGGGGAGGAGAGGAAGCAGAGAGGTGAGAGAGGCAGAGAAGAATCCAGCCCCCAGTGGCCTTGAGAGCAATCTGCCAGCGAGGGCTGTCTCCACGCTGATGGATTTGCTGTCACCTCTGCCTGGCACGAGGTGACAGATCTCTGGGTGGGATGGAGCCAGAACCAATAGCCATCCATCACTGCAGGACAGGCAGCAGGCACAGGGGAAGGAGGCAAACCTGGCAAAACATCTCCACCCTCCTTCCCTGACACTGCTGGGCCAATTCTGCAAGGCTCACAGTGAGGGGTGGAGGGGTTTGAACTCCTTTGGCACCTTGAAAACCTCCTGTGCAGGAGATTTCTCTGTGTGTGTGTGAGGTTAAACACCAGCACAGGGCACAAACTGCAGTCTGGGATTGAGGAGATGCTCCTCTGTGCCTTTGGGGTGACAAAAGATAATCTGGATTTCTCACCTCGCACCAGTTCCCGTGGTGGTGCAGGGTGAGAAATCCAGATTATGCTCAAATCCTGGTCAGTCTGAGGCAGCTCTGTGTGTGATGGGAGGAATGGCAAACCCTGCAGGTCCTTTCCTGCTTCCTGGGGCTTCTCCCTGATGAAATCAGGGTCATTTCCAGGTTTCCTTCCTCTCCTGTCCTGTGCTTTTCCCAGTCCTGGGTCGTGTGGAATAAACAGCAGTGAGGTTTGGAGTGTGGATTTTGCTTTTTGGAGAAAATCCAGATACTTCTCTATATGGCTGATAAATGAGAGAACAGGCCAGAAATGTGGGAATATTCCTACATGATGCTGAACAACCCCCTAAAGCCAAAAGGAGTCAGGCACTTCCTTCATTTCCATGTTCTCCTAAATACTGCTAAGCATGTTTCTCAGTCCTTTGTAATCTAAAGAAACTGGGTAAATCTGGCCCCAAAGTGGAGTATTTATTTCTAAATTACTCTTACAAAGAGCTAAAAGGGAAAAAAAAACCCAACAAAAAAATAAAAATAAAAAAAAATATAATAATAATAATAATAATAAACCCACAGCACAGGAATGTTCCTTTAAACTGAATTAGCATGCACAGAGCCCGGGCTGCTGCTGAAGCTTTGCTGCTCCCAGGCCTCAGACTCTGCATCTGGATTTTCATTTCCAATAGGCTAATGTGCTCTGACACTGCACCCCTCTGGGAAGCTACTGACAGGCACTGTCAATATTTCCTTCCCCCTAAAAAAAATAAAACAAACCCCAAACCAATGCAGCCTCCAAAGTGTTGCTTTCCAGCATCAAATTATGGATTGTGCAGTTTCCACCTGGAGAGAAGGTTCCCAGTTCAGCCCCTGCATTTCTTGCATCCCTGGAATCCATTTCTTTGATTGTCTTTTCCTTCTGCTCTTCAGGAAAAAAAATAAAAAAGAAAAGGAATGTTGACATTCCCTGTCATTTCTGGCAGCTGCTGGACTGGGTTATCCTCATGTCTGTGCCAGGCTGTTGTTGCTGTCAGCTGGAAGTGCTCCAAGATTCAGGAGTCAGGCACCCAAATCCTGGAGGTTGGCATCAAAGTCAGGAAAATCAACCACAGGCTTTCGGAGGAATGTTTCCTTCCACTTGGTTTGTGTCGTTCTGCTGTTTTACTCCTTCACTTTGACATTCTAACAGCTCTGCTTTCAAATTTTTCTATAAACTCAGAGGCCAGGAACTCTTCCTTGAGAGTGAGGAAGGTGCAGGACAAAAGCACTTGGCTCCAGGAGTGCAGGCTTTGAGAAACCCACTAAACATCCAAAGGCTTGGGTTATAAATCAGGAGTGCTGACAGCAGCTGGGGTGTGTTTTCCCTCAGGGCAGGTGGAATTCACACTGTTCTTTTCCATCTGGACAACTCTGTCCATTGAAAGGGAATGAGGGAGGATCCAAAGGACACATCCCACCCTTGGCTGGTGGCATTGCTGCAGCTGGTTCCTTGGTTGGTTGTTGGAATTTTGGAATATTCTTTGGAATTTTGGGATATTCTTTGGCATTTTGGAATATTCCTTGGAATTTTGGAACATTCCTTGGGATTCCCTGAGCTCCCCTAACCCCAGGCAGAGGAGCCAGCCCCAGCCCCAGCCCCAGCCCTGAGCAGCCTCACTTGTTTAGGTTTGGGTGTGCAAGGGTTGAATTCGGTCCTGTGAGCGAGGCCAGGGTGAATTTCTGGAGCTCGAATGGTTTTCATACAGAATGTGAAGCAGTTCAGCAGGGAGCTGCTTCCCCTGGGGCAGCCTCACTGGATGGGCACTGCTGGGTTAATAAACTGCCTTTTAAAGGGACACAGGCCTCCTAATCCTTCTTGCTGTTCATTTAGGTGTCCTTTTGGCTTAAGAAAACACTTATTGTAAGTGCATTTCTTCTCACGTTTCCTTATTAGCAACTCCAGTTTCCTGTTTGAAACTCTAATGACACAGATTATATTTCATATTTCATATTAAGGGGACAGTTGTCTTTCTCAAGGATGCTGAGAGAGTTTTGTTCTTATTGTCTGGGCTGTCCTGATTTCATTGTACCTCCCTGGAATCCCAACTTCTTGTTGCAGTGTCCAGAGTGGCTCAATAATTAACGGGGTGAATTCTAAAACACCTCCCCTTTCTTCATTCCTTTTTCTTTTAGATCCTTGTGAGGGAAAGGGAAGGGAAGGGAAGGGAAGGGAAGGGAAGGGAAGGGAAGGGAAGGGAAGGGAAGGGAAGGGAAGGGAAGGGAAGGGAAGGGAAGGGAAGGGAAGGGAAGGGATAAAAAAACCCAGTCCTGTAGTTACTGCATCTTCACGTTGTGCCCCTTGAATCAATTCTGCAACACCCCAGCATTTTCTCTGACAATTTTAATTCCTATTAGCTGGGAGAAGTGAATACCCTGTGCCTGCACCAACCACAGCAAGAGCTGGGAGCACAAACCCTGCAGATTTCCCTTGGAGAAGAGCAGGAATTTCTGATGGAGGCAGCTCTGGGTGCCCCTGGAATGTCTGCAGAGCCCAGCAGGGATCTCCCTCCTCCCCCTGAAGGAGATAATCCCGACCTGGGAAAGGGACAGGGAGCTCCACCCGGGGTAATGAGCTCATTACCTGGGACTAGGGTTAATTAACCCATGGCTCTGCTGCCTCTGGGCTCCCTGCGAGCCCTGGGAGGTGTGGATGGAGCTGGGCTCTGATATTTCCATTCAAATGTGCTCTGCCGTCCCCCCTTCATGTACCAGGACCTCGGGAACGTTGAATTAATTAACTTTCACCGTGATTTCATGGCTGTTTAATGATCTCTTTGTTCTGGGTGGAGAACTGAGGCACGGAGCAATTAGGGACCCTGCCAAGGTCACCCAGGAATTCTCTGGGGGAGCTGGAGGTGGGATCCAGCATTGCAGTGGCTTCTCTTTGGAAGGGTTGGGGGAAGCTGAAAATAAGGATGAGCTGCTGCACCTTGTTTGGGGTCTGTGGGATGATCAGCTCTCCAGAACTGAGGGAGGTTCACCCAGAGGCTTTTGGATAAACCCTGGCTGTGGCTCTGTTCAAATGCAGCAATGAGATTAAAGATGAAGTTTCAGCCCAGAGCTCATCCCCAGGCAGGACAGAAAATAGAACCCAGCGAGGTCTCGGGGTTTTTCCCCAGCCTGGAGATGCTCTGTTGGCCAGAATGTCATTTCTGATTTTATTTGTGCCTTTCTCTGGTCCTGTCTCATTAACCCCCTGTCCCGTGTGGCTGCTCAGGCTGCACAGAGCTCTGCCCTGCAGCCACCCTGCCTGCTGGGGGAATTATTCTGCCTCTCTGAGCTCCAATCCCCAATATGTGCATCGTGCTCTTCTCTCCGGCCTCTCCCCCAGCCTTCCCTTCTTCTTGTTTACATTTTAACTGTTTGGTGGCTTCTCCTCTCTCCCAGAGTCCCAGTCTCTGCTCCGCTCACATCAAACATTCCTCTCTCCTGCTCTGAGGATGGAGGTGGAGCAGAGGCAGCAGATCTGGCTGTGACGAGCTGAGGTTTATCCTCCAAGGTGAACCTTTGGGAGCTGCTCCTTGCAGTGGTGCCTCCCCACAGCCCCCAGCTCCTCCTGGCCCAGGCTGGCTGCTGCTGCCAGGGCTTTGGTAATGCCTTTTCTCTGCCTCCCAGCAGCTTTGGGAACATCTTCATCTCATCTTCCAGGTGCTCTGTAGGTGTGACCCCGTGCAGGGTCCACAGCTGCACCCCAGGAAAGGAGAGAAACCTGCAGAGGGACCCCAGAGCTGTTATTTTGGGCTGGAATATGCCTTTTTGGAGGGTGTTTCCAACAGGACAATTGTGCAGCTCTGCCTCCTGCTCAGGAGTGTCCATGAGAGCCCCTGCAGGGCAAGGAACAGGCACAGAGCTGCTCCAGGGGACAGCGTGGGGACAAAGCAATCCCAGCCCTTCTGTCTGAGGGCTCTGCCACCCTTCCAACCCTTCCCCTTCCACCCTTCCAACCCAGCTCCTTCCAGGCCTCCCATGGCAGTGAAAGCCTCATTCCCTGGCTCTCCCCACTCTCTGTCAGGAGGAGGGACAAGCCTGGGTTATCACCTGCTTGTGGCCTCATCTATCACCTCGAACTGTGGCTCTGGATGAAATTACTCATCCAAACCTAATGTTAAATTTAATCAGGTCTGGAGCAGAGAGGATTAATGGGCTGTGCAGCACAGGCACACGCCTGGCACGGCGGCTGTGACCTGGGTGAGGCTGGAGACGCTCTTTGGAAATGATGGAGCCAATCAGCAGATGGGGAAAGGCTGCAGGAATCCAGGGGGTGGCACTCAGGGCTGTCCCTGCTGCCAAAGGGACACTCAGGTGGCACTCAGGACTCTCCTAGGACAGAGTGGCACTCAGGGGACACTCAGGGGACACTCAGGGCTGTCCCTGCAGTCCAGGGACACTCAGGTGGCACTCAGGACTCTCCCAGGACAAGGTGGCACTCAGGAGACACTCAGGGGACACTCAGGGCTGTCCCTGCTGCCCAGGGACACTCAGGAGACACTCAGGACTCTCCCAGGACAGGGTGGCACTCAGGGGCACTCAGAGCTGTCCCTGCAGTCCAGGGGACAGGGTGGCACTCAGGTGACAAACCTTGGTGCAATTCTCTTTTCTGTGCCCCATCCACCATCCGTGTTCATCCCTCCTGCCTCAGGCAGAAGGAAGGTGAATAATTGAACAGTGTGAACGCTCCAAGGCAGTTTCCAGAGCCTGATGAGCAGTTTCTGCCCCTTTTGGGAAAGCTGTGACCAAGTGACAGAAGGAATCCCGGCACTCTGAGAGGAGAGTGGCAGAGGGGGAGCCCCCCGAGGGAGCCCAGCAGCCTGGGGCAGTGAGGTGGGGAAGGGAAGGAGCTCAGGGAGGTGTTTTCAGGTCGCTGCTGACTCTGGGGACTCCTGCCCCGCTCTGTTTTCCACTCACAGCCTCAACAGTCTCGGTTTCAATCACAGATTTCCCCAGCCCTCCCCGGGGAGGAGGCTCAGCCAGGGCTGGGGCACCCCCAGCTGCCACCCACACAGGAGTCCTCTGTGCCTTTCTCAGTATTTCCCTCCCTCACAGGCATCCTCTGTTCAGAGAAACCCCCTGTCCCCTCCCACGCTCTCAGGGCACCATCTGCTCCTGCTTTGCACCATGACGTGTTTCCTCTGGCCTTTATTGGCTTTTTTTTTTAGCCAAACCTGAGAGATGCAGAGAAACAAATACCCTGTTTGCTCTGGGGATGGAGCACCCACCCCCTCAGACACGCTGACTTTATTTCTTGGGGAGGTTTCGTGTGGTGGCTCAGGGGAAAGGTCGAGTTTTCATTTTGGTTTTGTTTTTTCCACCCTGTGAAGTTCATAAAGGGCTCCTCACAGCATCTGCTGAGGTGGTGAAAGGCTTCAGGAGCCTGCTGGCTTTGATAACCATTATCAGTGATAAGGCAGCGTGAGCTGAGGGTGTCAGTGGGAGGGAGGGCAGGGGGACACAGAGCCACTGTCACCCCCTGCCTCAGTGTCCCCATGGCACCAGCAGGGCCAGGCCTGTCCCCAGGGCAAGGGCTTTGTACTCCAGGGGTGCTGAATGTCTGTGGTGCTACACCCTGAAGTGCTCAGCAGGGACAGCCCTGAGTGTCCCTGGGCAGCAGGGGCAGCCCTGAGTGTCCCCTGAGTGTCCCTGGACAGCAGCAGGGACAGCCCTGAGTGCCACCTGAGTGCCACCCTGTCCTGAGTGACCCATGAGTGCCACCCTGTCCCCTGAGCAGCAGGGACAGCCCTGAGTGTCCCCCGAGTGCCACCCTGTCCCTTGGACAGCCCTGAGTGTCCCCTGAGTGCCCTGAGTGTCCCCTAGACAGCAGGGACAGCCCTGAGTGTCCCCTGAGTGTCCCTGGGCAGCAGGGACAGCCCTGAGTGTCCCCAGAGTGTCACCCTGTCCCCTGGACAACAGCAGGGACAGCCCTGAGTGTCCCCTGAGTGTCCCCTGAGTGTCACCCTGTCCCCAGGCAGGGGCTGTGGCTGCAGGGAGGGGGACATGAATTGTGCATTTCCCACCCACGGAGCCTTTCAGGAGCAGAGCTGGCTGACAGGAGGGAGGCTTGGGCACATCTGCCTCACCAACCAGAACCACCAGGGGAGGGGAGAGGAAAAAAGCCCCGAGACACATCAAAATCCGCCTGTTTTGTTTTTTTTTTTTCCTCCAGCAGAGCTGTGGGTGTCAGCACTGCCCCCCAGGCAGGGACTCCCAGCTCATTAGAGTGTCTGTGGAGCAGAGCTGCTGGCCCCAAGGCGTGCAGGGATGTTTTCAACAAAATAAAATGCAGATTTTTTGGTGATTTTTTTTTTTTTCCTTGTAAGTAGTTGTGTTATCTTCTGCTTCCCTCCCCAGCTGCCAGCCCAGCAGGCAGAGCAGCTCCATCCCCTGAGTGCTCAGATCTGTGCACTGGGGGGTGGCAGGAGCTCTGGGGGGAGTGGGACACTGAGATGATGAACAGCAGCACTGCCAGCAGCATCTCAGAGTGAGCTTCTCCTCTGGCTGCTTCTTGTTTCTCCTCCTTTGTAGGTATTTTGGAGATGGGTTTGAATTTCTCCTCCCTTGTAGGTATTTTGGAGATGGGTTTGAATTACCCAGCCTGGGCCCCACACCGAGGCCAACTGTTGTAGGAGCATCTTTAGGTGGCAGGGAGAGGGAACTCTGCAGAGCTGAGATATTATAAAATACGTGGGTTTATTGCAAGGGTTGTGGGTAAAAAGGGCTTTCTTTGCCTTCAGCCACCAGCCTGGGCTGGAGGGAACCCCAAAGAGAGAGGGAGAGAGAGAGAGAGGGTGAGACCTAAGAAGAAGGGAGGAGAGAGCAAAGGGGCAGGGGGAAGAGAGGAGAGGTATAATGTAGTAACATCCGAGGACAGCAGGGAGAGGGAACTCTGCAGACCTGAGAATATGTGGGTTTATTGCAAGAGTTGTGGGTAAAAAGGGCTTTCTTTGCCTTCAGCCACCAGCCTGGGCTGGAGGGAAGTCCCATGAGAGAGGGAGGAAGAGCAAGAGGATAAGAGATAAGAAGAGGGGAGCAAGAGAGGTGGCAGAGGGAAGAGAGCAGGGATAAGAGAACTAGAGAGCTAAAGAGAGTAGGGGGAAAAGAGAGCTCAGAGCAGGGGGGAGAGAGCAAGCAAGAGCCAGAGAGAGTGAGATCTTTGTTACAATCCATTCTATCTCCTTTTGTGATGAATATTCTAATTTACAGTGACCAACCAATACAAGACACAAAATCCTATAGAATCTCCATACAGCCTATAAGAACTACTACATGACCACACTGTGTTATATTTTAAACTCTAAAAACTCCTCTTTAGACTTTTCTCTTTTGCTACATTGACCTGTGGATCCCTCAGCCAGCAGAAGGGTGTTGTTCAATTAAAAGGGATTTTGTGTGGGTTCAGGGGGAAAAAGGGAAAAGAGAAAAGGGAAAGGGGAAAAGGAAAAAGGGAAAAGGAAAAAGAAGGGGATTTGTGTGGGTTCAGGGGAAAAAAGGGAAAAGAGAAGAGGGAAAAGGAGAAAAAAAAAAGGGATTTAGTGTGGGTTCAGCAGGGACACAGCTCCTGGCTGACTCTGAACACTCTGAAATGAGTCTGGAGTTGGGAATCACCCCGGCCCCGGGGTGGGGCAGGGCAGGGCAGGGCAGGGGAGCTGGGGAGGGAAGTTCTGATGAAATCCCTGCATGGAAACGATCCCATCCAAACACAGCTGCAGCTGCTCCCACCCTGTCACTGCCAAGGCCTGTGTCAAGAGCCCCCAGAAATGGGAGATGTCGCCACCAGTGAAGTTCAAAACCAGCCCTGAACTCTGCTGAGAGCACCGAGGGGACTCCCCCACCCTCCTGTCCCTCCTTTTCTAATCGCTGGTGCCTTTCTTGGTTTGTTTCTTTTAGTTTTGTACCTCTGTGTTTTGTTTTGTGTCTTTGGGGCTTTCTCAGGGGCAGAGAAGGACTGGTGGGAAAAGGATCAGCTCTGGATGGCTCTGCTGGAGGATGGAGAGCTGTAGGAGCATCCGAGGAGGGCAGGGAGAGGGAACTCTGCAGAGATGAGCTCTGAGATGTGATCATGGCAGGGAGGAAGACGGGGATGAGCTGGAGATGGGTGGAAGGACAGAAAACAAAAGGGCCCAAGGGTGCAGCCCCTCTCCACCCTGCCAAGGCATCAGGGAAAAGGGGGATAAGAAAAGTCTCTTTAGAGTTTAGAATACAGGATGATGTGGTGATAGAGCAGTTCTCATGGGCTGCAGGCAAAGTCTGTAGGGTTTGTATCTGGCGCCGGTTGGTCACTGTAAATTAGAATATTCAACACAAAAGGAGATGGAATGGATTGGAACAAGGGCCTCACTCTCTTCTACCTCTTCTACCTCTCTCCTACCCCTCTTAGCTTTTCACCTCCCTTATCTCATACTCCTCTCTCTCTCTCCCTCTCTCTTTGGGGTTCCCTCCAGCCCAGGCTGGTGGCTGAAGGCAAAGCCTTTTTTACCCACCACCCTGTAATAAACCCCCGTGTTTGTAGAATATCTCAGCTCTGCAGAGTTCCCTCTCCCTGCCATCCTACAGTGGGGAAAGGCTCAGCTCAGCTAAACCCTCCCTGATCTCGGTGCTGAAGGCAGGAGGGTTCACTCTGTGGATGCCCTGACTCTGTGATCCTCCTGTTCCATCACTCCCTCCCACCTGCCAAGGACATTTAATGCACAAACCTCTTTTCTGTGGCCAGGTAGGCTTGGGTGAAGCCTGAGGAATTCCAGCTATCGCTGTTCCTCCTGCTGCAACCCTTCCCAGCATCCAGCAAGGGGAGCTGAGAACCTGCTCCCTTCCCTCTGCCATCCCAGCAGCTCAGGCTGTGCCCAGGTGACGGGGCAGCTGCAGGACCAGCCCCTGGGGCTCTGCAGCCTCTGAAACCACTCCGAGTGCATTTAGCAGTTTAAAATTATGATATTTCATGTTTCTGTTCACTGGGGAAAGCCTCCAGCTTCTGATTCCTCCACCAAACACCTGCCAGGTGCTCTGGTGGCAGCTCCCTGTGGGATCTGGACTTTCTATTCAGTGGGGAAAACCTCCAGCTCCTGATTCCTCCACCAAACCCTGCCAGGTGCTCTGGTGGCAGCTCCCTGTGGGATCTGGGCACTCAGACCCAGCTCCAGAGCAGGCTCTCAATGCACAACATCAAATCTCTCACGCAGGGAGAGCTCTGGGTGGGAGCCTGCACTCCCTGCCTGATGCGCTGAGCAGCTGGGGCAGGGCCCTGCCTCACAGCCACGCTTCAGGCTTGTGCTTAATGAAAATTTGGGACCTTCTGGAGGGTTCTGAGGGGCCAGTTCTGCTCCTCAGACTGTCTTGTCCATTCTAGCTCAGGTTTTGTGCTCCTCTGCCAAGGTTTGGATGGAGAACAAGATCTCTGTCAGGGAAGGGAATGGTGTCCCCCGAGTTTCTGGCTCTCTGCAGGGTCTCAAAGCCACCTAAGCGGCCTCAGTGGGGCTGAGAGGGGAGGCAGATGCTGATAAGTTCTTATCTGAAGGTTTATAACCACTGGTTTCAGTGTGGAGAAATAGAGTTTTGTTCTTTTCTCCTGTCAGGGAAAGGAGAGATGCTGTTGATGCGAGCTCTGCACACTGAGGAATTCCTGAAGAGCAGCCTTGAGAATGTGAGTAATGAATTACTTCTAAAATCCTTTGGAAAATAACACTGGGAATTTTTGTGAGCAGCCCCACAGCTTCCATCCTCCCTGGCTCTGGATGCCCTTTGGACAGGGAAGTCAAAGCACCACTTTTAACTTCTTGTGTTTGGTGTGTTCTGCCATTCAGCCTGGCGAGTTCAGTTTGCCTCCCATCTTTTCCATCCATTTGAATCCCTCCCCACTGGGATCAGCCTTTGATATCCATATATTCATATATATCCATATATTCCTGCACACAGCATTCCCACACGGGCAAAGACCTCTGAGATCTTTGCAGAAATGAAAATTCAAATGGCTTGAAGTCAGCTGCAGGCCTTGGGAAGTGCCGGGATGGCAGAGCTCCCATTCCCTCTGGAAGGTGAGGAGCAGCAGGAATGGGATGAGCACAGGAGCTGCACAAAGTGACAGGCAGGGAATGACCCCCAGGACCCCCTGGCAGGGCTGGGCTGGGCTGGTGGCAGCAGCTCTGCTGTCCCTGGGGGCCCCCTGCCCATCACACACACACTGAGCTGCAGGGCAGCCTGGAAAGAATCCATCCATTCATCCATTCCTGCCAAACCCCGAGGGCAATGCCCCAAATCTGCTCCTCCCCTTCCTTTCCTTGCCTTCGTGCTTTGATTTAAAAAATATATATATTTTTTTTTTTTAAAAAAAAAGAAGCTTTCCTGCCTCCCAAATGCTCAGTGAGGTTGGCCTGTGCGAGCCTTTGCTGGCCAGATCCCGTGGCTGTGGTGCTGGGAGTGCACAGTGTGGGCAGAGAGGGGACAGAGCTGCTGCCATAAGGCTTTTTCTTCCCCACTTCTTGCCAACATAATCAAAATAACTCACTTGCACCTAATAAAATAAAACGCAGAATCCAAAAGCCTTCCTTCCCTCCAGCAGTTTGTCTGGATCCCATTCCTTGGAGCTGAGCTGAGGGTGCCAGAGGGGGCTTTATTTTGGTTTTGTTGTTAACTTCTACTCAGAGTGAAAAATACCAACAGTGGGTCAGGAGGTGCAGCTCCTTTCTGCCCCAGATGGAAGTCGAGAGCTGCTAAAGCTGCTCCTTTATGGGGGCCAAAGTTAATCTCAGTGTTTTTCCTTTTCTTGCTTCTCTTCTCTCTCTTTCTCCCTTTTATTTCTGTTTAATTTAGTCTCTGCTTACCGAGGGCAGGTGGGGTTTATTCCTTCCTTCTCTGCTCTAAATACATTTGTGTGCTTTTCCAGTCAGTCTCTTCCCTTTGCTCCATTTCCATTTTCCCAACTGTAAAACCTTTAAAGGTGGAGGTGCCAGGAATGGCCAGAGATGAGGGATCCAAAGGTGCTCAGAAATAAAAGAAAGCAAACAGAGAGGGAATTCCCCGAGATGTAGTGGCAACCCTGATTATTCATTAACTCTTTTGCATCTCCTGCATATGTAAATTTTGACTGTTAATTGTGGTCAATTAAAACGCAAAATTAATGGCTTTTTATGGGCTGGAAGGTCTGGACTGCCGAATGATCAACTGAGAGTTTGTCTAAAGGAATTCACAGAGAGGTCCTGATTTTTGACATCCCTTTGAGGGGAAAAGCAGTGAAATAGCCTGGGGCATCTCCATGTCAGGCCTCTCCTTCTCCAGGGTGTGAAAAAAAGGGAATTTGGGTGTTGCAGGGGCAAATGCAGCCCTGGGGTGAACCCAGCTGTGCCCACCCCGGGGTGGGATGTGACACTGGGGACAAAGTGTCACCCTGCAAACACCCAAAGCCTGTCCAGGACCCCCAGGCAGGACCTGCAGGGGACAAAGGTGAGTTGGATCCTCCCCAGCCCTTCCAGGAAACCTCCTCTGCCCCAAGAGCAGAGAGGGAGAGGCAGGAATGAGGATGTGACTCAGTGAGGACACTCTGCTGGGTTTCCAGCTCAGAACCTCCTCTGGGGGTTGTGTTCATGGCCAGGGCTGGGGATTTCACTGCTGGGTGGATTTAATAGCACCTCACAAATCAGGAGATCCCACAGCCATGGAAATGATGGAAATGACGGAAATGACAGAAGTGACCTGTGCCTCACATCTGGCTGGGGACAGACACGGGGGTTCTGTCCTTCCAGCACATCCCTGGCTCCACTGGGGGCTGTGTTTGTGCTCTCCAAGGCACGAGTTGTCCACCTTTATTATTGCTTAAATCGTGTCCTAGGCACTGCTGTTTCCAGTCCAGTCAGGACTTACAGATTAAATATATATATATATATATATATATATATATATATTTTATTTATATATATATATATGCTTGTGTGTGTGTGCATTATATATATTGATATTGATATTAATATATAAAAATATATCTACATATATTTATATGTATTTATATCAAATATATATTATATATTTATATAAGTATATATATAAACAGATATTTACGTTTATATCATTTATATACTTTATATATATTTATTATATATAATATTTATATATTACATATAATATATACTCTATTAATTTTATATATTTATATATTTACTATATAATATATATTATATATAATGCATTATATATTATATTATATTATATTATATTATATTATATTATATTATATTATATTATATTATATTTATCATATATATATTATATATTATTTCTATATTTTATATATTTATATATCTATTTATATGTATTTATTTTTATTTATATATTTATATATATTTGTATATATAAAGCCCACTCAGATTGATAGACAGAGGTAAGAAATCAAGGGCCATGATTCTCTATGACACGAAGGTAAAGGAACTGGCTCCCTGTGCCTGCCCCGCAACCCCCAATTACTCCAAGAGGCAGCTGCAAAATAAGTGGGCAAATGAAGAGCACTGATCAGTCACAAAACCCGGCTCTTTTTAGATCATTGCTGGATGAAACATCCTTGAGCGAAACAGAGTTCTCAGCCAAACCTGTAATTTTCAAGTAATCACTGAGTTTTGAGTGTTGTCGTGTTAGCACCAGCAGCCACCAGCCTTGGGGAGGAGGCAGCACAGAGGGTCTGTTAATGGGCAATCAGAAATATTTTCATCAATGGCGTGGTTAAAAGGCTCACTCAGCCCTCCTGAATCCCCATCAGCATCAGGGAAAGGAGGGGAAAAGCCTGATCATAAAAAAATCAGAGACACAATGTGAGAGTTGTAATGCAGTAATTTGCAGGTTGGGATGGAAAAACATCAATGCTCAGTTCTGCCTATTGAGCCATTGTTTGTGAGTTGTTATTAAAAATATAATTGCTCAGCTCAGGTGCTGGTGGCAGGAGATTCCCCTGTGAGAAATCTGCCTCCAGCACAACTCAATTCTCCTCACTGGGGTTTGACCGAGGACAAATCAAGTTGTTTATGTCTGGGAAGGGATTTGGTGGAAACAGCCCATTCCAAAGGGCCTGGTGTAGGAACAGCCATGGAGGGCAGGGAGAGGGAACTCTGCAGAGCTGAGATATTCTGGAAAAATGTGGTTTTATTGCAGGGGTTGTGGGTAAAAAGGGCTTTGCCTTCAGCCACCAGCCTGGGCTGGAGGGAACCCCAAAGAGAGAGGGAGAGAGAACAAGAGGATAAGAGCTGAGAGAGAAGGGAGCAAGAGAGAGAGGGGTGGCAGGGTCAGAGAGCCAGAGAGAATAAGAGTAGGGGGAAGAGAGTTCTTGATCAGTTTTTCAGGAATAACACTGCTGAGATATCAACAAATCACCCCAAAATACTGGGCAGGGGTGAATTCCCTTGTTGCCTTTTTCGGTGGTGTGTAACCATCAGGGAGGGGTGATGCTGGCTTGGGAGAAAAGGAAAAAAGGGAAAAGGGAAAAGGAAAAAAGGAGAAGAGGGATGGATCCTGCTGTCCCTGGAGCTGCTGGTGGGGAGAAAAGAAGAAAAGGAGAATAGGAGGAAAGGAGGAAAGGGAAGGCTCCTGCTGTCCCTGGAGCTGCTGGTTGGGAGGAGAAAAGGAGAAAAAGAGAAAAGGAGAAAAGGGAAAAAGGAGAAAAGGGAAAAGGGATGGCTCCTACTGTCCCTGGAGCTCCTGGTTGGGAGAAAAGGAGAAAAGGAGAAAAAGAGAAAAGGAGAAAAGGGAAAAAGGAGAAAAGGGAAAAGGGATGGCTCCTACTGTCCCTGGAGCTGCTGGCTGGGAGCAAAGGAGAAAAGGAGAAAAAGAGAAAAGGAGAAAATGAGAAGAGGAGAAAAGGAGAAAAGGGAAGGCTCCTGCTGTCCCTGGAGCTGCTGGTGGGGAGAAAAGGAGAAAAGGAGAAAAGAAGAAAAGGGAAAAGGAGAAAAGGGAGGGCTCCTGCTGTCCTGGAGCTGCTGGTGGGGAGGAAAGGAGAAAAGGAGAAAAGAAGAAAAGGGAAAAGGGAAAAGGGAAGGCTCCTGCTGTCCTGGAGCTGCTGGCTGGGCTCTGGCAGGACACAGGGCACACACACTGACTGTGGAACAGGGACTCTGGCTGATGCCACACAGCCACTTAATGCACCAGCTAAAACCTACTTTTATACCCTGAAGAGATTAGTGTCTGTCATTTGGGCTTTTACTTTGGAGTCTAATAGCTGGAGATTTAATCCCTTATTCAGAGCAGTAATTACTGCTCACATAAATGGGTCTGGTGGAGTCAGTGAGCTGAGCTCCCCGAGGAGAGGGACAGCCACTTTTACCAATCCAATCCCCACAGTCTTGTGCAATGCCTGCAGTGCTTGGTGCCTGTAGGAATGGTGGGAATTTATCTCACTTTTTTTCCATGGAAAAGTGTGGAAACATTTGGGGTTTGGGCGCTGAGGAGGGACCTGGCCGTTCTATGTGGGATTTTTCCACTCCCCTGGGCAGTGGAAAATCCCAGGACATGGTTCTCCCTGGGATTTATGTTGTGCCTGTTCTGGAGCTGGGTCTGAGTGCCCAGATCCCACAGGGAGCTGCCACCAGAGCACCTGGCAGGTGTTTGGTGAAGGAACCAGGAGCTGAAGGTTTTCCCCACTGAATAGAAAGTCCAGATCCCACAGGGATTTGCCACCAGAGCACCTGGCAGGGTTTGGTGGAGGAACCAGGAGCTGAAGGTTTTCTCCACTGAATAGAAAGTCCAGATCCCACAGGGAGCTGCCACCAGAGCACCTGGCAGGGTTTGGTGGAGGAATCAGGAGCTGGAGGTTTTCCCATTGAACAGAAACATGAAATAGCATCATTTTTAACTGCTAAACACATTTGGTGTGGTTTCAGAGACCTGAACCAAAGCAGCTTTGTAGGAATTCCTGAGGGGTTGTTCCCCTGCTGCCTCCACCAGCTGGAGCTGGGTCTGAGGGCTGTTGTTGGCTGTTGTTACCAAAGAAATCAATTCAGTAAAAAAAGAATAAAACTCCCCCAATGTGGACCTGAGGGATGTTATTTCTCTGCAGCCCCACTGCAGCCAGATCAGAACCTCAGCACCCTGAGCTCTTCCTCTGCTCTGACCCCCAAATCCTTGGCCTTGGCTTCTCATTTCTGGGTTTAGTTCTGTTTGTTACCACTTGAGACAACAACTGGTCTGATTCTGCTCACAGAACGGAGCCGTGCCAGTGTTGGTAATTTTGGGAGATCATTTGGCAGCCTGTGCCCAACCCCTGGAGGGTTTCCCTTTCAGAAACACGAAAATGAGGAGAAAAGATTTGGTCCAGAGATGCAGTTCCCAAACTGTTCATTGCATGACCTCGGGCAGCTCATTTAATTTCTCTGTGCCACAGTTTATCTCTCAGAGAAAACAGGGGGAAGCTACAAACACCTATTTATCTCTTGCAATAGGCTGGCAAATCTAATAAACTCTGGCAATAAGCTCCTGATCCTGTAAAATACCAGAGAATGGCAGAAAGAACAGCATTATTTACAAATTCATGTTTCCTTTCCCAGGTAACTGGCACTGCTGGTTGGGATTTAAGCTGCTGCTCAGTAGTTTACTGGAGCAGAGTTTGGCACTGGGAGTCCAGTGTGGAGCTTTTCTTTATTCCTTTAGGCATTTTCAGTCTTTTAGGGGACAAACCCCAGCCAGGTGAGCCCAGTCAGGTAGAGCAGAGAAGGACCTGGGTTGTGGTTTGATGTGAAAACTGGTCCATGAATAAAATAAATCCCAGCCTCAGGTGGAGCTGGAGCAGGGGAAGAAAGCAGCACTGGAAAAGGAGCCTTGGTTTAGGGAGATGGATGGAAATTAATCATTTCCCAATTTCTGTTACCTGTGTCTGTACCTGGGGGTGTTAGCAGGGCGGGTCTCTAAAGGTCACAGAGCTTTAGGGAGGAAATTAACATAAATGACAAAGAAAGTATTAAATTCCTTAATTACAGAGTGAAAATACATGTAAAAAAAAAAAAAAAGAAATAATATATATTTATAGACAAACTGGAGGAGCAGAACCCTGTCAGCTGCACTGGGGGCACACACAGGGACACACCTGGCTCAAATGGATGATGAGAGCAGATCCCAAATTCCTTCTCAAGGTCCCCCAGCCCTTATGGGGTTCCAGGGGCACAGGAGAAACAGGGAAATTGTGCTATATGGAGGGGGGAATTTAATTCAGGCTTTAAAACACCTAAAAGGAGATTAATACTTAAAAAAAATAATAATATTAGAATCTCCTGTCCACAGGAAAACGCTGTGCAGGAGAAGAGAGCCTGGGAACCGAGAGCAAACTGGAACCCAGTGAATTAGGCTTAACTACAGCAAAAACAGCACTTGTGGAAACGAGGCCCCCGAGGGCCCATAACGCAGCAGTAAAACCTTCCAGGAGGGAAGTCAGGCAGGGCCATAAACCTGGGGAGGCAGGAGAGGGGAGCCGGGAGCTGAGGCATAAACCAGGAGAGATTAAAGGCTGACAGATGCAGGAATCCTCCCCAGACTGAGCATCCTCACTGCTCTGGCCTGGGGACAGGTTTGTCCCTGTGCCACTGCCACAACGTCCCCCAGACACCACTGAGGGGGGCAGAGCAGTGAGCAATGGATGGGAAATAAAATAAGGAAATATAATCAAATCAACATCGAGTGGATTTGATTTAGGAGGACACCAATGAATAGGGAAGGGGAGGAAAGTGGCAGGGTGAGAGTTGCTGTTGGGTAGGACTGTGGCTTGAGTGAGATATAGTGCCAGCCCTAAATTATCATCATCATTATTTTTTTTTTTTTTTTTTTTTTTTTTTTTTTTTTTTTGGCTGGGCTGTGCTGTGACATCAATACCAATTTACACTCCGGGTGAGTAGCACTTACTACCTTCTTGTCTTCATAAATTGTGCATTGTCCTTATTTATTTGCCTCCCTTCCTCCCCTTCCTGCATTTGCCTCTCTCCTCCTTTGGAGGCCTGATGGGGCTGGAGCATCCTTGCTGTGCCCTTGAAGAGGGTGACATTTAACCCCAGAGAATTCCCAGGGGTGGGAATTCTCATCTTCTTTCCCTCCCTGGGAGGGGATGGGGTGCACAGAATGTTGGCACAGCTCTTGGCAGAGCTGCTGGAGCAGCAGAATTCTCTGTTTTCCAGCCTGGAAGCTGAGCTGTGTTGGGTGCTCCTCATCTTTGGGTAAAGGAGGGTGGGAGAGCAACAAGGGGCAGGGAATGTTCATTGGGGGTTTGTGCCAAACCTGGGGGTTTCACACTCAAAAACCCGAGTCCTGCACCTTCCCCTCTCCTGCCTTTGTGAGTGGCTCAGTGGTGAAATGAATGAGGCAAAGTCCATTTGGAAGTGGAGCTGTGCCAACTTCCTTTCCCAGTTTCATTTGGAGCTCTGATGGAAATTAAACTGGAAAAAGCCTCGTTTGAAATGTGAATATTTTGGGTTTTTTCAGTCACTTAAAATCACACCTTAAATTGGTCTGGTATCCCTCAACATATGGGATAACTCCTAATCTGCCCAGGAACTGAATTTGCCTGTCAGAGGGGCAGATGGTGGAGCTGGAATTCTCAGAATTACCTGTTTGGGATGTGGCAGGACAGAGCTGGTACCAGCTGGGTTATTTTCAGGTGTTTTGTGAACCTCAGGGTGGTAACACCCCCCATTCCCCTGGGAGGGCTTTCCCTCTGTGGGAACACCCCTGGTGCAGATAAAGCTGCAGAGAATTCAAAACTCAGGGCAGAAAACTCGAGGGAGGGAGTGAATTTGGGAGGCCACATTCATTTGGGAGTGCCCGAGGCAAATGTATGTTATTTTATTTCCTTTGGGAAGTGCCAGGGCCAGGGCCAGGACAGAGATTTCTTCAAGAAACAATTCCAGATTTCATCCCCCAAACCCAGACCCATTAACTGCAGCTCACAGCCACATCCTGCACCTGCTGCAGTGTCTGTTATTAGATACAGGAATTACCAGGGTTTCCTCCTGATCCCTCTGTGATCACTTCACACTCGGATGTTTTGCAGCCGAGTTGGAAATTTGATTTATTTTGAGGAGCTGCTTTGCTGAAAAGAAAGATTCAGGTAAAACCCAAAAAAATCTTGGTGCTGCTTCCTGCAGCAGAGATAGATTGGAGGAGAAAAAAAACCCTGACCTTATTTAGGAGTAGTAGATTTAATAATCCCTGATGGAATTACTGATGAGGAACCTACACATTGATCCCTTTCCTGTAAAGGCTTTTTCCCCCCTCATTTCTGTCCCTGTGCAGCCCCAGCTGTGGGGAACCCCACACAACCCTTATGGGGCCCTGGGTTGGAATCTTAACCCCACACAGCTGCAATGGGAAGGAGATCCGCGCAAAGAACTTTTTTATTTTTGGCTTTTTTTTTCCTGCTTTTCTGTGCAGGGGCAGGGAAGGAGCTGTGGAGCTCCTCTCACACCCCGGCTGTGCTGGCTGGGCCAGAACAGAGCCTTGTCCCAGGCCAGAGCCCTCCCTCCCCAGCCTCCCCACAGCAGCAGAGGTTTGCAACTGCAGCTTTTCCTACAGTTGTAATAATGCAAATTAATTGTCAGGATGCAAAGGGAAAAAAAAAAAAAGAAAAAAAAAGAAAAAAAAAAGAAAAAAGCTGAACCGCCTGCCAAAGCAACAGAGCAGCTCCTTCATTTCCATTTTCTGCCTGCACTAAAGTGGAGGACGAATTAAAAATCCTTGGCCCGGTTCTCCGGCCTGGAACAATTTTTCCTGAGGGTGGGTTCGGTACCGGTGGGCTTTGCCCGGTTCTCCATCCCAGGATGGTCTAACTGGGGTTCGGTACTGGTGATGTTTTCCCGGTTCTCCATCCTGGGATGGTCTCCCCGAGGTTTGGGTTTTGCCCGGTTCTCCTGCCCAGGATGGTCTCCCCGAGGTTTGGGTTTTGCCCGGTTCTCCATCCTGGGATGGTCTCACAGAGTGCAGGTTTGGTACCGGTGGGGCTTTGCCCGGTTCTCCAGCCCGGGTTGGTCTTGCCGGGGTTTGGTACCGGTGATGTTTGCCCGGTTCTCCCACCCGGTCCGGTGTCACTGCGGTTTGGTACGGCAGGGTTTGCCCCATTCTCCATCCCAGGCCGGTCTCACCAAGTGTGGGTTTGGTACTGGTGGGGTTTCCCCAGTTCTCCATCCCTCGGGCTGGTGTCGATGAGGTTCAGACTTTTCCCGGTTCTCCATCCCGGTCCAGTCTCACCAGGGTTCGGTACCGGTGGAGCTTTTCCCGGTTCTCCAGCCCGGGATGGTCTCACCGGGGTTTGGGTTTTCCTGGTTCTGCAGCCTGGGCCAGTCTCACCGGGGTTCGGTACCGGGAAGCTTTTCCCGGTCCTCCATCCCAGGATGGTCTCACTGGGGTTCAGTATCGCAGGGTTTTCCCGGTTCTCTATCCCGGTCCAGTCTCACCGGGGTTCGGTACCGGCGGCTTTGCCCTGTTCTCCAGCCCGGGCCGTTCCCGGTGCCGTTCCCGCAGCCCTGTGTCCGTGCGGGGCTCGGGGCCGGGCCGGTTCCTGTCGGGGCCGTGTTTTCCCATCGTGCGGCCCCTCGGGGCTCCCCCGGGGCCGGCGGGGGCGGCGCGGGCGGGGCGGCAGCGCCGGGCCCGCCGCGTTAATTGAGCCGTGGCGGCGGCTCCGCTCCCCCGCCGGGGCCGCTCCGACCGCGGCGGCGGCGGCAGCGCCCGGGGGGACCGAGCGGCGCCAGCCCGGGCCGGCCCCCGGCAGAGCCCCCGGGGCTGAGCCAGCCCGCCCCGTCCGCATCCCGCCGGGAGGGCGCGGGGCCGGCTCCGGGCCGGCTCCGGGGTGGTTTCGGGCCGGCTCTGGGGCGGCTCTGGGGCGGCTTCGGGCCGGCTCTGGGGCGGCTCTGGGGCGGCTTCGGGATGCTGACCCAGTTTTGGAATGCTGTCCCGGTGCTGGAATGCTGCCCCAGCTCTGGGAGGGCTCCTGGATGCTGCCCCCCGTTCTGGGATACTGCCCAGCTCCTGGATGCTGTCCCGGTTCTGGGATGCTGCCCTGGTTCTGGGATGCTGTCCCGGTTCTGAGTTGCTGCCCCAGCTCTGGGATGGCTCCGGGATGCTGCCCCAGCTCTGAGATGCTGCCCCAGTTCTGCAATGCTGCCCCAGTTCTGCAATGCTGCCCCGTCTCTGGGATGTTGCCCCAGTTCTGAGTTGCTGCCCCAGCTCTGGGAGGGCTCCTGGATGCTGCCCCGGTTCTGCAATGCTGCCCCAGCTCTGGGATGTTGCTCCAGCTCTGGGATGCTGTCCCGGTTCTGGAATACTGTCCCGGTTCTGGAATATTGCCCCAGCTCTGGGATTCTGCCCCAGCTCTGGGATGCTGATCCAGCTCCAGGATGCTGCCCCAGCTCTGGGATCCTGCCCCTGTTCTGGGATCTTCCCCAGCTCAGGGATGCTGCCCCGGTTCTGGGATCCTTCCCCAGTTCCGGGGTCCTGCCCAGGCCGGGGGAGTCCCCACAGCAGCTCATAGCAGGGAGCAGGAGCTAATCCTCCCCCAATTCCCGTCCCCAGTGACGGTAACTGCGCACAGCAAAGCCTTCCCGGAGGTGGCGCTGGGATTAGGGAAAACCTCTCTGCTCTTCCCTCGCCGCTTTCATTCCGCAGGGAGATAATGGGATTACTCACAAAGTCGCTCTGATGCGGAGCCCGACACGGGAACTACAATTCTTTATATTGTTTTGTGTCCCCGTGGATTCCCACACCCCGCCAAAGACACACCTGGAAATGTTATGTGTCTGTAGTGTGGATTTTTTAGCAATTTTCCCCCATTTTTGGTGTGTACAGGAATTAAAAGAGACCCTTTACCCCAAGGAGTGGCAGATCTGCAGGAAGTGCATAGTGAAATATTCAGAAATGAGGGGAACAATTCCTATTTAGAGTCAAATATCAAATATAAGAATGGGGTGGAGGGATTGGGAGGGATTGTGGAATTGGCCCCAGGTCTGGGGACCCCCCAAGAACCAGCCTGGAGTGACCCTGTTTGACAAATCCTGCCCGTGGCACCACTCCAGCTGCTTGTGCAGAAAGCAGGGCCCAGGCAGGTGTTGATGGCAGCAAAACAAATGTGGAATAGGTTGTGATAAAGGGAGTTCTCCTGGGAAGGGGAAAAAGCAGCGATAAATATCAGGAAACTGTTGGATCGCAGGAAGAGTGAAGATGTGTTGGTTGGAGCTCTCGGGGACTGTCCTCCAATGCATCAAATGTTTCATCTGGGGGCCTGATGAAAGCTTCAGGTTTCGGTTAAGTTTATTTTCTTTTGTCTTTTTGGTATTTTCCTCTCCAAGGATAGACATTGGCCCATCCCAAGGAATTAAAATATATTTTATGTGATTTGGGGACCTCTAATAGTGATGAGTGAAGTTCTGATTTGGGTCCATCTCCTCCTCACCTCTGTGTCTTTCTGCTGCCATGTTCCTTCCTGCTCAACCTTTTATTTATTTTAATTTTTTTTTCAGTGTCTGCTTCCAGCCAGGATCTCAAACCCGGCAACGACGTGTTTGTAAATCCCCTTTTGGGAATGGGGAACGTTCCTTTGTGACATTTTGTGGGCAGGAGGGGCCCTTGAGCATTCCCAGGGCTCTGTGTCAGAGTGTCTGGAGTGGCAGGGCAGAGTTGGGAATGTCAATCCAGGGCTGGGAATGGTGCTGCTCCCTCATCTTCCTCTTTCCAAGGCAGGGATGTCAATCCAGGGCTGGGAATGGTGCTGCTTCCTCATCTTCCTCTTTCCAAGGCAGGGATGTCAATCCAGGGCTGGGAATGGTGCTGCTCCCTCATCTTCCTCTTTCCAAGGCAGGAATGTCAATCCAGGGCTGGGAATGTTCTGCTCCCTCATCTTCCTCTTTCCAAGGCAGGGAAAGCAAAGCTGCACCTCCTGCTCCGTTCTCTCCTGGCCTGCAGAGCCCTGGGCGAGCTCATCTGCAGCTCCAGCTGTGCCCCAGCCTGGCAGGGCTGCCCTGGCAGGGAGGCAGGTGTGGGGCAGATGTTCTTGGGGCAGATGTGGGGGCAGATGTGGGGGCAGATACGGGTGCAGATATGGGGCAGATGTGGGGCAGATGTGGTGCAGATGTGGGGGCAGATGTGGGGCAGATGTGGGGGGCAGATGTGGGGGCAGATGTGGGGCAGATGTGGGGGCAGATGTGGGGGCGGATGTGGGGGCGGATGTGGGGGCGGATGTGGGGGCAGATGTGGTGCAGATGTGGGGGCGGATGTGGGGGCAGATGTGGGTGCAGATGTGGGGGCAGATGTGGAGCAGATATGGGGCAGATGTGGGGCAGTCAACATCATTAACCAGCTTTTCAGTGCAGCTCCTTTCCTTCAGAGGCTCTTGATGGCTTTTAAATCAGTTTTAATTCTTCTTGAACTTCAAATACTCTGGAGATGTGAAGTATCTGTTCTACAGGGGACTGTTCTTACCATTCACCTGCTTAGGAAGAGGAAAGCCCGAGGATTTCCACAGCTACAGCCTGGCCTCAAACTTCCCAATCTTCCCCATCTTGTGCAGGGCCTGACTCCCTGCCAGGGCTTTCCTCCTCCTCTTTCCAGGATGGTCTGAATTCCAGCCTCTTTCCCTGGGATCCACACATGCAATTTCCTTCCAAAAATCTCAGTGACAGGAGCTGGCAGGGCCCTGGGCTGCTAGGGGACCTCACACTGGAAAAAAAATAGATTTTTTTTTTTGGGGGGGGCCACAGTGCTGTACAAATTGGTTTATTGGGGAATGTCAGGCAGGGACAGTGAATTTTTGGAAGACTCCATTGGTGCTAAATATACAAATCTCATGGGGGACTCTGAGATGGAAAATGGGCTCTCCTGGGGGAGGAATTGGTTGGTTGCTAAACTAAACACTGCTAAAATGAGTCTTTTGGGGGGTCCCAAGTCTCCAAAATGGGTTTATTGGGGATCTCAGAGCTGCAGGCTGGGTGTTTTCCCTCACTCTGGCAAAAATGGGTTTATTGGGGATCTCAGAGCTGCAGGCTGGGTATTTTGCCTGGCTCTGGCTGTCACAGAAAGGGGTTTTCACCAAACCCTCACTGCCAAACCCACCTGTCCCCAGCTGTGGAGCCCAGTGGGGACTCTGGGAGGGAGAAAAGCAGGAGGGAGCTGTGTAATTAAAGATGGAAAAACCATCCCTTTGCAGCCTTTTCCCCGTGCAGCATAAAATAAGAGCAAGGCTGAGGGGGTTGGCTCCTGGCGATCCGGCTGTGGCAGCATGAAAAATGAGGAGGAGTGCGATAAGAAACTAATAATTTATGTTCCAAGCACAGGCTCACAACCAGTGCGGAGGGGAAATTCATGCCAATAACTCCTACTAACTCAGAAAGGCACGCAATCTTTTATTGCACAAATTATTAACGACCAGAAAATAAATGACTCTGTAATCAGATTGGTGCTGCCGGGCGCTTTTCGCTTCTCCTTTTATTTGTGTAAATTCTGCAGCCAGTTCTCCCCCCCCACCCCACCCCTTGAAGCCCAGGCAGTGGGAATTTGCACTGGCCCAGTGCCCTGCCTGACAGACAGAGCAGATTAAACAAGGATGAAACAGGAACGTCCTGGTATCACTCTGCCTATCTGAGATGGGTTTGCTCTCCACAAACATTTCTGGCCCCTGAATTCAGCAGCAGCAGCAGCAGCTCTGAAGGTGCACGGGGCTCCCTGAGTTGGGTCTCCAGTGCAGAGTGGCTGGAACAGCCAGAGAACAGCACAAATCACAGCTCCCAGTGCCTCCTCTGGGCCCTTTTCCTTTCTTCCTGTCCTCCTTTTGTCCTTGGGCTGCTGCTGTTGGGTTCCATGTGCTCCTGCTCTGGTTCTTCAACATTTGTGCTCAATATTCAGGAGTGCTGAGCACCTTGAGCAATTACCAGACATACTGGAATTGGGGATCCTCAGGCCAAGGGGAATTTGGCCCTTTTACTTGGCCAAGGAGAATTTGACCCCTTTACTTGGATGGGGAAAGGAGCACGAGGAGTTGCTTTATTTAGACAGAGTCCACAAAGCTTGGAACACTTTCCTACCACAGCATCATTATCTCTTTTGAGTTAAAATCTTTATTAGGATGGTGAGGAAAAGAAGTGAGGATAAAGAATGAAACATCCTGAAGAGAAAAGCCCTGTTTGGCAGCCCCAGGCTGTGATGGGAAACAAGGCTGTGTGGCCCTGGGAGGCCCCTGGCTCTGATTCCCACAGGTTTGCTCTGGTCCAGGTGAGCTCTGCAAGTCTGGGGACCTGGATAAGGCTCAGCTCAGCCCCAGGTTTAAGGTTTAAGGTTTGCAGGGTCATTGGCCAAGGCTCAGCTCAGCCCCAGGTTTAAGGTTTAGGGTTTGCAGGGTCATTGGCTGTGGCTCAGCTCAGCCCCAGGTTTAGGGTTTAAGGTTTGAATGGTCATTGGCTTAGGCTCAGCTCAGCCTCAGGTTTAAGATTTGCAGGGTCGTTGGCTAAAGCTCAGCTCAGTCCCAGGTTTAAGGTTTAAGGTTTGCAGGGTCATTGGCTTGGGCTCAGCTCAGCCCCAGGTTTAAGGTTTAGAGTTTGAATGGTCATTGGCTAAGGCTCAGCTCAGCCCCAGGTTTAGGGTTTAAGATTTGCAGGGTGATGCTTCTTCAATAAACAGGAACTTAAAGGCAAAGGGACTTCTCTGGGTGGGACCAGGACCTGCTGCCTTCACTCCCTGTATTTTTCAGCTGCCGAAGGAGACTTTGCCGAGGCCGAGAGTTCTCCTCTCCCCTCCCACTCCCCTGCCCTGTTTTGATTATGTGAACCATATGATAAGGAAGAAAAGTGTTCCCATTGTTAATTCAGCCCATTCGTTATCAGTGGCACCATCTCCCTGATGGCTTCATCTGCCCGGGAGGAGGGGGAGAGCTGCTCTCCCCCTGCTCTGCTTTTATGGTTTTTTTTTTTTTTTTAGGGGGTGTTGGGGAGGCTGCAATAATGAATAATGTGCAGATTGTTCCCGGTGCTGGGAGTGTTTTATTAAGGCAGGTTTTTCTTAGACTGAATGCCCAATCACCACAGAACCATGAAACTCAAATTGCCTCACAGCTCTCTCTCATGAACATAGTTTTAATCTCATTGACCTGTCGTTATGCCACGACACATAAATCCAGATTTGGAGATCTTATGTCCAATCATAAATTGGGCTGGCAGACTTCCGATCAACAGAATAAAACTGTCTCCTGTGAGGGGTTTTTTTTTAAATTCATCATTGTTGTTCCAGGCTGGGGGGTGCAGGCAGCTTTTCTTAATAAACTAATCCTTTAAAAAAAAATAAAAAATGGAGGGAAATAAGAAACTCATCATGAAATTCACAGTGAAAAAAAAAAAAAATAAGATGACGTTTAAATAACATTAACATTAGACATAAAGCCAGAAAGTGGAAAGCTGTGAGTTAAGGGATGTTAACTCCTGCTAACAGCACAGGGAAAGGAGAGGGAAGGAGCAGAGCTGAGCAGTGCCAGGCAGGCTGACAGCTTTGTGACAGGGTCAGAGAATTCCTTCCTCTTTCCTTGTGTCTTTTTTGTTCTTTTACTTAAGTGGATAACCCAGAGGAAATCTGATTTCTCCCTCCTCCTTGTTCTGCTGTGTATTCACTGTGAGTTTAACAGTGAACGTGGATTTGATGTTTCAGGAGAATTTGGGTGAGAATGTGGATTTGCTGAGCTGGTATCAGGTGTGGCTGCTCCTGCACAAGGGTTTCCCTGAGCGATGGAATTTACAGCCACTA